>NC_134366.1:174175867-174488002 GCF_035582795.1 Mycteria americana | reverse complement strand
CCTTGCCCTGGTGCTGCCCCGTTGACCTGTGTTCCCCTCCTGCTGCATAACCCTGTCCCCCGTGTCTTGTGCACCTGCTGACCCCTAACCTGGCACCCCTGCAGGTCACCCCTTCATGGACCTCATGGCCCTGGAGGAGGAGCCCTCGCCCAGCACGGGGCAGGAGCTGGCAGTCCGTGTCCTGGGGCAGCTCCGTGAGGCCAGCAAGGTCGTGCCTACTGCTGTGGAGCCCCTCCATCGCACATACTTCAGAGACGGCCAGGTTAGGGGTAGCTCTGCCTTCTGGTGCTGGGGTGTCCTCCCCCACGTTGGGTGAAGGACCAAGCCAGGGTGGTGGCATCTTGGCAGTAATGGCAGAATCAAAGGGTTAAACCCCAGCGTTCCCTTGCATCTGAGATGTCCCCTGTCACAACAACCCAGGTGCCACCCTGCGCATGGTGGCATTGGAGTCCAGCCTGGAGCTGACTCGTTGGGGATTGAGGCTGGGTGGCCAGCACCCCACATGGACATGGTCATGCATCTCCATCCTACAGGTGTGTGAGCTGCTGCCCAGCCTGCCGGAGGTGAGGAGCCACGCACAGGCATCCCTCAGCCTGCTCAGCCCTGCTCACCGACGGCTCCATGAGCCACAGCCCTACCCGGTATGTCTGCCACTTGCCAGGCACCATTGGTACACACCCAGGAACCCTGCCTGGCCTCGGTGGCCAGAGCAAAGCCAGCGTGGCTCCACCGCAGCGCTGCAGCGGTGCGTGGATATGGGGCTGCAGTCCCCCCTGAGGAGTGCACACTCACCGTCCCCTCTTGCTCCTGTGCCAGGTGGCCATGACAGAGAGGCTGCACCACCTCCTCACCGAGCTGCTGCAGGCCAGCCAGTAAGGGGGTCCCCGCTCACCCCCCCACCCTGTGCCAGCCCACGCTGGGCACAGCCCCTGCCTGGGGCCGGCTCTTGCTCTGTGCTCTTTTGAAGACCAGGTGACCAATTGGGAATTAATGGTTCTAATGATGTTGCTGCTGCGTGGTGCTGAGCCAAGGACCCTGCAGGAACTGGAAGTGCTCCCTGGGGTCCCAGTAGCAAAGCTGGGCACAGAGGGATAGGGCAGGCAGAGCTGGGAGGCAGCTGCCCCTGCGTCCTCTGGAAGTGATGGTCCTTCCCTGCCTGCCTTGGTGGCCCTGCCAGCCCTGCACCTTCTGCCATGGCAGTGCTGCCTACAGTGGTAGTCCTGCCAAACCCTGTGCCTTATGCTGTGGCAGCGCTGCCCGCCTTGGTGGCCCTGCCAGCCCTGCACCTTCTGTGGAGGCAGCCCATGCTGACGCTTCTCAGTGGCACTAGAGACCACGTCTTGAGTGCACAAGAAGGGGTCCACCATGGGAAGGGCCAGCCTGTCTCCCAACCCCTGTCCTGTGGGACATCCATGGCAGATGCACTTTGCACTTCCTATTTTAGGCTTTGGCTCTGTGGCCACATTTTTATCTCGTTCCATTTTGTATGTGTTCCCTGGGGGCCGGAGGCCAGCTCCAGGTTGACACCAGCTCCAGGTTGATGCCTGCACTCTCTAACCTGATGTTCATAGAGGAAGCGTGGCACTAATCCCTGCATTTAACTTCATCCTAAGCAAAAAACAAAATAAAGGCCTTTACCCACTATGGCTACGGTCACACCGGGTGGCTGCCCTGGTCTTTCTTTCAAAACTTTCTTTGCCTTCAGCTTGAACATTTAATTCAACATCTTTCACTTCATGAGAGCTGACCCATGAGAGCACCGGGGGGTGGCCCCAGCAGGTGCCTCACAGCCCCATTTCACGGCATCCTATGACCCTAATTCCAGTGAAAACCCCTTTGTAGCTCCACTGGGGGTAGGTCTCATGCCCAGGTAATGACTGTTTGCAGGCTTTATCAAAACAGGGGCAAGAAAAGTTGTTGCATGGAATGGAAAAAAAACTGCACAGACTGAATCTTCTCCGAGACACGCATATTTAGGCACGATTAGAGAACAAGGCCTGATGGTCTCGTTTCTAAAAAAACCAAACAGGCTGGACCTCCCTCTATGCGTGATACAATGCTCCAGCTGTAGGCACTGTATCACACTTAACATTTTAAGAGGAAAAAAAACTCCAGGAAAACCCAAGAGTTTGCTATTAAAACTTACATTTTTAGAGCAGAAACACCAGAGATATAAGAGCCCAACCCCCGCGTACCTGAGTAGAGATTGTCCTGAGTTCTTAGGAGAGAAGGAATGAAGAGCAACTTTTAAGTAGATGAAGAAAGACAGCGAGATAGCAGCACCTTCCAGCCCCTCAGCCCTCTCCATGGCCACAGAGGATCAGCCAGAGGTCAGTAAGCGGGAGCAGGGTAAACCCATCCTCAGGACGATCCGTCGCTAGATCTGCCACCATCTCTCCTACCCCTAGAGACAGACTTCAACCGCTGGTGCTTCGGCTTTGCCTAGGACCATTTTGAGTATCTCCAAGGATGGAGACTCCACCTCTCTGGGCAACCTGTGCCAGGGCTTGTCACCCTCCTGATGAAGAAGTGTTTCTTGATGTTCAAAGGGAACCTCCTGTGTTTCAGTTTGTGCCCATGGCCTCTGGTCTTGTCACTGGCCCCCATGGAGAAGATCCTGGCTCAGTCTTCTTTGCACCCTCCCTTCAGGTATTTATAGACATTGATGAGATCCCCCGGAGCCTTCTCTTCTCCAGGCTGAATAGTCCCAGCTCTCTCGCCTTTCCTCATAGGAGGACATGATGATGAGTCCTTTCATCATGTTCGTGGCCCTTTGCTGGACTCTCTTTGACTTTCTTGTACTGGGAAGCCCAAAACTGGACCCAGCACTCCAGGTCTGGCCTTATCAGTACTGAGCAGAGGGCAAGGATCACCTCCCTTGACCCGCTGGCAACACTTCTCTAAATGCAGCCCAGGACATTTTTCACCTTCTCTACCACGAGAACACATTGCTGCCTCATGGTCAACTTGGTGTTGAGGCCCAAATGCTCAGGCAACGACATTTGGAAGCTGAATTGGACGGCATTGCTTTCAAAACATTAACTGTTAACAATCTGGGTTCATTACACACCAGCTGTCCTTAGTAGCCACCACATACAGAAATAAGGGACACACCAGAAAGCCGATACAGCCATCAAGCTGTTGAGGTCCCAGTTAGCATCACAACTCTGCTGTCAGCAAAGAAGATCCTAAACCATGTGTATCGCGTGGCCCAAGCCAACAGGATCGATACAAAGCTACAGGCTGCATCTTACAACTGCTGCACCCTACATTAAAGAGGAAAAAAAAGCAGGAGGAAGATTACAGCTGCATATGTGGGGCTCCTGGATGCATCCCTCAAGGTTTTGGTGTCCTGTCAGTGCAATCTGGAATCTGGGCAACCCAACTCATAGCCCTGACTCCTGTAACAGCTTCCCACTGCCATGACAGCATGTGCTTAATGGCAGAGAACCCCCAGTTTGCAAATTTAAGTTATTTAACTTAAGGAATACCAGTTCCCACCCAGAGACCCTAATCCTTACTGCAGTCACAGCAGAAAATCCAAGAGTGCTCATTTTTTCCATTTTTGCCCTTGGAATTCTGTTATTGGTCTTCGGCACAGATCTCGGAAGCGGACGCAAAGATGGGACAGTAAGTGCTGAAAGTGAAGTTAAAACACCTGATCATGTAGCATTAGTGCAGACTTTGCAAAAAAGAGGGAGGACCTGTTCCTCTGCTCCATCTTTCTTCCAATTTTGTTCTTACAAAAATATGTCTTTTTAAAGCATATTTGCAGCTCAAGACATCCAATTAATCTCATGGTTGAAAATAAAGGATAAAAGGGTGGGTAAAATAAAGGTGGGTAAAAGTGCCAGAGTATTAGTGCTGGATAAGGAAAGTGCAGACTATTCAGGGACCCAGCTTTAGGTGTGGGGTCACATCCCAGACCTCAAGAAAAACCCTCGTCCTGACCCATCTCTTAACCACACCGGTGCAGCTCACACCTCCTGGTCTTCTCACTCCGCAAGTCCACGTGAGGATGTCTTATGCCGGGCGAGGCTGTGGTTTTCTTGTGCTCTTTGCAAACCTGAGGATAACTGCTCATGTTTTGATTAGATGCTGGTCCTCAGCTTTGGAGGGAAGGGCTGGCAGGGAGAAAAGGATGTTGGGGAGGACTCTGAGGTAGGGCAGAGCTCTGCAAAGTGCCTGGCGAGAAAAGGGGGTGGAAAGGGAAGGTAGGAAATGAGAATGAATTTGAGTGGAAATAATTCAGAGTCCAGGTCTGCCGGAAGTACAAACTATCACTCGATAACGCCAGGTACAGGATTTAACAGACCCGGACAGGCTGACATGGATAGCTTGATACCAGACACTGGAAGAGGTAAGAAGAGGCAGAAGCGCAAGCTCGGTGCACCCAGACTCGGCTGCTTTCACCGATTACGAGCTGCAGGGTTGATCCAAGCTCCCGTTTCCGATGCCTTGCTGCTCTGCGAGACTAGCCCAAGGCAGTGTCATTTGTAAAGCGCCATCTTCTTGCTCTGGTACATGTACATGTAGGCGTCACAGAAGAGGCGCTTGGCCACTCCATCCATGTCCCGAGGTTGCTCCAGGGCTAGCACAGCCAGTGGCAAGTCCAGGTATTTGGCAACTTCAGGGCACAGTGTTACCATGGGAATGTTGAAGCCGTTTTCATCACCTAACACAGAAAGAAGGAGAAAAGTCCAAACCAGGTCCCTGGGGACGAGTACCTACAGCTCAAGCAGATACCACGACACTTGACAGTAACATAGTGCCTTAGCTGAGAGATCTGGAGGCTAACAACAAAGTGGGGAAGGACAGGAGAATGGTCCTCACCCACACAGCAGCCAGTCCCGGCTGGCTCAACAAGTCCCTTGTTTGAACACAGCCAGAGGATGAAAGCACTAGGAGGAACTCACACGTGCTTGGCCTGGCCATACTCTTCTCTGGGGTCTACTTAAATGGTCGCTGTTGGAAACAGGGTCCAGAGAAAGCCTAAATCGTGTAGGGGGCTTCAGAGGAAAAGGCGGACTGACCAGCACCTATGCAACGAGCGTTGCAGACCCTCACAGCTGCCCACTGTGCAGCGCCCGGCTGCGATCAAAGCTCTGAGCCCACCACCATGTCCTCACCATGCCTGTCAGCCATGCTGTCAAAGAACATCCAGTGTTCGTTCTCAGGGCCGTATTTCACAAAGGAGACGTAATGACTGGTCTCGATGCAGAGCACCGCGAAGAGCTCCATCTTCTCGCGAGGGACCTGCTGGCTGCCCCGGGGGTTCTGGCGGTGAAACTCTTCTGGGACGTGCAGCCTAGTTGGCTTGTGTGTTTTGCGTCGGTAGTGGGAGTGAACCTGAGGAGAGATGACGAGGTGGCACTGCTGAGCGGGCAGAACTGAACCTGGCCTGCCAGAAAGAGGATTGTGCAGGGGTCAGACCCCCACTTTATTCCCCACTGATCTGACTCCCATGGTCCCTTGCATGCCAGGGAACGGCATTGTGTCAACAGGCTGGCAGCAAGAAGCTGAGATGGGAGCCTGCCACCCTCCAAAGAAAGGCCAGAAAGCTGGAGGACTGCTCCTGGTGAGACAGCGTGGAGGGCCCAGCACTCATTCTGTGCAGGATCAGTGCTTATTTAGGCTCTATGTAAGCAGAGGGTTCTTAGTACCAGTGGCACCTAACATGTGGCACCTAACCCCGCTCATGCAGCTGATGCGGGCAGTGGGACTGACGCTCAGGAAGGGGCCACTCTGTGCCCAACCTGAACGGCTGCAGGGACAGCAGGGGAAAGGCGGGTATTTTGGGGGGTTCAATCTGCTGTCAGCCACCAAGGCAGATTTCGTGAACAGCTAAAGAAAACGAATACCTGTCTGGAGCAGGAGCTGCAGAACTGCTTCAGGCCCATAGCTGCGAATACTTTGTCTTTGAAACACTCCGAACACTCCAGGGTGGCGACGTCGCCGCACACGCAGCACTCCCTAGGACCTGCAGGGGCAACAGGGGTGAGAGGATCTGTCTTCTCCAGATCTCACCCGAAATCCAACTTGTCCTGCCAAAACTGGTGTTCAGGGAAGAAGAATCACACCATGATCCCACCTTACATCTGCTCACAACCCAAAGAGGTCAGACCTGGTTGCTCACAGTCCCAGCCGGCAGCTTTACCATTGCCCAACAACTTACTGTCAAGCAGCAGATCTGTTATATCCAGCTCCAGGGAAGGAATGATTTTGCTGAACATTTTATATTCCTTCCCAAAACGTGGCATTTGGATAATGAAGCAAGATGGGATCTGGGAAAAGAAAGGCAAACAAATCACCCTGCCAGAAGAGACAAGCCCTAGAGACTCTTCTCTCCATATTGCTGCTGGGAGTAAAGACGTTCTGCTCCGGTTATTTACAAGACAAAATGGCAACAGGGAAAGCATAGCCGTCTTCCCAGGTCACGCTCAGATTCCCCAAGACCTCTCTCTTGTGGCTGTATCCTGATTCTTTGCAGTGTTGGATATAAGACATACTAGACCCACTGCAGGCTCACTGGCAGGCACAGGTACGTTGGAGGAAGCAAGAAAGAGGCAGCAGATAGCAGCATAGGCGGAAGGTAGCTGGGCTCACCTCCACTAGCTTCAGATCGGAGGACAGGAAGGAGTGTTCCACTAACTGCTGCACGTCAGGAACCACCAAATCCTCCTGTTTGTCCATAAATATCTGGTAACAGTAACAGTCCTGCTCCTTCTGGCCTCCTGACCTGCAAGGAGTGGTCACGGGGCTTGTTTACGTGGTGCCACAAACATCTGAGCTCCCAGAGGACATACCGGTTTTGTCCTGCAAGAGCTTCTGGGCCCAAGGCACCAAGGGCTGCTTGGTGCAACACTGACACGAAGCACTTTTTCCACCCAGAAATACTAAATATGTGTCATGAGAGGAGGATACAAGTACCATCTTCAGTCTCATTATCCCTCCATAGCATCACATCCTGCTCCTATGAGCAAAACTCGGTTTCCCCTTGTCAATGTAAATATTAAAAGACATTTCAATATTTTAAAAATCAACTGCACTACGGCACAATCAGCAAACTCCTTCTCAGGTGAAAGATCTATTTATAACTGCACATACAAAAGTTAGAGAGCAAAACTTGGTGCATTCGAAAGGTGAGTTGTGTGCAGAACATCTCCCACTACCCCTAAATCCCTGAGGCAGCAGAGAAAGGATTTCCTTCACATGACCCTCTGCAGGGGAGCTGCAGCACAAAGTCATCTTTGTGCTCAGCTTTTCCGAGTACTCCACGATCTACAGCTTGACTGACGTCTCAACAAAGGAGCACAGAAACCGAACAATCCCCTTCTATGCTCCTGAACAGCGCAGTTATTTTTGGCTTCCTTCAGCCTCTCATCCTCTTTGTAGAGTCCTGAAAAACTGGGACTGCATCCATGGACTGCCTGTTTGAGAGGCTGCAGGACCTGAGCCAGCTTGACAGTCTGGACACATCCCAAATTCATCCAAAGGCTGTCAGATACTGCTGGCTCTGCACTGAAGTTGGACACTACATTTCTCAAACCACTGCTGGCTCTCCCTAAGGATAAGACAAGGTTTTTATCATCATTTTCTGAAGGTGGCACCTCCAGGGAGAGTTTAGAAGTGTCTTTTCCTGGATGCGTCACCTGGGACAAGATCACAACAAGCAAGATCACACAGACAGCAGAGAGGAGCCACACACAACTCACCGAGCTGTGCCTCCAAAGCCTCGATGAAAAGGTGCAAGCAACATGCAGTGATCATGAGGTGGATAACTAATGAGCCTGGCCTGGGTAAATTGTATCGCTTAGATATGGAAACTTACTGCAGTTTCAAGAGTGGCTCTATTCCCAGGATCTGATGCATGATGAGATTGAGGAACTCCTCAGGATCTAGAAAGTCAGAGAAAAGCATGGGTCACCACACCAGGAACGCTGCCTTGCCTCACTGCATCCAGAAGGCAAAAG
Organism: Mycteria americana; assembly: GCF_035582795.1. Classification (NCBI taxonomy): domain Eukaryota; kingdom Metazoa; phylum Chordata; class Aves; order Ciconiiformes; family Ciconiidae; genus Mycteria; species Mycteria americana. The sequence goes on along the minus strand of NC_134366.1, from coordinate 174,480,029 downwards.
CTGCCAGATAAACATGAGCCAGCATTTTGTGAACCTGAAATCTCCTCTTTTACTCTAGGCAAGGGGACAATTGGGCTAAAAGCTGAAAGCACTTGGTTAATGCATAAATCCTAGCATGAAAAAAGCAAACCGGCCCTCAGATGCTGCACTCTTACAAGCCGGGCCATCACAGCAACACTATCTCAGAGACCTTAACGGACAGTTACTGCTAACACCAAAAGTATAAACTCAAAGTGAAATCAGGAACAGCTACAGAAATTGAAGAAACTGAACAATTAAACTATCCCTGGCTAAAATAAATACACAATAGTACAAAACACAGGTGCTGTTCACTGAGAAGATACCTGCTGTTTCTAGAAGAATCAATGCCACTTGTTTAGTATCCAGGTACTTAGAGGTTGTTGCAGTGATGTTTGGCATTGGTGTAATCCGTTTCCTTGTTGTAAACTACATGGGGCCTTGCTGTGCATGGATGGGAACATGGCGACTGCAACCAGAGATTGGTGGGTTTCAGCTGTAGGTGTTTTCTGTCTTATTTCAACCAGACTACAGTCTTTGAGGAACCTCAAATAACTTATCAGAACTCAAAGACAAGTTGATCTTGGCAAAATGATAAATCAAGCTGGATTCTAGCAGGGACTTCAGGATGGACTTATCAGGGTATAACTCAAAGTATAAAACGTCAAGGAAATTTCCTTTGTTTAAATCCTGCTCACATAGATCTTCCTCTTCCCTCCTGGCAACAGCTGCCACCAGGTAGAGACCATTCCCATCTTTCCATCAGGCTTCAGGACAAATTTCAGTTGAAAAGCCTGTAGAGTTTTAAAAGCTGAAAGTATTTTACATGTGCATTTTTTTACGTAAACGAAGAGCACAGCAGGCATATTAACGCACATGCCTGGGAGAAGCATACAATCAAGTTGTCAGCCTGGTGCCTGGATGAGGCGGCGCACAGCGAAGCAGCCCAGGGAAGGCCCCAGAGAGCACATTACCTTTCTCAGCGTTGGTAAAGCTTGAACACTGGCCTTTTTCAGTTAGCTGCTCCCTAAGGTGCATCACACTCCCAGCCCTGACGAAGCCAGTCCTAGAAACAAGAAAGAGCTGCAGATGATCTCTCCAGTTTATTGACATCATAGAATCATGGAATGGTTTGAGTTGGAAGGGTTACTCGGGTTTCAAGGTCATCTAGTCCAACCTCCCTGCAATGAGCAGGGACATCTCCCACTAGATCAGGTTGCTCAGAGCCCCGTCCAACCTGACCTTGGATGCTTCCAGGGATAGGGCATCCACAACTTCTCTGGACAACCTGGTCCAGTCTCTCATCACCTTCAGCGTAAAACATGTCTTCCTTATGTCTCATCTAACCCTATCCTCTTTCAGTTTAAAACCATTCCCCCTTGTCCTATTGCTACAGGCCCTGCTAAAAACTCTGTCCCCATCTTTCTTACCAACCCCCTTTAAGTACTGAAAGGCCACAAGAAGGTCTCCCCGGAGCCTTCTCTTCTCCAGGCTGAACAACCCCAGCTCTCTCAGCCTTTCTCCATAGCAGAGGGGTTCCAGCCCTCGGACCATTTCCGTGGCCTCCTCTGGACCCGCTCCAACAGGTCCATGTCTGTCTTGTGCTGGGGACCCCAGAGCTGGACGCAGTGCTCCAGGAGGGTCTCAGGACATGGGAGTAGAGGGGCAGAATCCCCTCCCTCGACCTGCTGGCCACATTGCTTGGGATGCAGGCTAGGAGACAATTGGCTTTCTGGGCTGCAAGCGCACATTGCCGGCTCGTGTCCAACTTTTAATCCCCAAGTCCTTCTCTGCAGGGCTGCTGTCAATCAAATCTCAGCAATGCAGAATGCCCCAGCATTGTATTTCTGCAGCCAGTGCCAGGATGCCGTTCTCAAGGAAGATGCTAAAATGTCTTATGTTCAATCAGCAATCCATGCCTCTCTTCCACATCTCTCTAGGGAGGATGAGGAAAGAACCTGGTATCGTTGATCCAAATTCCAGAGATTTTAGCTCCCATGCCATGGTCTAACCCTCATCCAGTTTGGCATTGTGTACTGCCTTTGGGACTAACTGCTGATGAAAGCAATGCCCTTGCTTCATCAGCTCCAGGGTTCCTTCACAGAGGTGACCTCAACCCCAGGAATCCCCCTTTCATCCCTTCACTGAGAACTACAGCCCACAAGGCTTCCTTCTGAGCAGGAGAGACTCACGCACATGCAGTAGGAGTCACGACAGCCTCGCAACCTGGGGAAGGGAACAACTGGAAGAGAAACCCAATATGAAGACCTTTGGATGTGGCTGGCAGGAGAAACCCTCCAGGTAACCCTTTCCCTCAGTGACAGATACCATCTGGCAGGGCAGCAGAGAAGGTATGAAGGCAGATGGACGACTTCCAGGATTCCCACATACTCACTTTCGAAGGGGATTAACAATCTCATCCCGCAGAATGCTCTGGACGTTCCTGTCACACAGCGGGAAGGGCTTGAAAAGCATGGAGTCCAGTATGGACGTACAGGAGAAGAGGCTGTGAAAAAGAGCGTGCTGTGTAAGCCCAATGGGTTTGCAGCAATAGTTAGAACCAAACCATCATGCCTGGTGACAGTTGGTGGCTTTTATTTTCAACAGGCCATGCATGCAATTACAGAAGGGTGAGTGACAGCACGTCTCCACAGTGAGATAAGCCACATCTGGTTTAATGAACACTGGTACTAAGCAAGGCAACAGCTCAGAGAGAATGAAATCTCATACTTTGCAGCCAAAACTGCTCATGGGGGGGCACCACTGAGTCTTTTCCTCTCCGAACAGTGCTGCACAGTGAAGCTGGGACCTCCTGGGCAGTTTCTTTGAAATGTTTCCAGCCATTACCTCCAGTGACAGAGTCAGCACAGTCCAAGTCCAGAGAGCTACGATCTCTCACCGCCCTGCATGACAGACACACGGGTACCTTAGGTACTCACGAGGGGTATTTCAGGGCCTGAGAACCTACCAGATGAGGAAGGAGATCAAAAAGCAGCAAGCATCGAGGCTGCATCTCCGCACAGTTATATTGTACTCTATACCGGGTAAGTTTCCAGCCACCTTGGAAGTCCAGGGAAGCGTTGCAGTTTAGGGCTCTGCCCAATTAAAAAAGCACTCATTTAATGAAACGGCACCACCCAAGCAGGTCTTTACCTGAAGAGAGCTGCGTCCATATAGCAGGAATTACAGTGGCCTTGGATCCCCTTCATCCGCCCTCGTAGGACATGCACCGCTGCCTCGTTCCTGAGGGGAGGAAAACTGTCTGAAGCCTGTGGAAGAACTTCCTGCCCTCCTGCAAAAGAAGGAACAGAAGCAACTCCTTTTAGCTTCCCACCTCATCTGGGTCAGCTCTGGCCTTCCCCGATGCCCCAGAGGTCTGCTCCGCTCAGAAGACAGCACCACGCTCTTCTGCGCTGCTCCTGCTGGGACTCAACCCTGCTGGGATGAAGACTTGTCTCTTTAGTAATCCATCTACTGGAAATGGAGACAAAATCAAACCACCTCTTCTTCACCAGAGACGTGCCCTAGCAATCCATACCGCCTCTGCCATCATTATTCCTAGTATAACGAAGACAAAAAGAGCTACAAACAAGCTGGTGCTGCGTTATATGCAAGCTTGGGATCTCTCTGTTGAAAGACTTGTGACCCCAGTAGCAAGGGGACAAACAGGGACAAATATTTGCTTTAATAGCCTCATCCCGCTGGCCCGTCATCTCCTTAAGCTTCAAAGGTGGCTTTCTCAATCTGGTCTTTTCTGGTTTCTTCAGCATTCTCCCCTTGTAATTCAATCCCCTCTCTTAAGACATTCTTCCTTGTCCCTACTCCCAGTTTTTGGGCAGTCCCTACAGGAATCCTGTTTTCTTGTTTCCAGTGATCTCATTTACAGTTTCTAAATGGCTAGTTCACACTGTGTTCTCTGCTCTGGAAGAATTTCTTCCTGTTCAAATGAAAATACTGACCTGTTCTTCCCTACATCTTCTTGTGAATGTCTTATCGTCACATCAAGCTCTACATTAAAATTGATTTAAGCCTCTCTCCCTTTCCAAGCTTCCTCTTATTTCTCAGTCCCCAGGTGCAACACCGTTATCCCCTGACATCCTGGCCATGGGCCTGAGTTACCCCCTCCAACTCTCCAGAGCCACTGCCCTGAAAACCACAGGCAGAAGAGCCCTGCCTTCCTTGCAGCATTCACAATGCCTTGCAAAGACTTGCTCTGGACTTCTCTCCTCTGTTAACTCCCATTTCCTGCCAGCTTCCCCTTCTCCAACACATCCATGCCACCGAGGCCTCATTTTTAGAGCCACTCACAATATTTTGCCTTATATTCAGTGCCCTAGTCTACGTTATCCCTGTATTAAATTACTTACCATCTCTCACACTTGTGGGGCATTCCCTATAAATACCACCATGGCAACCTCGGCATCCTTAAAACTGACATCTTTTGGAACACTCAAAGAAAGTGAAGAATATTAAACCACTGATTAAGACACTGCGTACGAGGCTTCTCTGTAGCATGCCTTGTCCCAGCGCAGCACTGTCTCCCCACTCCCCAGAGAACTTACTATAATCCACAAGGCTCAGGTCACTGTTGTGCAAACACTGGAAGCGAACATCAGGCTGGCAGGACTGCAGCTTCACGAAAAGGCCGCGCTTTGGAGCGCAGTGGAAGTAGTATTTGCCCAGCCATTCGCCAGCAGTGACGCCCTTATCTTCATCCTGGGAAAAGAGCATTGAGGAATAACATGAGAGCAGGCTTTCCACGAATTCAGTGCAATCCCCCATACGGCCATTTAATATCTTAAGAGCTGTGTATAAGTTTGGTCCTGTTTTGTTGACTGTTTTCATTTATTCTGGTTATGTTTTGAACTTATTGATGCCGCTTGTAGGATTCATGATTATTCCATCCCACATTCCAATAACATTGCTCTAGAAGAGAGCAAACCAACCCTCATAACCTTTCCGCAGGCTCTCCTCCCCAGCCTAAGGGCATGATTAGTGCCCTCACAGTTCATACTCTGACATGTCAGAGGCCCAGGTCAAGCTGTGAGATACGCAGCCACAAGCTGAAGGACTTCAAAGAAAAGAGAAGAGCAACCAAGACCTGCCCGTTCCGATATACAATCTCTCAGCAGGAAATATTTTGCTCCTTACCAGTTCAACTCCTGCCATTTTGTGCTTAATTTGGGGCAGGTAACCCAACCAGCGGATGATTCCTGAAACCTGATTTCCCTTGTCCAAGGTGATCTGGACCATGGAGTTCACCTCCAGGGATGAATTCCCACTTTCACACTCTTCACCGCTCTCGCTTATCTCTCGTTTCATTTGTTTTGTGTGTCCCAAGCCCATGTCAGACTCGAATGGTGAAAACAAACCTAGTGGGCAATACAAAATGTCAGGTGAGGTAGGAAGTCAACACCTAATGACAGACACCTCTGGATCTCACCTAATACCAGGTCTGTTTTGAAATTATAGGCCACACAGACAAGCATGAAGCTGAGCACCAGAGACACAAGGTGTAATTCCCAGTGATATGGCCAAGCTGGTCTAACAAGCCGAGAGGGGACAATCCTGCTCCTCATTTCCCCACCCAAGGCTGCACACTCCAGCCTCTTGCTGGCCCTGGAGCTAATCCAGCCCTTCACAGAGCCATTTCAGACTCCTGAAAAGGCAGCAGGGGGGGTACTTCCTAATTATTTTTCTGCCTTTAGTAAGATGAATCAATTCAGTGAAGAGTCTAATGATGGCTCCCCTCGGGCTGGCCCTGACAGCTACACGGTGTCTTTTGATGGCAACAGAGGGATTCCACTAATTTCTTGTCTTGTCCAATGACTCACACCATCGCTGCTGGCATCTGTGCTTTTCCGAGTTTGTCTGGCATCAGGATGAAGCTACTGCTCCACCTTCTACAGCTAAATTAAAGACTCTTTAACCAGTGGTGCCTTCTCCCCTAGGAAATACTTCTGCACTGCAATCAGACTCTCTCTTCTTCTTCCTGATAAATGGGGGGACTCAGCTTTAGTTGCCTAACAGAGAGTACCAGAACTCGAGACTTTTCTATGGACCTTCTCTGCCTCCTGAATGACTTAGTTTTTGTTGGACTTTCAGCTTATCAGTACCCTGCAGAGAAGAAATAAATGCTAAATCCCCAGGAATGTACACAGGGCAGACACATCTGACGATAACCTACTTTGCAAGCTTTCCTTCACAACAGAGTCCATAGGGATTTCTCTGAAAATGTCAGTTGTTCCTTCTTCTTCCTGAAAGGAGAGAAAAACCTATCAGCCAAATGCTTTATAAGACACAGGGCATTCCTAGAATACAAACCAATTTTTCAAACAGGCCTGGAAAGTTTGCATGTAACCTCATGTCCCTTTTGGACATTCCTTCCACTTCTCTTTTAACGTCCCACCATAACATAGTTTTTAAAAAAATCCCCCAACCCCAAGAAAAGGCATCAAGACTGCTCTTACCGGACAAACTTTAACGAACCATTGGGTTCCCTCCCTGTAAACTGCCATCGCTATTCCTTTTGTGAGGACCTCGTCCACGTAGAAGCTAACTGCATCTCCCACTTTCACAGGAACCCCCTCCTCCGTGTCCGGTTTTGGCTTCTGTTTCACATAGTCGTCATCCGGCATGGGAGTAAACTGGATTCTGCTAAATGGCAGGAAGATCCCACAGTTCCGCTTACACTTGAAATACTCGGTGCCATGGTAAGATCCATCGCTGCGCCCTCTGTTTTCACCCTCGCCCTGAAAACACACCAGAAAGGGACGTTACATACACAAACATAAAGCCAAAATAAGCAAGTTACTTTCTCGGCCGCTTTACCTGTAACTCCACCCCGAAGAAGAACGGAGACAGCACAGGTGAAGTGTTTTTGTAAATGCTCCCGATGTAGCGGATGATACCAGGGAAATGTTGCCGGTCGACCTCCACCATCACTTTTTGGCCTGGCATGGCCCGCAGAGCTGCTTCAAGGCTCAGCCTCTCCAAGAAGTAGTTCAAACGTTCGTTGTGGCTGCTGACGGCCAGGAGGAAGACGGCCATCTCCTCACGCACAGGCTGAAGGATTTCTACGTTTATCGTGACGGTGGAGCTGTCATCCAGCATGACGACTTTCAAGAAGCAAGCTGGGGGCCTGTCATCGGAGAAGTTGCGCAGGTAACTTCTCTCGCTGCAGAAGCACATGTTCCCAGCTTGGAAGTACTTGCTGCCATAGGCACAGTCTTCTGTCAGGATGTAATAGCAGTTTCCGTCCCCTGCTGGAGGCAGGAGGCTGGTCATTGTCATTCCCCTGGGTTGTGAGAAAGGAGAGAGTCACACCAGTGAAGGTACACGCATGATATCACAGGATCTCAGAAGAATTCAGGTTAGAAGAGGTCTCGAGCCCAACCCTGCACTCAAAGCAGGTTGCTCAAAGCCTCACCCAGTTGAGTTTTCAGCATCACCCAGTTGAGTTTCGAGCATCTCCAACGACAGAGATCCCACAGCCTCCCTGGTCTCTTGTCCCAGTGTTTGATCACCCTCATGGTGGAAAAGAAAAAAATCCCATCTAACCAAGGTTTCCCACGTTCCTGCTTGTCCCCGTTGCCTCTTGTCTCCTCACTGTGCATCCATGGGATGAGTCTGGCTCCGTCTTCTCTACTAAACCCTCCCAGTAAGAAGTTGCACAGAGTGGCATCTTGTCTGTCCTGTTCTCCGCAACACTGTACAGCCAGAACGGCCTCATTTAATTCCACCTCCTGCTTTCTTTTCCTACTTACTCGCAGGAGTGGGGCAAAGGCTAAATTCTGCCTTTTAAAAATTCTCTAAAAAGGGAGTTCTAGTCTGCGACTAGAGCTTTTCGGTGTTGGGTTAAAGCACGTTAATACTCAAAACATCACGCAAAGCACAGTACCTACCGCATTACTATGCTGAGGCACTAAAGATCACCGTCTTTCAAAACAAATAGATTAAAACAAATTCAAATATCTAGAATCAGAAGTACGTTTTTGCGCTTATTTTCTAGTTAAATACGTCGAGTTAAATTTTCATGCAGTTGTCCCCTCCGCATCTGACTTCTGATGATACCATGCACAGCCAGGACCCAGACTTTTTGTTACAAGATACAAAAGGGGTGAATACAGAAACTTCTTCCTGCAGGTGGACAGGACTGGTTGGCCCAACCTGGCCAATACAGAGAAAATAAGAGGCCTGTTTCTAGACCATGGAGGAACTTAAGAAAGAAAAAAAAAGATGTCTCCACTATGGGCTACCTGGTAGAAGTTTCATAAAAGTTCAAAGTGGAGAGAGGAGGAATTGAGCAGATGGAATTAAGGGAAGTAGAAACACACTCGGGGCACTGCGGCAGGAAGCACGAATGCAGCTGTTTGCAAGAACAATAAACAGGTGGGTTGGGAGGAAAATGTAGGCAGAGCTTGAACAGAAAGGCTGTGCAGAGCTCAGCAAGGAGGAGGGCAGCGTTACTGGGGACTTCACTAGAGATTAATATCAAGAGAGCTCATTTTTTAAAGTATTAGGAAAAGATAAATCACTGCTGGTGTTGGAAGAAATCACCCGATGCCTGATCAGATCCTGGAGCTTTCCTTGCGTTTGGGCTCATTGCAGCAGCTTCCTACAGGAGCCGTCTCCCTTTCACTCTTATTTTTTAACCTTAGCAGGTGGGATGATGGCTCGGAGATGTGATCCAAATGCTGCTGGACTGCTTTTGGGCAACGCTCGTCTGCTGTGGTTGAAGGTCTGGTCTTAAAACGGAATAACCCCCCAGAAAACTGTGGGTCTCCTCAAGTAGCATCCACTTGGTTCTGCCAACGTGGCTCATTTCACGCATATAGCCAGAGATTCAAGAACCGAACGCGCAGCACCGAGGGCGGGGTGCTGGTGGTGCAAACCACGCTCACGCTCTTCCTTCTTTCTACCGAGGAGGGACTCCTGCCAGCGGAACACCAAATCTGCAGGGAACTTGGCGCAATTCACTCCGGGATGACCACCTCGAAGTCACGGGGCACTACAGGGGTACCCGGGAGCGGCCGTGCCAGGGCGAGCCCCCCTGCTTTGCAATAAGCAAACTGGGAGGTGACAGCAGGCTGTGGAAGTGGAATAAATCCTGTGGTGCGCAGCCGTTCCCTTATTTCCCATCCACGCAACTCGCTGCTGACGTTTTATAACTCTGCCGGCGGAAGAAAAGCTTAAAATTCTGTGATTTTTTTAAAGGATAGAATTAAAGAATAACATTATGTGTCCCAAGCCCCCCTGTTCAATCTTCCATTTTCAGCACCTTGGTTTTATGTTACTTTTTTTTCTCCAAGTTTTCTCTCCGCAAGGAGTACAACAAACCTCACTGTGCTTTAAATGCTGCTCAAAGGGGGAAACAAGAATAAACTGGTTTAGTCATAAACAAACTAGAATAAACCACTTTCCTCATCAAAACCAAGAATAAACCGTTTTCCTCATCAAAACCAAGAATAAACCGTTTTCCTCATCAAAACCAAGAATAAACCATCTCTTAAACAACAGAATATGTGCAATTCCCTCCCAGGTTAATAGAAATAAAAGCACATTCAGGCCAGTGTGTGATATTTGGGTTTGTGGCGTTTTAAAGAGCTCTGAAACCTGACGGATTACACTGAGGGGAACCTGGAAAGCGCCAGATAATTAAAATTAAAGCGAAATCAAAGCAGTAAATTGAGGCTGGGGTGGGGGAAGGCTCTTCAAGGGCCTGCCCCTGAGGTGACGGGGGGGGGGAACAAGGGGCTGAGAGGGCCCCACAGGGGCCGGGGAGCGGCGGGGCTGGGGGGCAGCGGGGGAAGGCTCCGCTGTGGGGCGATGGCCGAGGAGGGGAGGCGGCAGGGAGAGGCCATGGGGGGGATCCCGGCGCGCCCCCCCCCACCCCCCCGACCCCCCGCTCTCACCGTCTCCCGCCGCCGCCCCGGCCCCGCTCTTCCGCGTCAGGGGACGCCACCACAGAGCCACAAGGAGCGCGGCCCAGAGCGGCACCACCGCGCGCCAACACTTCCGGCCCGCCCCGCTGCCGCCGGCTTGCTAAGCCAATAGGAAGAGGCAGAGGCAAGGCAGGTAACCAATGAAAGGGAGAGGGCGGGTCTAGCGGCTGCACCGCCTGGCCCCCTGCTGGGCGCTAAGGGCGCCGGGAGGGTCCCCGCGGGCTGTGGGCGGGCTGCGGTGTCCCCGTGGCCCTGTCTCCTGTGTCCCCATAGCCCTGTGTCCCCGTATCCCTGTGTCCCCATGGCCCTGTGACTGTGCATCCCTGTAGCCCTGTGTCCCCAGGACACTGCATCCCATGTCCCCATAGCCCTGTGTCCCCAGGACCCTCTGTCCCAATGGCCCTGTGTCCCCGAGTCCCCATAGTTCCTGCGTCCCCATAGCTGTGCGTCCCCATGGCCCTGTGTCCCCGTGTCCCCGTAGTTCCTGTGTCCCCATAGCTGTGTGTCCCCATGGCTCTGTGTCCCCATGGCCCTGTGACCCTACATCCCCATAGCCCTGTGTCCCATGTCCCCATAGCCCTGTGTCCCCAGGACCCTCTGTCCCAATGGCCCTGTGTCCCCGTGTCCCTATAGTTCCTGCATCCCCATAGCTGTGTGTCCCCATAGCTGTGTGTCCCTGTGTCCCCGTAGTTCCTGTGCCCCCGTAGCTGTGTGTCCCCATGGCCCTGTGTCCCCATAGTTCCTGCATCCCCATAGCTGTGTCCCCATAGCCCTGCGTCCCCATGGCCCTGTGACCCTACATCCCCATAGCCCTGTGTCCCCATGACCCTGTGTCCCATGTCCCCATAGCCCTGTGTCCCCAGGACCCTCTGTCCCAATGGCCCTGTGTCCCTATGACCCCGTGTCCTGCATCCCCATGGTGCTGTGTCCATTGTCCCTGTGTCCCCGCACCCCTGTGCCCTGTGTCCCCTTGGCTCTCTGCCTCGTAGCCTGTGTCCGCTGGCCTGTGTCCCCCTGGCCCTGTGCCCTGTGTCCCATGTCCCCTCCCCGGGTGGCCCTGCCCGCCACAGCACACACATCTCATCCACAAAACCACACGCTGCCCCGGTGTCCCCACCGCCGCTGGGACACGTCATGGGGACAAGGGTGACACACTGAGCTCAGGGGTGCAGGACCACCGAGCCACCGCCCTGGGGACATCACCCACCCCAGGGACATTGGCGCTGTGGGCAGAGCAGGGGGGGACCAGACCACAGCGACGGGGTATAAATATTGGCTAAATAGATTTATTTTCGTACAAAGAATACACAGATCCGCCCACCGGGACACCCCGATCCTGCTGGACACCCCCAGATGTCCCCAGCCACCGTCCCGCCAGGCACCACCTCCGTTAGCTTTACCGGCAGGATCTGTCCCTGTCCCCAGGGTTTGGTGCCAATGCTGATGTCACCTCAGGGACGTCCCTGTCCCCTCTGGGGCCACCTTGGTGCCTGTGTCTGCTCGGTGCCTGTTTGGGGCACCCTGTCACCGGCCACCCTGCCCTGTGGGGCACCCCCAGACCTGGTCCCCTGCTCCCTCGTGCCCGTCCCAGGGGCATCTCCGGACATTTTGGGGTCCCACCCCGTGCCCTAATACTGAGGCTGGTACAGACCCCCCCTCCCCGTGCCGTATGTACACGCTGGATAAAAGAAGAAAATACAGATATTTATAGCGGGGGGAGCAAAATGCCCCCCTACCCCCCCCCAAAAGTGTCCCCTGCATCCCCATCCTGGTGCCTCACTGCCAGCCGGTCCTGTCCCCTCTCCCCAGGATGGAGGTGGCCGGTCCTGCCCCATCCTGGGCCAGCTGGGCACCCGTGCCTCAGTTTCCCCATTGGTTGTGGGGCTCATTGCCCCTCCCTGCCATGGGGTGGTGGGACATGGAGGACGTGGGGTGAAGAGGAGCTGCAGTGACCACCCCGTGGGGACAGGGATGCGGCCACCAGCCCCAGGGAACGTGGGACGAAGCCGGAGGTGCCTTGGATTTATGCCAGAGCATCCCACCTCCTGCCTCGCCCCGATGGCGAAATGTCACAGGCAGAGCTACCCGAAGTCCCCTTTTGTCCCCAGATTTGTCACACCGCTATCACCCAGCCCTGGGCATGGGAGGGGTCCAGATCTGGCCACCCCACCTCCCTTTGCAGCAGGAGAGGAGGTGGCAGGGGGGGTCCGCAGCGGGCTGGCAGGCTCATGTCCATCCAGCTCAGCTGCGTTTGGTGACCATTTGCCGGTCCCTCTTCTTCTTCTCCATCAACCTTGTGGGGAGCAAGGTGGTGGCCTTAGGGACCCTCCTGAAAGGGACCTCCTCAAGGCACAGGGAGGGGACACTCACTTGCGGTTGCGGACTTCGGTGAGCTCCATGAGCCGCTCCTGTGCTGCCCGTAACTCGTCGAGGCGCTGCTGGTAGCGAGAGTCACAGCCGTTGGTGCGCTCGTAGCTGGAGACCTGGCTGGAGAGCTCACTGGCACGGTCCCGTAGCTGCTGGATGGATGAGTAGAGGTTCTCCTCATCTTCCTCCTGCTCCAACAAAAGGGTATGGGGCTGGTAGGGTGGACAGGACACCCCAGGGTGCTGTTCCCCCCCTGCTCCAGCTGGGGAAACTGAGGCATGGGGTTCCCTGAGCCGCCCGGGCCACCTGCCTTGGCATTGACGATCTCGATGTGGATAAGGAGGGCGGCGAGCTCCAGGTCCTCAGTGTAGCTGTTCTTCAACGGCACTGACCGGTAGCCTGGACACAACACCATGACACAAGCTCAGCCCCATGGCAGGGTCCGAGCCCCTTGCCATGGCCAGATCCCCAAGAAGATGATGATTATGATGATTGCAGGGGGGTTGGACTAGATGACCTTTAAAGGTCCCTTACAACCCAAACCATTCTATGACTCCACGATTCTATGATGATGATGATGATGGCGGTGGTGCGGATGGAAGGACCATACCTGTTTTGAGGCCCTTGACGGGGAAGGTGGCTTGTGCCAAGAAGTTGGGGTCGCTGAACATGTCCTCCTCGTACACCACAAAGCGGAGGAAGGCGAACTCGGGGTTGTTGATGTCGAAGACGAACTGCTTGAAGAGCCAGACGGGGTTGAAGCCGTTGTCGGCTAGGGGGCGAGGAGAGAGCGGGGAGGGTCAGAGCGGGGCTAGACACATGGACATCACCAGCATGGCACCAGCACGTTAGTGGGAGATGTCTGTCCTCTTCACTCCTCCACAAAACCCAGCCCCATCACTCACATGTCCAAGAGGACCCCAAAGGGCACAGCTAGGGTTGTCCTGGCATCCCCGCCTGTCCCCAGGGCGCAGGGGCTGGGTGGGAACATCACCCGCATGGATCCTCACCTACGACGTCCGTCTTGTTCTTGCTGTTGTCGTACTCGGAGCCGCACACCTCCACCTCCACGAAGGGGCACACGATGCTCCTCCCGTTCTTGGGTAGGTGCCGGGCACCGAGGATCTGCAGGAGGAAGAAGGGGGTGAGGTCTGGCTACGTCAGATGAGGAACGACTCTCCGGGGCAACCCCATGGCTTGGCTGTTTTAGAATCATAGAATGATAGAATGGTTTGGGTTGGAAGGGACCTTTAAAGACCATCTAGTCCAACCCCCCCTGCAATGAGCAGGGACATCTTCAACTCGACCAAGTTGCTCAGAGCCCCATCCAACCTGACCTTGGATGTTTCCAGGGATGGGGCATCCACCACCTCTCTGGGCAACCTGGGCCAGTGTCTCACCACCCTCAGCATAAAAAATTCTGGGTGTTTTGGGCTTGCCAAAAGCTTCATGGCCATAATTAGCCACACCACACCTTATTTATGATCTTGGATTGGTTTTAGCTTGATTTTAGGTGTATCCACCAAATTATTTACAAAATCTTTGCTGGATTCATGTCACGCTCAAGACTCAGGTGCCTACAAACCCACCCATCCCAGCTCTAACACCAAAATTACCCAAGGGTTGGGTAAGGTGCTTCTGGGCTTTTTTTAGCTACTTTACCCTCCACCTTGCTCCTGCTCAGGTTGGGCTCAGCTCTGTGCAATTTTGGGGTTCTCCCCTTGGAAAAATGATGCTGCAAGTGGAGAAAGACCAACAAACTAAAGAGATCATGGGGTAATGATCTCCATGGAGCAAATATGGGGCTGAAACATGTAAAAACCACTCCCAGTTGACCCAAAATAGAGGAAGAAGCAAGCCCCCATCTTGATGGTGACCACCTCAGGGTGGACTTGCTGTCCTCGCCCACTTGCCTGCAGCTGCACTGTGATGGGCTCCACAATCTTCAGGCTATTCTTGTCGAAGGGGTCGAATGTCTCGTCCCTCATGATGTCAGGCTGCAGGACGTAGCCGCTGCGGCCGCCGAGCATGAAGAGCGCCTGGTTCAGCTGCATTGGCTTGTCTGCGGTCGTGGGGACAGAGCAGCTTTGAGCTGCGGGGCTCAGGGACTCCCGGAGGTCCCTGGGCAGCAGGTCCTGTCCTGGCAAACCCCCTGCTAAGAGCCCCCAACCCTGGTTGGAGAAGGGACGCAGCTGGGTTTTGCATGAAGCACCCAAGAATTGCATGGAGATGTCCCCATCAGGATGAGGGCAAAGGTTGGAGAGATCATCCAAACCACCTCCAGCAATAGGACCCAGGGCAGAGCCACCAGGGATGGGGATTTTGGGGTGACCTGTGGGGATGAGCCCAGCAGCGACCCCAGCAGCAGGATTTACCAGGCGTCTGGAAGTTGAGGGCCACAAGCTGGCTGCCACAGATCCACATGGGCAACGGGTCGTAGTTGGAGGAGTCCAGGCGCTGCCCTTTGGGGTAGATGCGGCTGAGCTGGCGCCGGTTGTACTGCAGGAACTTCTTGCCCTTGCTGCGGTTGGCATACTTCTCTGCCTTGGTCTCCGGGAAGGAGGACATGTCCCGGTAGCATGCCTTGTCCGTGCCAATCTCTGAAAGCACCAAGGTGGCCATCAGTGGAGGACATGGGGAGTTGGCCCACCACAACCACTTGGTTCCCCCTACCCATCTCTTCCCATGCTCATCCCATCACCCCCCTTCTGCAGCTCTTACTGTCCTCATCGAACGGCACCGGGCGGCAATACACAACCAGCTCGGAGAGCTCCAGCGCAATCTTCTTCCTCCGCTCCATGATCTTCCCCTCTTGCATCTGCACAAGGGAAAACAGGAGCTGAAAGTCTTCCCCCAGGCTTCTCCTTTGGAGATGCTGGGGATCATCCGCTTGGGGATGGGACTGTCCACCCCCATCCTCTGCACCCTGGTGCCCCTCACCCTGGCATCGGCGTTCTGCGTGGCCTCTCGGATCTTGGCCACCCACTCGCTGAGTTCCTCCTGCGTGTCTGCGGCCACGTCCAGTGACTGGGCTGCGTGGGACATCTGCTGGGAATGGATGGTGAAGACAAATGGTTTGGAGCTCCTCCCGTCTTTGGAGATAACTATAAGGACATCAGAGGGGGGCTTTACTCGAAGACATTCCCAACGGATGGCTCTGTGGAGCAAATGAAACCTCAGCGGTCCCGCTCCCAGGCCCCCACCAGCCCCCCTGGCACCCCACCAGCTGTTGGGGTCCTCTTCTTGTGAGGGTCCCATTTTTCTAATGAATGGTTTCAGCTTTCCATGCTGAAATGCATTTTCCTTTCAGCCAGGGGTAAATATCCCCCAAACCATCTAGACTTCTAAATTCCTCCAAAACCCCCAAAATCAGCCAAGTTCCTCTGAACCCAGCCCCGTGTTGCTCCCCGGTACGTTGTGCCAAGCATGAGCCGGGCTGGCAATTGCATGATGAGTTTGGGGAGCCTCAGCTCACGGCACTGAGCTTCAGCACGGGGTGCACGCCATACCAGTGAGCTCCCACAGCCGCGGTGGGGACGTGGTGGGGACACTCACCTACGTGGCAGGACGGCACGTCGATAAAGCCCTTCAAGAAGTTCCCCAGGGGGCTGTTTTCTGACGACTGCAAGAGAGGAAGGAAGAGGGGGCGGTGAGGGGCGGCTGTGTGGGACTGAGCCCAGTGCCTGCTCTGTTTGGAACCCTCCCTCCAGCCCTCTGAATTGGCCAAGTCTGAGCAAAAGCAGAGAAAAAACACCCTCTCGGCATGCTCTGCTCCACGGTTGAGCATCTCCTAGCCTCTGGATAAGGGTCTGGGTTGGCGTGTGGCCAGGAGCATCCTTCAGCCTCCGCATAAGGGTCTGGACTGGAGCGGGGCTGGGAGCATCTCAGGCAGCCTTGGTCCCAGGTGCATGGGGACAGGGCACTCACGGCCTCATCCTGCTCCTGTGCTTGCATGCTGACGATCTCCTCCACGTAGTTGGCTGGGAACCACAGTTGCTTCTTGCCCCCGTAGTCCCCCCGCCACCTGCAAGGGGTGAGAGGATCAAGGCAAGTGGATCGATTTGGGGTGGGACAGGGGTGTTCATGCTGCATGCAATGTCAGGGGGTGGTCGGAGAAGGGGTGGGGGGACAGAAAAGGAGGCAGTTAAAACCCACCACAGGACAACCCACGGGAAAACCCGGGGCGTCCCCTCCACCTCCCACCCACAGTGATGCCCACCCGGGGGCCACCCAACTGCCCTCACCAGCCGCCGTCCTGCTTGTCGACATTGTGGATGATGGCCTGCTTGCAGAACGACAGCTCGTCCTCCCGTTGTGCTTTGTAGTCGTAGAGAGCCTTCACTGTGCACTGGACGACCGGGGAGAGGGACACGTGTCACCACCCAGCACCCAGGGACACTGGCAGGCAGCATGCCCCACTCAGCTTAGCTCCTCAAGCTCTCATGGTGGAGCATGGGGGCTCCTGAGGGTCTGACACCCCAAGTGATGCCCCCAAATTGCCCATGCCAGCAGTCAGACATGTTAGAGGGGACAGGAGGGCTGCAGGGTGCCCGTGGTCCTGTAGGACCACCACATTCAGTGCAAAGCGGGTTCCTCTTCTGGGTCCCCCAATGGTTTCTCCTGGTGCACTGAAGGGGTTAATCCCCTGATAGTCCCACACTCCCTGGAAAAAAACTATTTGGGTTAAGCTTTGCCGTGTCTGGTCTTAGCCTGAGAGCTGCTCTGCTGCAACGGGACCTTTAAGGCACAGCAGTGTTGGACCATGGCATCGTAGGATCACAGGGAAGGAACCTTAGGGTCCAGTCCAGCCTCCTCCAGGGTAAGCTCCAAGACCAGCCTGGTCCCAAAAACTTCTGAGGATGGAGATTGGGTCAGCTCCAAAACCAGCCGAGTCCCAAAAACCTCTGAGGATGGAGACGGGGTCAACTCTGAGACCAACCTGGTCTGAGAAACCTCTGAGGATGGAGACTGGACCAGCTCTGAGACTAGATGGGTCACTCCAAGACCAGCCCTGTCCCAAACACCTCCA
Source organism: Mycteria americana (assembly GCF_035582795.1). Classification (NCBI taxonomy): domain Eukaryota; kingdom Metazoa; phylum Chordata; class Aves; order Ciconiiformes; family Ciconiidae; genus Mycteria; species Mycteria americana. The sequence goes on along the minus strand of NC_134366.1, from coordinate 174,462,671 downwards.
AGGATGGAGGCAGCACCACCTGGGAACTGACCCTAAACCTGCTCTTTTGGGGTTGCCTAGTGCAAAGGGATCCATGGGTGTTTCCTCACTGTTGGGGCAAACTTGTGCCAGGTCCTTGCTTCAGGCTGGGATCTCTCCAGACCTCGCCCACCACGCCATTACAATGCTGTTGCTGGAACTCGGACTGTCCCCAAATGACGGGGAGGCGGAAAGGTCCCACCAGCTCCAGCATCACTCAAAGGTCATAAAAATGCAGCAAAACATCACCACTTCTCAGGTCGGTAGTGGGAGGTGTGGTGGGTCTGGGGGGACACTGCCCAGGAGCCCCAGCACTAGAATCGCCATGTCCCACCACCCTCCATCTCCCAGGGACACCAGCTCAGCCCCTTACCCTGGCCATTGGCATCTTGTTGGCCTCTACGTAGAAGTGGGGGGTCCGCACCTCATACAAGGCTCCATAGTCCAGCTCCTGCAAAGAAAGACACCTGAGTGGGTCACCTGGATGCAGGCAGGGGCTACAAGGGGATGTGGTGGGAGCTGGGCCACCACAGGTGATCCAGGGGATGTTGAGAGGGACCTAATATTCCTTTGCAACTCGTTGGAAGTGAATTACAGTGGAGTTATAACCGTGGGCATTGGCTGTGGAACGAGCTTGGCTGGTTCCCGTTGGGCTTCAACCAAGAGCCTGGAGGAGCCCTTCCAACCATGGTGGAGCTAGGGACGGAGCTTGGTTGCCTGTGGCACAGAGCCCCCATCCCCACCATCCCCACTGCCCGGAGCACTCACGGTGGTGCCCATCTTCTCCAGGGTCTCCTCATTGATGGGGTAGCGCAGCTTCATCTTGCGGTAGAGTGGGTGCTTCTCGTAGTAGCTGACGAGGTCCACGAGGCTCTCGAACTCGGCCGAGCTGCCCAGCATGAAGAGTCGACCTTCCTGCTGGATGCGGCAGTGCTTGATCTTCCCCTCCGCCCTGGGGCCAAGAGAGCCAGGGCGGCCATGAGGTGTGGCCGGACCTTGGCTCCATGATGGGGACGGGCAGGAGGCGATGCCCTGCCTAGGCAGGGATGCCACCGGGGTGACCGCCCTGAGGATGTGTCTTTCCCATCACCACAGCCTCCCCATGACAGCATCTTGTGTCCCCCCGTCTCACCCTGCTGACCCAAAGCAAACCCCCACTGCCGGGCACGGAGTCACAGCAGACATGAGATGGGCAGTTCTCAGCTTGGATGGCAATGTGGGCACCATGGCCAAGCCCGACCGGCTTCAGGGTGCCGAGATGGCCGCACTCACCGGAAGGAGATGGCATAGGAGTTGGGTTCACTGCGCTTGCGCACCAGGAAGGCTCCGTCCCGCGGGACCCGCATCAGCATGTGCTCAGCCTGCAGGCGCGTCAAGCTGGCGTGGTACCACCTGGCCAGGCAGAGAACAGAGGCGGTGGGCTGGTGCTGGCATCCCCGCATGCCGGGGGGCACCCAAGACCTGACACGAGGGATGGAGGAGGCTGGTGGACCCAGGGGACCAAGGGGATGGGGATGGGAACCATCCTCACTCTTTGCTCTCGTGGGCATTGGGTTGGGGGACGGGGTCGGTGAGGCGCATCTCGAACTCGTTGCAGCGGAGCGGCACCTCACGGTAGTGGCAGATGAGGCTGTAGAGGCTGTCGAAGACGAGGTTGTCCGTCAGGTAGAACTTGGTGGCGCCGGCCTCCTGCCGTGAGTGGATCCGGCAGTGCTGCACCCGGCTGGACCTCCTGCCACGGTGGTGGGGGGAAGGCAGGGGTGAGTCAATTCAGGTCCATGTCCCCACCATCCCGCGCTTGGGGGTCCATGTGCTGTGCAAAAAGGTGGTGTTTCCCCCCAAAAACACCATTCCAGCCACCAAACCAAGGATCAGCTGGAGGGCCGACGCCTGGCTCGGGGAGGGTGGGATCCTGCCTCCCCCCTGGGGCTCCTACCAGAAGGAGAGCGTGTAGTCACCCACGAAGGTCTCACTCTCGCGCACCAGGAAGGTGCCATCCTTGCCGCCCGTCTCGGTGCAGTACTCGTGCAGCAGCTTCTCAGCAATTTGCCGCCCGTCGCGGCCACCTCCCAGCTTCCCATGAAACCACTTCTCCGTGAAGTGCAGCTCGTTGTTGTTGAACTCCTGCGAGTTCACCCCAAAATGGGAGAGATGCCCCAGGGTCAGCATTCTTGCCAGCCATCAGCATCAACCAGGCCATTGCCACCCTCTCTCCCTCCCCACGGACTCCTCCCTAAAGCCCCCTGCCCTGTGGATGCATCCTGCCCCTCATGCACCTCCTTCTGCTCCACCTCCTCCTCATCCTCGTTGAACTGGTAGCGGGATGTCTCCTCTGAGTAGTAGATCTTGTTGCTCGTCAAGACAAAATAATGGGGGCTCCAGGTCTGGAAGGGAGGAAGAGCATCACCAGGGTGGGGAGGATGATGGCATGGAGGGATGGGGCTTAGAGACCCCTGTTTCTGCCCCCTCCTGTCCCCCACAGCATTGCAATGGTCTAGGAGAGCCCATGCCCCGTGCCCAACCCAAACCCCAGTGCTCATCCCTGTCTGACAGACCCCACTTGGCCCCTGGCTGCCATTGGCAGGGAGCCCCTTACATGGTCGATGGGGTCTTCGAGGTAGAGGATGCCGTTCTTGATGGAGTTGCTGATGTCGTTCTCCGAGTAACTGGCGGTGGAGACTTCCTCGTACAGGTTCCCTTCGACCAGCTTCTTGTGCTGGGGACAGCCCAGGGAGGGGAGCTCAGTGGTGGGCACGGTGTCCCCATCACACTGAGCTCCCAGCCCTCAGGCCATGCTCGGGCTCCTGCAGGTACCTCTCCACCACCCCCTGTTCCTCTTGACCATCTTTTGCAGTAGGACATTGGAGAGATGTCCTACTTGTGCACAGAGCGATATCACTTGAGTCCCAGGATTTGGGATAATCCCCATCCCTCCCAGCCCAACGTGGTCCTTGTCCCTCCTGCAAAGAGAGGCTCTAGGGTGGTGCCCGCTCCACACCTTGATTAGGATCTTCTTCTTGAGCTGGGTGGGTGAGGGCAGCTCGTCGGCATTGATGTCCACCGGCTTAGTGAGTAGCATGTCCCCAAAGACCTTCTTGAAGTGAGAGGCCATGTTCCTCTGCTGGACGATGCTGCAGTGGTCTTCGATGGAGAGGATGATGGGGAACCTGGAGGAAGCAGGTGGGAATGGTGGCTTGGGACGAAGGTGAAGGAGAGGGGAATTTGGGCAGGGATTGCCTGCCTGTCCTAGAATTGGGGTGTCGTTAGGGGGCTGGGGCTTACTCGGAGGTGACAAATGCATGCTCCTTGATGGTGTGCAGCACGTCCAGGAACTTGATCTTGGAGGTGAGCGTGTGGCCATGGTAGATGATGGGGAGATCGTCTGGGCCATCCCAGCAGTCCACTGAGTGGGGAGACACCTCAGTTAATGCATGCCAGTCACTGACTGTGCACCAGGGACCACGTTTTTGGGCCCCCAAAGGACATGGAAGACCTCCCACTCAGTGCCATGGGATGGGTGCAGAGGACAGTCTGTCTGATGGACCATGGGGTGCCGGGGGGGACTGAGCATCACTGCAGGCTGCTGGGGGGACTCACACTCGATGCAGCGGCAGCCCATGCGCAGGCAGCGGGCGTACGCCTCCAGGGAGGACTCGCTGGAGAACTGGTCCCCGGTCAGGTACCTGCAGAGGAGCAAGAGGGACCATCAGCAGCCAGGGCTGCCCCAGCTGGGGTGATGGGATGCTCATGGAGGTCCCTGAGGAGAGGTCACTATGTCCTTACGTGTTGTGGGAGGAGGAGATCCAGTACTGGGACAGGGGGTGGTTCATCTCCTCGGGCACCACGCGCTCATACTTGGCATCCATCACCATGTTCTCCTTGGAGAACAGGTACGTGAGGAACTAGAGGGGAAACAGAGAGGTCAGAGCCTGCTGGGGCTGGAGAAACACCCCTGGGTGGGTGCCACATGGGGCCACCCACCTCGTCCAGCTGGAAGGAGGGGTCTGCCGCCTCGCTGGAGCCCTCCTTGAGGTAGGTGCACATGTAGTCCCGCACCATGCCCACGTCGCTGGCCCAGGGTTCCTGTGGTGCAAACGAGGATGCCGTTATGGGGGAAACTGCGCTGGGGCATCCCATGGGGGTGCCCGAGGTTGGGGCTGAGAGGGATGCTGCAGAGGTCTCTAAGAGCACCCACCTTCTGGTCGTGCAGCAGGAACTTCTGGAAGTCGTAAAGGGAGACTTGGCACAGCTCAGGGCGGTCCACGTTCCTGGGACACGGAGCGGCCATCAGCGAGGACTGGGAGCAGGAGTTGGGGTAGACCCCATGGAGGAGTCGAGGCCACCAGTGTCCACCTGCAGCTCAGCCCCCCGATGCCCCCCACTCCTGCCCCATTCCTGCCAGCAGCAGCAGCTGGCAAGGGGCTCGGGAAAAGAACAGGCCATGGGGGTGCAAGGGGCAGCTCGAGCTGTTGGGTGCTGCTAGAGCAAACACTCCCAGTGTCACCCTGTGACTTGGGAGAGGCGGGCACACAGCTGGAGTGTGCAGCGTTGCCCGAGGATATGGAGAGGAGGGCAGGGCGACATGTCCCTACATCCCGGCACCCATCCCTACTCACATCCCTGCTCCTATCCCTACTCCCACCCCTGCTCACATCCCTCCTCACATCCCCCCTCACATTCCTGCTCCCATCCCCGCTCGCACCCCTGCTCATCCCTGCTCCCATCCCCTCTCCCATCCTGCTGTCATCCCTGCTCCCATCCCCACTTCCATCCCCGCTCCCATCCCTACTCATCGCTGCTCCCATCCCTACTCATCGCTGCTCCCATCCCCGCTCCTCTCTCCACTCCCATCTCTGCTCATCCCTGCTCCCATCCCTACTTATTCCTGCTCTCATCCCTGTTGCTATCCCTGCTCCCATCTCCACTCCTATCCCTGCTCATCCCTGCTCCCATCCTCGCTCCCATCCCTGCTCACCCCCGCTCCCATCCCTGCTCCCATCCCCGCCCCGCAGACCACCCTTGCCATCCCCACCATCCCCTCCACCCCAAACCTGCCCCGACACTGGGACATGCTCTGGGGCCACGCACACCACCCGGACCCTCTGCTCTCCCCCGGCTCTGCCCCGCAGCCCGGCTGGATTGCCCACCCGATGGACCCAACCTTCGGAGGCTTGGCCGGGATGGGAGCCACGGGGCTCCTGGGTACTCACCGCAAGGGGAAGGAGAGCTCCAGCTGCTCGATGACCTGCAAGGCAAAGGAGGGGACCGGGATTAGCTGGCCAGGGACACAGTGCACCAGGAGGGGGATGCTTGGGAGGACAAGCATTGGTTCTTACCGACTTCTGTGCATCAAACATCAGGTTTTTGTAGAACTGGATGAAGTGGGAGAAAGTCATCTCATTCCTGGCTTCCACCTCCTGCCAGAGAGGGTGCTGCATGAGAGCAAGGCCACCCGACCAGAGCCAGTGACACCGAGGCTGGCTCCAGCCTGGCTGTGGGGTGCCTTGAAGACCCTCTCCCTGCATAGTTGGGGTGCCTGGGGGGTCCTTACCACGAGCTTGTCCCGCAGGAACCTCATGTTGGGGACGCGGTAGTTCACCTGGGGCAGCATGGCCTTCAGGTCCTTCACCGTGATGCTGCAGGAGGGTGAGCCGGCATCAGGACACCGGCCAGAGATGGACAACACCCGGATGGGTCTCATCTCCCGACATTGAGGGTCCCACCCCAAATTCTGGTGCCAGCATGGTCTCTGGCATGGGGCTCCCACCCTACCGGGCTGTGGATCCCTGCAGTGGCATAGGACCCCCAACTACAGGGGGGCTGGCACAAGCGTGAGCAAAGGGTAGAGGAGAGGGAGCTCGTCCAAGAACCAATTGGGTGCTCTAAGCCATCATCCCATCTGGAGGTGATGCCCATCACCATAATCATTTTAAGTCCAAATTCACTTGATTTGGGGTTTTTCCTGACTTGGGAAGATGTTTATGGCTGCGTTAATGATCCAGTCCCTCCTGGCACGGGTGGAAGTGCAGCAGCGGGGATGGGGGCATTGGGGTCCCCATGGTCCCTACAGCAGCAAGGAGGGGACTTGCACTTGAGTCTCTGATTTTTGGTGCCTTCAAGAACCCCAGCTAACCTGGTACTACCTTGCCCCACAAACCCCACTCCCAGCCTGGCTCAGCCTCCAGATCTGGGATGCAACTGGGGGGATACGGCCCTGTCCAGCCAAACCCACCGGCCGCTTCCCAGCATGTGACTATGCCAGCGCTCACCTGCCTTCCCGTGACCGGTCCATCCCATCAAACTGTTTACGCAGCCACCTGGGAAGGAAGGGATGGACACGGTGCTCAGCCCCAGGGGGGACCAAACCCAGGGGGGGTTTGTCCCCCAGATCCCCAGACAGGGACTGGGAAATGGGACCCCCAGATGGAGGGACTCACCTCTCAATCTGCAGCGGGGTCTGGGCTTTCTGGGTGTCCGCCACCAGCCAGTTGAGGCCTGTTATCCACAGGTTGATGTCCTCCTCACAGAAAGCTGGAGGAGGAAGAGGAGGGTAGTGAGGCCGGGATGGGGGAAATGGGATGCTAGGGAGGGGGTGAGAGCCCAAGGGTGGCGGGGGGGAGTGGGAAGGGAGCCCACGCACCTGCCACGCTGAGAGTCCGCAGCCTGAAGTCCATCCCGTAGAGGATGATGAAGCACATGGTGAAGTCGAGCTTGCGAGCGTCCTCGGGGTAGCGCTCGAAGTCTCGCGAGTTCTTCCCCAGGCGGATCTCCTTGATCTCCCGAATGTCGACTGCGGGGAGAGAGGGACATGGGACAGTCCCCTGACATCCTGTCACCGTGGACCCATGTACGGGGCTTGGGGAGGCTGCAGGAGGTGGGGCTGCCAGGAGACCACATGCCCTCTGGGGAGCCTTGTCCCCAGGATGGGGTGTCCCCATGACACTGCCCATGGGTGTGTGATGGCATGGGGGTGCCGTGGCCATATGTCCTCCAGGGAGATATGTCACCGCAGCCCTGCAGCGACATGTCCGCTAGTGCGATGGCACCATGGCTTTGCATGTCCTTCAGGGAGCTGTGTCCCCAGGACAAGGTGTCCCCATGGCACTGCCTGTTGGTGCATGATGGCATTATGGGTGCCAGGCCCATGTGTTCTTCAGGGAACCATGTCCCCAGGACTGGGTGTCCCTGCAGCAGCTGCGTGACAGCACTATGGGTGCCATGGCCATATGTCCTCCAGGGAACCGTGTCCCCAGGACAGGATGTCCCCACTGCACTGCTGTAGCTGCGTGACAGCATCATGGGTGCCATGGCCATGTGTCCTCAAGGGAATTGCATCCCTAGGACAGGGTGTCCCTGCAGCAGTGTTGCAGCTGTGTCACAGCACCATGGGTGCAATGGCCACGTGTCCTCCAGGGAGCCATGTCCTCAGGACGGGGCGTCCCTGCAGCACTGCCCCCAGGTGTGTGATGGCACCTCGCTCCTGTGTGTCCTCCAGGGACCCGTGTCCCCAGGATGTGGCATCCCCACAGTGCTGCCCACCGGTTTCCTGGCTTTGTGGGTGCCACATATCCTCCAGACTCAGCCTGCCCCATCCCAACCAGCACATCTCCAGCCACCTCTCCCCTGCCTTCTCCTCCCCAAGACAGACCCTGCTCCGGGGCAGGCTGAGCTCATCTTTTAATTGAAGACATCTGCCCAAAGGTGGCAATTTGGAGCCCTGGCAGCCCGGACCACAGGGCGTTTCTTTCCTGCCGTGCTGCTCTCTCATTATCTCGCTATATAAAGCCCTGCCGGCGGCAGGAGGGCTGGGTTTCCGGACCGTGATCTTCCTCACCGCTATGCCGCCGGGGGAGATTTCCAACCCCTGGTTTTGCCAAGTGGACACGTCCCACCAGGAGGAGAAAAATAATATGATGATATTAGTAATAATACCCAAAGTTATTCTCGATACCATGAGCATCACCCCTGCGTAGTTTTGCCCTCTGGGGCTGAGGCGCCGGCACCGGAAAGGGCTTTGTGCGGCCGAGGGCGGCCAGACCACCGTGCCGGGGTATTGTCCTGCCGAGGAAATGGGTCATTTCCCGGAGAATTTCCAGCCCAGCCGCGTTTCCGATGCGGCAGTGGGGAAGGGTGCAGGCGTGCTGGTGCCTCGACAGAAACTCTCAGCCTAATCCAAAGGGGATAAATAAAAGCCAAGCACGGGGAGGAATAAGGGATGGGGGAGAAATTGGGCTTATTAAGCAAGAAAAGAGGTGCAGAATAGTTTTTCTTGGCAGAAAAGCTCCGGAAAACACTGGAGGCTTTATCCAGCCTTCCCTTGCCGGATGACCACAAGCCAAATTTCACGGATTGGGGTGGGATTTTAGCACACGTGATACACAGAAGGTCTGCACCCCTGCATGTGCTTTGTTTTGGGACAAGATCTCAAGAAATGAAACCCTGTTGCTGTCTCCGTGCAGCCCCCATGGCTCGGAGCAAACCCATTTTGGTATAAACAGGCAGATATTTGGGGGTAAAAATGGGTTTATAGGTTAAAAACCAGCTGCTCATCCCCAAACGTGCCCATGCACACGGCACTGGAGAGGGGTGAGAAGCTGGCGGCTACCGGGTCTCCACCAACAAGTTGCAACGCAGCCATCCCCCTGATTCAGTGCTGCTAGGATCTGGCCTTGGACCCAAACCCCTGGGTGCTGCCAATAATCATAGAAGCATCAAATGGTTTGGATGAGAAGGGACCTTCAAAGGTCATCTAGTCCATCCCCCCCTGCCATGAGCAGGGACATCTTCAACTTGAGCAGGTTGCTCAGAGCCCCGTCCAACCTGACCTTGAATGTTTCCAGGGATGGGGCATCCACAACTTCTCCGGGCAATCTGGGCCAGGGTTTCACCACCATCATTGTAAAAAATTTCTTCCTTATCTCTAGTCTGAATTTACCCTTCTTTAATTTAAAACTGTTGCCCCTTATCCTGTCGCTACAGTCCGTCCCCATCTTTCTTATCAGCCCCCTTTAAGTACTGAAAGGCCACAAGAAGGTCTCCCCGGAGCCTTCTCTTCTCCAGGCTGAACAACCCCAGCTCTCTCAGCCTTTCTCCATAGCAGAGGGGTTCCAGCCCTCGGACCATTTCCGTGGCCTCCTCTGGACCCGCTCCAACAGGTCCATGTCTGTCTTGTGCTGGGGACCCCAGAGCTGGACGCAGTGCTCCAGGGGGGTCTCACCAGAGCGGAGTAGAAGGGGCAGAATCCCCTCCCTCGCCCTGCTGGCCACGCTGCTTTGGATGCAGCCCAGGAGACGTTTGGCTTTCTGGGCTGCGAGTGCACATTGCTGGCTCGTGTCCAGTTTTTCATCCACCAGTACCCCAAGTCCTTCTCCGCAGGGTAAATAGCCCAGCCCCACGATGAGCCGAGGGAAGAGGGAGCGGCGCGGGGCTGCACAATGCAACGCGGCCGGTGGCTTCCTGGAAACCACATCTGCAGCGGATTTGCAGCGATCATGTCAGAACTATGTCTCCAAACTCCTCCCTGCATTGTCTCAGGGGTCCCGGGTGATTAAAACACTCTGGAAGTCGGTTTCAGCTGCAAAAATCCCTTTTCTCTTCTAATGCAAAGTGAGCAGTGTGGTGCAAAGAAGGTTTTAAATATAGGTATGGTGAGAAGATGATGTAGGACCAGGGTCTGCCCGGTGGCTTTTAGGGATGCTGACAGCCTGGGAGTTTTCTTAATACATTAGGAGCGGAGCAAAGCAAAGCAAAGCAGTCGGAGGGAATGGTTGTGCTGGGAAATCCTGCTGGCCTGGACAGAGCTACGGTGGCACAAGCCACATTCCCTCATGTTCGCCTCAGTCACCTCTTCTTGCAGGACACGTGGCAGCTCAGACCCTTCTGTACATGGGGAATTGGGCGACCGCATCCCCCAGGGCTCCCTGCGGTGTTGTGAAGCTGATTTAAAACCTGAAATAAAAGATTTCCTCCTGGTCCAGTGGCGTTAAACCCCATCTGGAATTTCTCCTCCCCAAACGGTCCTAATTCTAATTATTTGGCGTTAGCGAGGCTGGAGGTGTGATCCCAATTAGCTGTCGTCGTGGCAAGCCACCCCTCTGAAATGCTCCTGGGTTTGCCAAGCTGCCCTCACCCTTATTTCTTTTAATTTCTTGTAAAGATCCCTTTCGGGCTGTTTTCCGCTAGATTTCATCCTTGCACTGGGGACCGGGGTCTGCCGAGGGCAATGAGCTGGAAACCCTGCGGGATGAGGTTAATTTTGGAGGCGATGCTACAGGCGACCCCATCAGCATGGACACGCGTCCATCGGCTGCTTAACGAAGCGTGTAATTAGCTTCATGGTGCAGGGCGTCTCGGGGAGAGCCAGGATCCGTATCCTGGCCCTGCCAGTCTGTAACAGAGACATCAGTGCTGTCGGTCGTCCCCGCTAATCCCCCTGCAAGCAGGGTGCCTGGTTGAAGGGGGGATTTAAAATGGCCCGGGCAGGCGTGAGGTCGGGCGTGGGGTGGGAGCGAGACCCCAGGGATGAACGGGAGATCCTGCTGCTTCCATAAAATCACGGCAAGTGGGAGGACATGAGAGTATGGAGCAGGGCTGGACCAGGGGGTAAAGATGCTCCAGCCCAGCACCAAGACTGGGATTGCTCCCATCGAGGGCTGGGGAAAGTGGGTGGTGGTGTTGGATGGCAGGATTGTACCATTTCCAGAGGGATTTTCCTTTTTTTTCCCCCTTTCTGGATGACCTTGGAGGATGCCCGCTCATTCCCAGGGCGGGGGGGGGTTGGGCTGTCGCATGGGAGAAACCAGATCCCAAGGCACCAGTGGGAAAACTGAGGCAGGGCATCGGGAGCGACCTGAGACCCTGACCTGGTGATGCGTGGTGGTCCCGAAAAAAAGCAAGGAGCTGGAAACGCTTTATTTCTGTGAGCGGAGAGTGAGCTCTTCCCCATAAGGACCAAAACCACCTCTCCAAAAATGGGTGCCTTTCCTCCCCTCGCCCATCCTTCCTCCTCCCACAAATCCTCTCCTGCACCCAGTAGGTCCGGACAAGCACGGATCCTGCTCATGCCGATGCTCGTCTCCTTCCCGTGCCACCCTCATTCCCGGCTCAAAGTCTCACCATGGCTGGCAGTCCGGCTCAGGGTTGGCCCCTCCAAGTGGGATCTGAACCTTCCTGGGGATTTTGCTCTGTCTCGTGCAAAATTAGCAGCAGGTGGTGATTTTTGGGTGAGTGATTGGTGATTTTTAATGACACCCTCTGAGCCCTCCCCCAGGAAAAAGGCACCTCTCATGTCCCAAACCTCCAGGATGGGCTTTGCCATTGTCCAGGTGAAATGATACCCCAAAACTGGGTTCCTCCCCACATGGGGATGTGGGATGAGGCGATGCTATAGCTCCATGTCACCCCAACCCCGCGTTTTCATCCATTGGCTCTTTTTAGCTCAATTTAAGAGGAGGTGCAAGCCTTGAGGTGATGAGCAACCAGCTAACAAGCGCCAAGGCATGGAGCCCCACTGATGCTCTGTGGTGGGAGTATGCCCCAACAGCCTACGAGCCACCAGTGAATCCACAAGTAAGGGTGATTTTCATGGATGCTCCAGTGGGAGCATCTCCTGTGCCAGATGCCAGTGCCACCAGTCCAAACTTTCCATTGACGTCATTAATGCATGTGGGGCAGAGCCCAGCTGGCCAAGTCCTCTCATGGAGCCACCATCACGCTCCACCCCATGCTGCTGCCTGCCCCGGAAGCCTGAGCACCCCATTTTTGAGGTTAAAAGCACCATGAGCAGGCAAGGTGGTGGCCGGCTCCTTTACCTCCTTGCCAGGGAGGGTATAAAACCCCAGGGATGAAATGGCAGCAGCTTGAGCCCCACGGCAACTTATGGACCTCGTGAGCTGGGATGGAGGAGGTGAGGGCTGCTCAGCCCAGCAGCTCATCCATTTATATCTCTGGGCATCCTACCATGGCCACCAAGGCAGGGCACCCCACCACCATAGGGCATCCCACCATGGTAGGGCATCCCAACATGGCTGGGCATCCCACCATGGTAGGGCATCCCACCATGGCAGGGCACCCCACTGCATCCAGGCACCCCACCATGGCCAGAGACCCTACCGTGGTAGGGCACCCAAATATGGCCAGGACCCCACTATGACCAGGCTACCCACCGTAGCCGGGCACCCCACTGTGGCCGGCCATCCCACCACGGTCAGACATCCCACTGCAGCTGGGCACCCCACTGCGGCCAGGCACCCCACTATGGCCGGGCACCCCATTGTGGCCTGGCACCCCACCCTAGCCAGGCACCTCACTATTTCCAGGCACCCCACCGCAGCCGGGCACCCTACCATGACCAGGCAGCCCATCATGGCCAGGCACCCCACCATGGCCAGGCGTCCCACCAAAGCCGGGCATCCCACTGTGGCTGGGCAGACCGCCATGGCCAGGCACCCCATTGCAGCCAGGTGCCCCACTATGCCCAAGCACCCCGCTGCAGCAGGCACCCTACCACAGCCAGCCACCCCCCTGTGGCCAGGCGTACCACTGCAGCCAGGCACCTCACCACAGCAGGGCACACCACCACGGGCAGGCACCCCACTGCCAGGCACCCCGTCATGGCTGGGCACCCCACGGCCAGTCACCCCACCACACTAGGGCATCCCACTACAGCCAGGCACCCCACAACCAGGCAATCCCACCGCAGCAGGACATCCCACCATGACCAGGAACACCACGGCCAGGCACCCCACCGTGGGCAGTCATCCCACCACGGCCAAGCACCCCACGGCCAGGGACCCCACCGCGGCCAGGCACCCCACCGGCACATCCCCAGCCCCCAGTGCCGCTGCCACTGATACTCACTGTCCCCTTCCACCTTCTCGGGTGTCCGGCTCCAGATGATCTGGCGGGTCTCCAGCTTCACCTGGAAGGTCCTTCGCTCCGGCCTCTGTGACTTCTTCTGATAGAACAAGGTGAGGACGGTGCCCATCTCCAGGCAGCGGAGGATCCTGCCCATGTCCCCTGCCTCCATCCTGCCGTCCTCCAGAAAGCCATTGACGCTGTTGAGCCTGGCCACGGACATCTTCACTGCACGGCCATCGCCCGGCGGAGCCGCAGAGCCAGGGTTGTCTCATGCAGGAGAGGACGAACAAAATAGCCGAAACCTCCCCGGGGATTTTCTCCAGTCGCCCTGGGCACGGGTTTCCTCTATGGCCGACGTCTCCTCTGCCGCACCACGGCCGTGGCACAGAGTCAGACTCGGCAGCGGTGGGGAGGAAAAGGGTGGGCTGGAGGTACCGTGACCTTCTCGCCGAGGCTGAATCCGGCCCCGGCGTTGGCATCCAGTGGTGGTGGGAGAAGATGGGCAGCGCCAGCAGCGATGGCCTTGCGGTTCTGAGCCAGTGGGGAGAAAAACCATCAAGCCACTGCCGGATGGTGGGGGCACTTTTGCGGGTGAAGAAGGTGGCGTGGGGGGGGGAAACCCAGCCAAAAAAAAAAAGCAAAGTCACCCCAAAACTGATGGTGCCTGCGTTGAGGTGGCAGATCCCCCCCCCCGGCCTCCGGGCCAAGGGGGGCCGGGGTTGGGAGAGGGGTGCGGCGATGGGGTGCCGAGGGGTGCTCGGCCAGCCCAGGGAGCAGCGGGGGTCCCGGCGGGGTGGGATGCGGGATGCGGGGTTGGGGTGGTGGTGGGTTGAGGGGGGGGGTGGCTCCTGCTGTCTGCCCGCCGCCCCTCTCCTCCGCTCCTTAATTTCGGGCTGATGAAATGGACGCCCAGAGGAAACTGCAATCACACATGGCCGGAAAGAGATCAGAAAGGAATTTAAAAAAAAAAAAAAAAAAAAATGCAGGATCTTGGAGAAAGGAAAATCCGAGCCGGGGAAAAGACGGTTGAGGGTGACATCTAGAGGAACTCAAGATGGGGACTGGCTTTGTGGGGGTGCCCCAGGCCCTGCTGCCGGCTGGGGGGCACCCCGGGACGGGGATGGGTTTGCCCGGGTGGAAATGTGGTTGTTTGGCAAAAAAGGGTTAAAGATAAGGAAAGCGGCTGCTGTGGCTTTAGCTCCTGGCTGTCTCCGCCGTGATGCTGATCTGGGACTGAAGCCTCATGAGTGACCGGGACCGGAGCCACCGCTGTTATGAGTTTTGTCCTGCCTCAAATATATGGGAAGAAAGGGGCTGGGGACTGCAGTGGGGGAAAAGAAACACAGCCGGAGAGAGGGGGAAAGGTGGCAGGGGACAGGGCTTGGTGTCACAGCCTCTGATTTGTCCCTTTGATGGGTGCTGGATGGGCAAAGACCCTCTGGTGCTATGGGGGCAGATGCTTTGTGCAGGGATTTGGGGGAGGCAGGGGTGCAAGGCAGGACCAGGGGTGCAGGGGGTGGGCAGGGGCTTCCTTCCCAGCCCCACGCTTTGAGGATTAGGACCATGAGGGGCTCTTGGGGTGCTGGGACTCTGAGAATCCTGGAGCATATTGGGGTCCTGGTGATGGAGGCTCAGGCACCTGGGGGTGCTGGTGATGGAGGCTCAGCAGAGCCAGGGCTTGCCACCAGCCGTGGTGGGAGAGAGGACACAGGATCTGCCATGAACAGGGAGGTGTGCAGAGCATTTAATGCCTAAAATCCCTGAAAAACCATTTTACTCATTAAATATGGGACATGTTTAGAGTTGGTCTGAGCCCTCCAAAATCCTTATTCCTTCCCCAGAGGCTGCCAAGATCCTCCTGGCTTGCAGGTTCACTCCCTGCTTATGGGAGCCACTAATTTCTCTCCTCCATGGAGAAGTCGTCTTATCTTTATTTTAACTCTCATCTTGCTGGAAACATCGCCTTTCCCCTCCCTCTACCCCAGCCATATCTGATCTTCTCATCCCAGAGGAGCCCAGAGCCCTGTGGCAAAGCAGGAACAGCTCAGCGTTGGCCACCAAGCAAGGGACGTGTCCCAGCGTTGAGGAGGATTTAGAGTCAGAAGAAACGTCCCATCCGCGTGCGTACCCATCCAAATTGCAGCAACAAGAGCTGAGGAGCAGCGATGGCCCCTATGGTGGTGGCACGTGTGGACCCACTGGAAACCACTGGGGTCCCCAGTGTCATGGCATGAGGTGGCCGACACATCTTGATGCTCACATGTGTGCTCAAGGGGCTGCAAATTAAAGCAGTTTGTACCTTCACCCCTCCAAAAATACAATGGTGGCACTGGTACTTTGAAGTAAAGCACCATCTCACCAGGTTTTGCCGGTGCTGTCTCCAATTGCCATTGCAGGGATGGAGATTTTGGCAGCCCTGGCAGGACTTGGCCTGTGAGAACCTCATGAAGTTCAATGAGGCCAAGTGCAAGGTCCTGCACCAGGATCGAGGCAATCCCTAGTATCAGTACAGACTGGGAGATGGATGGATTGAGAGTAGCCCTGAGGAGAGGGACCTGGGGGTACTGGTGGATGAAGAATTGGACATGAGCTGGCAATGTGAGCTTGCAGCCCAGAAAGCCAACTGTATCCTGGGCTGCATCCAGAGCAGCCTGGCCAGCAGGTCGAGGGAGGGGATTCTGCCCCTCTACTCTCCTCTGGTGAGACCCCCCTGGAGCACTGCGTCCAGACAGACATGAACTCATTAGAGCTGGTCCAGAGCAGGACCACAAAAATGGTCCGAGGGCTGGAACCCCTCTGCTATGGAGAAAGGCTGAGAGAGTTGGGGTTGTTCAGCCTGGAGAAGAGAAGGCTCCGGGGAGACCTTCTTGTGGCCTTTCAGTGCTTAAAGGGGGCTGATAAGAAAGATGGCGACAGAGTTTTTAGCAGGGCCTGTAGGGACTGGACAAAAGGTAATGGTTTTAAACTGGCACAGGGTAGGTATAGATAGGACGTAAGGAAATGTTTTACGATGAGGGTGGTGAGAAGCTGGACCAGGTTGCCCAGAGAAGTTGTGGATGCTCCATCGTTGGAAGTGTTCAAGGTCAGGTTGGATGGGGCTTTGAGCACCCTGATCTAGTGGGAGATGTCCCTGCCCATGGCAGGGGCGTTGGACTCAATGACCTTCAAAGGTCCCTTCCAACCCAAACCATTCTGTCATTCTATGATGTCCAGTGGGGCTGGACATCCGGGGAGCAGCTTTGCACCACCTGGCAGTGGCTCAGCGAGGACTGGGGCATTTAGGCTTTTACCCCCATGAGGGTTGGTCCCACACTAAGGGCCTTGGCTGATTGGAGAGCAGGAAGAGTTCTCCATCGTTGCATTTGCTGACTGCAAAACTCCCCTTTCCCAAAGAATTAGGGGACATATTGGGTGAAAATGAGATCCTGAAGGGTTTTTTTTTTCTTTATCCATGAATTAACTTCTGTTTTCCGCCTTCTCTGGAGCAGAATAAGCTTTTGTCTAAGGCAATAAGCTGCAGAGATACTGGCTTCTTGTGTTTATGTTTTCCATTTCCAGGCAAATCCCATTTTGGAGCCCCCTGAACGCAAGTCTGGGAACTGAACATCCCGACCACAGCGAGCCGCGGTGGGCTGAGGATCAGAATAGAAGATTGTTTTTACACAGGGGATTTAACAGCCTGGGTTTGGCTTCTGATGTCCATCCAAAGCACGCGGGCGGAGAAGGAATGCTCTGTTTTCAGTCTGCAATGGAGTCACTGTTTTAATTTTAGCTTCTCCAGAGCAAAGCTGTAAGCAAGCCATTACCAAAGCAAAGCACCCTACGGAGGCTGGAAGGGGTAGAGGAACTGGAGCCTCCCTGCTTGCCCGCACGTGGACTCCAAGGGTAGTGGGGGGGGCCTCCCAAACTGGTGATGCTGAGCACCCAAAATCCATGTATCCCTCATAAAAACCCCATCTGTGCAGGTCAGAGGAGGTGTTGGGACATCATGGAGCTGCCAGTGCCGACGCCGGGAGGGCAGAGCTGTACTCAAGGAGGAGCCATGAATGCACCAAAAGACCTTCGTTTTGCAAGAGTAAAGCTCCATCAAGAGGTGCCAATAAACCCGCACCAAAACACAGAGGAGCTTCAGCAGGTGCAATTTATGTGTATGGCAGGAAAAATTGATCCCGGGAGGACTCAAGCAAGTTTAATTTCCTCTGCGGCTTTCCATGGTTGATAGTTATTGCTGGATGTGAACATCAGTGTCTGCTTCACTCGCAGCTCACTGATGTTCCGGTGTGTCAGTGCTGCCCGCAGTGCTCCCAACCCCCTGTTGGGAGAGTAGCCAGGTCAAAACAAACCCAGAAAGGTCTCAAAATTTCACCACCTTCTTCCTGAGCATCCTTTCCTCTCCGCCAGGGCTTGCAAAGAAATAGCCGGTGCCACTTTTCCTTCAATAGCTGCTGTAAGATCCAGCAAATGCCACTGCTCAGTCACTAACTCGCAACTCAGTATTTGTCGAGAACAGTTTGCTTCCCCTCTCTTTGGTGGTACTGTGAAATTCCCGAAACCTTGTTGCACCGAAAGGATTTGCAAATGCTTTTAGGAATGAACCGCTGAGCGGCAGGTCGTGCAACATGGGAATGTTGCAACGGCAGCTGGTGTTGCAATGGCGCTGGCTGGGGACAAGCACAGATCTCCGCCTGGGCATGATCTCCATCCAAGCTCCACCAAGCAATGCCAGTCAGCCGTGCAAGCTGAACAGGCAAACGGTATTTCTAACGCAAACATTTACAATTGTCAATGTATGGATTTCTTTCATAACCTTTCCAAGCAGGGAAAAGTCCAATGCCCAAGCGCTTGAGAGCAAAGTCCTCCCCCCTTCATAACTGAAGCTGGATCAATATGAATTTTTTCACATGAACAAATATTTATGGAGATGGTCTCATGCCAGGTTGGTCGTACCCCTTGGAAAGGAGGCATTCACCGCAAGGGAAACAGCCACAGAAACCAGGAGCTGGTGGGGTCCCGCGAGTCACCGTGGTCACAGACACCTCCTTACTCAGTAAAGGCAAATGCATTTTGCTGTGGGGTGTCATTAGCCTGCAGGATCCCCTGCCCCACAGAGCAGAGGGCTTGGGACGTCGTCGGATTAATTGAGATGTAGCTGCTCTTGCTGCTTAGAAAAGTTTATGGTTTGTGGTTGGTCCTTGCTGCCTCCATGCAAGCAAACCATCCCGGTTTCAGAGGGTGACCACGGAGGAGAAAAACCAGGCTTTGCTCTCTATCCCCACTTTAAATGTCTTGGAAAATAATCACCCTGACTGGGAATGACAGCGACGTGGAAGCACACAGATCATCACTCTGATTTCTGGCCTTCCCCAAATACATGTATTTAGGTCTGCATGCAGCTCATGCACCAGCAGCGAGACTGCAGGCAAGAAAGAGGGCCAAAAAATAGACATCACAGCAGAAAACTAGTGCCCGCTTGATAAATGACAGTGGCTTTTCTTTTAGGATCGTGCAGCAGTTTCTTTTCCTGTTACTGACATTTTCCTCTCTGTTTTCCGTCTAACCCAAGAGACATCTTCTTTCCCCTGAGCCCGCGCTCCTGAGTCTTGCTATTATCAGCAAAAATGCGATTCTAGAGTTTGTTTGCCCTTGGGAAGCACTTTTTTTCCCTCAAGTTAAAATAGCAAAAACTTTTAGGAGGAGAAGTAACTTTCTTCAGCAATAAATAGCCACTGAGCTCCTCTCGCAGCCGGAGGCTGTGCATGTCCACGGGTTGCTGTACAAGCGGTGCTCACGCTCCGAATTGCAGCAGCACGCGGACCCCAAGGTGACATCAGGAAGGGCTGAGATAATTTGATGCTCCAAATGGGTTAAAAACAGAAGTGAGACATAAAAAGACACAAAATAAGCTCCTGGATGGTGAGCCTGGGAGGAAATACTGCCCAACTGCCTGACCATGGGCAAGGTGGTTTATTTGCATGCATTTGCATCTACATCAGGTCTCCACTGCACGGCAGGGTTGCAGGGCTGCAGGACACAGGGTGCAATCTCCTTGGAGCCTGAGCTCAGTCCTCTGCTCACGTCTTCCATATAAGCAAGTTTGGTTCAGGCTCTGGTTCTTAGGATGATTAGAGGTGTCTATTTAGTTTCGAGCCTAAATGTAATAATACAATACTATCTTCTTGTGTTGTAAGGTCCTGCACCTGGGTCGGGGCAATCCCCAGTATCCATACAGATTGAGGGATGGATGGATGGAGAGCAGCCCTGAGGAGAAGGACTTGGGGGTACTGGTGGGTGAAAAGCTGGACGTGAGCTGGCAGTGTGCACTCACAGCCCAAAAAGCCAACTGTATCCTGGGCTGCATCCAGAGCAGTGTGGCCAGCAGGTCGAGGGAGGGGATTCTGCCCCTCTACTCCCATGTCCTGAGACCCCCCTGGAGCACTGCGTCCAGCTCTGGGGTCCCCAGCACAAGACAGACATGGACCTGTTGGAGCGGGTCCAGAGGAGGCCACGGAAATGGTCCGAGGGCTGGAACCCCTCTGCTATGGAGGAAGGCTGAGAGAGCTGGGGTTGTTCAGCCTGGAGAGGAGAAGGCTCTGGGGAGACCTTCTTGTGGCCTTTCAGTACTTAAAGGGGGCTGATAAGAAAGATGGGGACAGAGTTTTTAGCAGGGCCTGTAGGGACAGGACAAGGGATAACGGTTTTAAACTGAAAGAGGGTAGGCTTAGATTTGAGACAAGAAAGAAATTCTTTATGATGAGCATAGTGAGACACTGGACCAGGTTGCCTGGAGAAGTTGTGGATGCTCCATCCCTGGAAGTGTTCAAGGTCAGGTTGGACAGGGCTCTGAGCAACCTGATCTGGTGGGAGATGTCCCTGCTCATTGCAGGGGGGTGGACTAGATGACCTTTGAAGGTCCCTTCCAACCCAAACCATTCTATGATTCATTGATTCTTCCTTGAATAGGTCTTCCTTTTCCTGCAATATTGCCTTCTTCCTCTGACACGTTTGCAGGGAGCAGCTGTATCATCTCGTGGTGTGCAAGGCTAAGAAAACTCAGCTGTTTTGGGCACCTCTACTGAGAGGCTCTCCATTCCCCAGAGTCTCTCAGCAACCGTTCCCTACACCTCTTCCAGTCTGAATTTATTTATCTAACGCAGCCGTGGCATCGTGCACACCATTGCACATCAGTTTTCACCACTGTCTTGTAAAATAGTGTTACTTGTTCCTCGTCTCTAATGGAAACCTGTCCTACAATCCTCTCCACGGTCAATTTTCTCCCCTTTTTGTTGTTGTTTTTCTTTTTTTTATCTTTGTATTGTTTGAGTCTAGCCAGCAAGCTGCTGCTGCTACTAAAATGATCTCCTCTGTCTGCTGCTTGGCCTGTGTCACGCCTCCTCCTGAAGCTTTGCATCGGCTCTTGGTCTCCTTCCACGGCAAATGGAGGAAGATGCTTAGTCTTCCTCCTAAGTCACTTAGGAGGAAGTCACTTAGGAAGTCTGCACAGCTCCCACTGGCTCCTCCAGCTGGGTGAGCCCCTGCCACCCAAGCAACGCGTTTCCCAGAAACAGGCATCTGGACAACCATGAGACTGGTCCAAGTAGGAAGCAGAGGTTTCTCAGCAGCTGGAGCTTGGATTTAGGTCTTCTTTCTAAATCAGGGGCTTTCATCTTGTGAGCAGCCAGATTCAGAGCTGCGGGCATTCTAGAACAGCATGGGTTTGTGCTCGAGTTACAGCAATACACGTCCATGCTACTGCCTAGAATGGAGCTCCCCGTGCTGTTCTCCTCCCATGGACCTCTGTCCCATTGTTTGCACTCCTGAGACGGCATGGTGAATCTCATTAGAGACCAGATCAAGCTGAAAACTAAACCAGAAGGGAAAGGAGGAGAAGGAGAAGGAGAAGGAGAAGGAGAAGGAGAAGGAGAAGGAGAAGGAGAAGGAGAAGGAGAAGGAGAAGGAGAAGGAGAAGGAGAAGGAGAAGGAGAAGGAGAAGGAGAAGGAAAAGTTCTGCAGCCAGATCACATCCCATGAGTCCATGCCATGGCTGTACAAGCACTGGTGCTGGCGCAGGAGGGAACTGGGAACTCAGCTCAGGACTCTTTTCTTCACGATGCTTCAGCAAAAGGATGCAGGACACAACCACTGGCGTTGGGACTACAGATGCAAGATGCCACGGAGCTGACAAGACTGTAAAAACAGAGGTCAAAAACGAGCTGAGGAGGACACCTAAATCAGAGCCCTCAGCAGGGTTCTGCACGTATCGACCACCCCAGGAACACACTTACCTTAGAGCTTCCCATCTTCCTCAGGTAACCTCTTCTCTGGAGAGTTGGAAAATTTTTCCTGAGCTGTAACTTGAATGTCCTTTGCTGCAAATTAAGCTAATGCCTCCTTTACTACCGCCAGTGAACATCAAGCACGCTTGATTAGATATCTATTTCTAATATGATTTCCCTTCTTTTTTTTTTAATCAAAACCTGAGCCTATTTCAGCTTTTCTTTATAGGTGATGTTGTTAAAACCTTTACTCTTTTGATTTTTCCCTACCTTTTGGATTCTCACCAATTTTTCTACATTTTTATTAACGCGTCTCCCGGAAAGCGTGATGCAATGCTCCAGCTGAGACTCACAGGTGCCCCAGAGAGAATAATCCCTCTGCTGTCCTATACATGATGCTCCTGCGAATGGATCCCAGGCAGTGCAGGGTGTTTTAGGCAAATCAGGAGGATCCGGGGATCCTAGGAGATCCCTGTGCCTTTGTAAACCCGCTCGTGGGAGCAGACGGCAGAAACACCAGTGCCTCCCACTCACCTTGTCATCAGGTCTCTGCAATGTGCTGGTGCAGCGCTTAACGAAGTTTGGTGTTTTAGCTTGTCTCAGCAAGTTTATGGAAAGCCATCGAGAGACTCCAGACTAAACCAAAGCTGATGAGGCCATGATTTCAAACGTGTGAGCAGCTTAATTGGGTCCTATTGCCCGCTTGTCACTGGATCTGCAGTTTGGGTGATGTTTAAGGCCATTAGAGGGATTAGCACCATGTTTATTCTGGGCTGAATGAGACAATTTAATTTCTCTTAAATGTGCTGCCCTCCCTGGGGTGTTTTCTCACACGCAGACACCCTGCCAGCGCAGCGTCAGAAACCTGCACTTGCTTTTTACTGTTTTTTTAATTAAATTAGACTTACAAACAAGTGTCATACAAGCGTAGTGCTATGAACAAAGAACAAGTGCCGTGAATTCTTGTAGCTTTCAGATGTGTTGCTTGTAACGGGCATCGAGTGATGAGGCAGCTGAATGGGTAGTGCTTCCTCACGGTGGGCTGAAAAGAAAAGAAGCGTTTATTTTAGTGATGCAGTATCCTTCTCTCTCCTTTGCCCTCCGCATGCATCTCGGGGGAGATATGTGCAAGTACTGCATGCCCTGAGGCAGGGTGCTCCTCGCCGTTCCCTAGAGAAGATCCAGTTCATACTTAAAAAACGGTGTCCCCGCTCCTCTGGATGCCCCCACCCCACCAAAACTCTCCTTATGGGGAGCACCCAAGGAGCATCTGAGGAGGATCCCAAGTGGCCTGAGACCCTCCAGCACTGCCTTGCCCCATACTTTGCTTTTTCTAGTTACATATTTTGGTGTAGATTGGCAAAACAGGGCCCACTGCTTTTAGCTCACTCTTTCCTGAGGTTGGGTTTTGTGGGAGTGGTGGATCCATGGCTTCCCTATGTTAAAAATTAGCTTTTCCTCTGCGTGTGCTGAATTAATTTTAATTCAGAGCAGCCCGTTCTAGCTCATTTATGCAAGCCACTCGAATCCTTGTGCCAGCACAAGGGAGGGAACGAGCAGCTGGGAGCGGAGGAGGCTTCTTTTGGCAGAAGTGCCAATTTCTGCCAGTTTAAAGTGGTTATGAAACTCTGGGTGGGGCTTTGCGATCGATTGAAGCTGATCTGAGGCCCCTGAAAGGGAGAAGATCTGCCATCTCTGCCTGCCTGGTCCCCGGCCTGTTCCCATACGTGCAGGACTTTGCAAGAAGAGAGGCTGCAGGGGTTTTTTTTGCAGTCTTAGGCCTTCAGAGGAGGCTAATAAGGGCCAGGAAGCTCCCCAACTGCTTTGTATTTTGAAGCCTTTGCTACCATCCACACAAAGTAGTTTATTCCTACGGGCTGGTTCTTCCCCATATTCCACTGCTGAATTGCTTTAAAAGGCCACTAAACACACTGTAAATAATTTACTAAATCCACCTTTCCGAGCAGGCAAATCGTGGGCTTGCCCCAGGGACGCTATTTGATCAGAGCTGGGACAGGCAGAGCTCCCTAACTGCGACGGGAAGCGAGATGTCCCAAGGGACAGCTTCTGTTTTAAACGATTTGAGGTTGATGATCGGTTGCTTTCATAAAGTTCCCATCATGGGAGTGTTTAGAAGGAAATAGCGTTGTGCTGGTACAGCTACTTGGCTCAGCTTTTTTCCCCCAAATTGTTTAAAAAATAATTTTAGACTGTTTTTTTATCTCCTTTGCAGACTTGAGGTTCTGTTATGGCTTTGTTTAAAGTTATGGGTCTCATTCTCTTACGGACGAATGAAATTATTCAGAAAACAAACTCCTTAAGGATAATGTCCATATAAATTACGTTCTCTGATTGTGCTCTCGACTGGATGGACACACTTCGTGGATCCTCCTGATTTATACTGGTAACACGGGGCTGTCTGACTTTCAGGATGGGACACGTGCTCTGGGGGTACAGTTCAGGTCAAAGAAAGTCTTTTTAGAGGAGAGGGACTGGGATCAGACCTAAGAAAACTGCCTTCTGCTCCTGGATTTGCCCCTGGTTTCTAGGAGGAATCAGGAAACTGGGAGGAACAGGAACCGTCCTGACAGCTGCCGATGAAATGTGTTACAAAATGCGACTTGCAGAGCCGCTCACCCCCTTTTCTTGCTTAATTAGAAGGTGCAAATTCCCATGCTCAGACGATGTCTCAAAATTACCCCGACTGCAGCAGCTATTTTGCTCTGCTGCTGCTGAAGCCTTGCCAGCACATCTAACGCACGACAAAGACTTTAAATTAGGAACCAAACTTGCCTGTTCTTGCAGGAAGCATCTACGGTTTTCTCCAGTAGCACAAGTAAACTTTGCAGCTCAGCTTCGGGACTGGTTCTCCTGCAAAACATTTACAGCCAAAGTATGAGAAATAAGGACTCGCAAGGCTGATGTGTGAAATTAAAGTTTTCTTGCTGGATGCCATGGTCCTATGGTGTCACCAAGAAATCCTTCCCCTGGTGCCTGCAAGCGCAGGCTGGGGCAGTGGTGGGCTGGGGGCTGACGCTGGTGATGGGAGAGGGCAGAGATGGGCAAGGGGGGTGGCGGGGCAGGGGACAGGGGATGGGGACAGGGGATGGCTGGATAAGGCTGGGCAGGGGACAGCTGGGATAGCCCAGGCTGGGGACAGGAGATAGGGACAGCTGGGCAAGGCTGGGATGGAGACAGGGGATGGCTGGATGAGGCTGGGCAGGTGACAGAGGATGGGGACAGCTGGGCCAGGCTGAGACTGGGACAGGGGATGGGGACAGCCAGACCAGGCTGGGCTGGGGACAGGGGACAGCCGGGACAGCCCAGGCTGAGGACAGAGTCTGGGGACAGCCGGACCAGGCTGGGCTGAGAGCAAGGGACAGGGGACAGCTGGGACAGCCCAGGTTGGGGGACAGGGGATGGGGACAGCCAGACCAGGCTGGGCTGGGGACAGGGGACAGCCAGGACAGCCCAGGCTAAGGACAGAGTCTGGGGACAGCTGGACCACGCTGGGCTAAGGACAAGGGGCAGCTGGTACAGCCCAGGCTGGGGACAGGGGATGGGGACAGCCAGACCATGCTGGGCTGGGGACAGGGGATAGGGACAGCTGGAACAGCCCAGGCTGGGGACAGGGGCTGGGGACAGCCAGACCATGCTGGGCTGGGGACAGGGGATAGGGACAGCTGGAACAGCCCAGGCTGGGGACAGGGGCTGGGGACAGCCAGACTAGGCTGGGCTGGGGACAGGGGACAGCTGGGATAGCCCAGGCTGGGGACAGGGGATGGGGACAGCAGGACTGAGGTGGGCTGAGGACAGAGTCTGGGGACAGCCGGACCACGCTGGGCTAAGGACAAGGGACAACCGGGACAGCCCAGGCTGGGGACAGGGGCTGGGGACAGCCAGACCAGGCTGAGCTGGGGACAGGGGACAGCTGGGATAGCCCAGGCTGGGGACAGAGTCTGGGGACAGCCAGACCAGGCTGGGCTGGGGACAGGGGACAGCTAGGATAGCCCAGGCTGGGGACAGAGTCCGGGGACAGCCAGACCAGGCTGGGCTAAGGACAAGGGACAGCCGGGACAGCCCAGGCTGGGGACAGGGGATGGGGACAGCCAGAGCAGGCTGGGCTGGGGCCAGCTGGGACAGCCCAGGTTGGGGGCAGGGGATGGGGTCACCCAGGCTCCGCACAGGCCCGGGCCCCGCCGGGCCGCACAGGCCGCGGCTGCCTCCGTTGCCAAGCGACGGCCGCCGCGGCTGCGGGCGCCACGTGACGACGGCTGCTCACGTGACCGACCAACGGCCGGCGCTGAGTGATGACGCGGCGGTGCGGGGCGGTGCGGGAGCGCTGCGGGGATGGAGGAGAGGGAGCGGCTGTGGCGGCAGATCCGCCTGCTGCAGGGTAACAGCCGGGCCGGGGGGTCGGGACCGGGCCGGGAGACCGGGGTCCGGTGGGGGGGGAATGGGGGAGCGGCTGCTGTGGGGGGACCTCGGAGTCCGGGGGGGGAGGGGCGGGTTGTGAGGAGCTCCGGGAGTCCGGGGGGGGAGGGGCGGGGCTGGCTGTGAGGGGATCCCGGCGTCCTGAGGGGGAGGGGCAGGCTGTGAAGGGGACCCCGGTGCGGGGGGGGGGCGGGTTGTGAGGGGGGACCAGGGAGTCCGGCGGGGGGGAGGGGTGAGCTGTGAGGAGACCCCAGAGTCCGGGGGGGGGGCGGAGGGGCGGGTTGTGAGGCGACCCCGGAGGGGGAGGGGTGGGTTGTGAGGGAGGACCTGGGAGTCGACGGGGGGGAGGGACGGGTTGTGAGGGGGCACCTGGGAGTCCTGGGGGGAGGGGCGAGCTGTGAAGGGGACCCTGGAGTCTGGGGGGGGAGGGGCGGGTTTGGAGGGGAGACCCGGGAGTCGCCGGGGGGGGGGGGGGAAGGGGGAGGGGAACGATCCCAGAGTGCTGGGGAGGGGGAGGGCTGAGGCCTGGGAAAAAGGCCCGAGGGGTGGGGGAGGTGGTGGGGACCCAGGAGTCCCAGGTGGGCCAAGGCAGGGAAGGAACAGAGGCCGGAGAGTGCCGGGGGGTTTGGGGGTCCCCACGGGGGGGGGGGAGGGAACCCCACGCTGCTGGCCCCTGCAGGGCCTGTTCCCCTCCTGGCTGAGGGGAAAGGGGTGTCCCCTGCCCTGCAGCCCCCAGGGCTGGTGGCACAGGGTTAGGATGTGCCCTTCGCCCTCTGTCCCTTGACCCCTCAGCATGGCGGAGGAGTGTGTGTTGGGGGGATGTATTTACGCACCCTTTCCTAGCTCTGATGAGCATCACCGCTTATTTCTTAGCACTCGCTCGCTCTGTTTATAGAGCCCAAGGTAAATTTTCCTCGTTAGTAAAGCCGTAAACTCTGCTTGGGCCTTGCGGGGGATCTGCCTCTGTCCAGGAGCTCCTACGTGGGGGAGGTGTGATGAGAGGAAGGAAAATGTGGTCCTCTCCTCCTCCAGGAAGAATCTGCTAACGCTGCTCTTCCAGCAGCTCTGTGACCCCTCGTGTGGGAAAACCTCTTAAGACACATGCCTAAAATATAAGGCTCAAAAATCCTTTGATAATCCCTTTTATGGGAAGGGGTTTCTAAATGCCGAGGCTTAACAAGCGCAGACCCTCCCTAATTGTCTCTTCTCCCAGGTAACAAGTGATAGGACGAGAGGAAACGGCCTCAAGTTGCGCCAGGGGAGGTTTAGACTGGATATTAGGAAATTTTACTTCACTGAAAGGGCTGTCAAGCGTTGGAACAGGCTGCCCAGGGAAGGGGTTGAGTCCCCATCCCTGGAGGTATTTAAAGGACGTTTGGATGAGGTGCTTAGGGACATGGTGTAGTGGTGGGCTTGGCAGTGTTAGGTTTATGGTTGGACTCGATGATCTTAAAGGTCTTTTCCAACCTCTACAATTCTGTGATTCTGTAGTTGACATGTATCTATTATCCAAACGACTTTGTTAGTAGACCAAAGCACTGGGGAGGTGTGGTGGCTTGGCAGAGGGACGTGGAGTGACTCAACAGCAAAGCTGGGGCGGCCTCGGAGCCTCCTCGTTGCTGCTTTGAAGAAGAAGAACTACGAAGCTGGTGAAGGGTCTGGAGCACAAGGCTGATGAGGAGCGGCTGAGGGACCTGGGGTTGTTCAGCCTGGAGAAAAGGAGGCTGAGGGGAGACCTCATCGCTCTCTACAGCTGCCTGAAAGAAGGCTGTAGAGAGGTGGGGGTTGGTCTCTTCTCCCAAGTAACAAGCGATAGGACAAGAGGAAACAGCCTCAAGTTGCACCGGGGAGGTTTAGATTGGATATTAGGAAAAATTTCTTCATGGAAAGGGCTGTCAAGCATTGGAACAGGCTGCCCAGGGAAGTGGTGGAGTCACCGTGCCTGGAGGTATTTAAAAGACGTGTAGATGTGGTGCTTAGGGACATGGTGTAGTGGTGGACTTGGTAGTGTTAGGTTAACGGTTGGACTCGATAATGTTAAGGGTCTTTTCCAACCTAAACGATTCTATGATTCTAAGCTTTGTGTTTGGGGCTGGTGTTGGCTGTGGTGGGCTATGTGCGTGAGGAGACCCTCAGAGACTGCTCTGAAAAGATATTGGGAAATAAAATTAGCTTTTTTTTTTTTAGATTAGACTCCAAAAACAATAATTCAGGCATCTGTTTTTTGCACATAAAAAAGAGCATAAAGGAGCAAAAGGTGGCTGACAGCACTAGTGCAGTGTGTTAAGGGTCTGTTGGTGAGTCTGTGGTTCAGACCTGCATTGAGCTGTCCTGCGAAATCGCTTTTGTTACTGACTTTCATGAAGATTGAGGGAGATATTTGTTTTAAGTTTTTCCTTCCAGCACCGGTTATCTGAAATGTGGCCTGTGCAAGCCTGCATGGAGCGATCGCCCTCATTGCAGTGCGAGGAAAACCAGCGCTGTGATACTGTCAAACTGCCCTGGGACGGGTGATTAACAGATGCTGTCTTCTTCT
The DNA here is from genome assembly GCF_035582795.1 of Mycteria americana. NCBI lineage: Eukaryota > Metazoa > Chordata > Aves > Ciconiiformes > Ciconiidae > Mycteria > Mycteria americana. Next base: position 174,434,552 of record NC_134366.1, on the reverse strand, counting down.
CCTTAGGTCTCATAAATGACCATAAAAACACACACGGGGATGCACCGCGGCCGCTGCCATCTGCACCGCCGAGGTGGAACAACCCCTGCCAGCCTGCCTTCAGCAGGAGGGGGGCATTTTCGGCCAGGTACCCCCAGCAGGCTCCCAGGGATTTCCAGCTGCGCCAGGGTCACTCCTGGAAGAAAAAATACTCCCTTGTCAACCGGCCGCCAGGATCGGCATATGACGTTGGAAGCAGTGGAAGTGCCAGCACGTCTCGGGCTTTTGGAAGCCACGGAGACAGCCAGGCACCCGAGCCACCAGAATCGTCCCCGGAGAGACATGTGGACTTAACCACAGATGGTAATATAGTTGTGGGGATCCAGCTGCCGCAGAGGGCTGGCCCGTTCGTAGATACGAAAGGTTTTGCTGATGTGGGTTCTTACTGTGAGTTTTCTGGGCTGAAAACGGTGGTCGCTGCTCCGGGTGACAGTAAAAATGTGCAGAAATCTCCGTACGCAAGCCAAAATGAAGAGAGAAGACCCTCTCTCTCAGTTTCATTTAGTTCATCTCACCGATTCGTGAGTTCAGCGTACGTGAGCGTGTCGGATAAGCCTAGAACGGTACGTCTGGCCGGCGACGTGGCCAGGAGCTCCCCTGCCTCCTGCAGAAGCACCAGTGAAAGTGCCGTGACGCTGAAATCTGAGCCGCAGCAGCCTTCAGTGTTGCCAGATCGTGAGCCGGCTCGGCACTTGACACGGAGGAAGGCAGAACCGCCAGCTCCAGGGCAGTCTAGTTGTGAGCAAGTCGGGGATGCTTTCAGAGAGCCGAAGCTCCTTGGAAATGGTGAGATGCTCTCTAGACCTGCTCAGGCTGCGACTTCAGTGGTTGGGATGACTCCAGTGAAGACCAGGTTTTCTGTAGTCCCCAAAGCTGCCGGTCTCCAAAGAGCTGCCTCAACATCTGTCTCCAGCAAAGCTCCAAAGTTCAGGAAAACTAATTACACGTGGGTTGCAAACCCTGGTAAATGCTCTCGTCCTGTGAAGAGATGGGTCAGCCCTAGAGCTTCTGAAAGTGCTAAGAAGGTTGCTGGTGGAGCAGACAGAGGTGCTAAACTATCACCAAAAGCAGATGTGGGAGCAAAGCTGAAGAAATCGGGACTGCAGGCCAAACTGGGTGTTTCTCCCAGCAAGTATAAGTGGAAAGCCTCCAGCCTCCAGACCTTGCCCTCCACCTCCAAGTCAGCATTCAGGTGGCGATCCGAGGATCAGAAAAAGCCTCCAGCCCCCAACCTCCCTCGAGCCGGCACCGCCCCACCGCCTCCGAGCGCTGCGTCTGTTGGTCTCAGCGGGGTGAAGTCCTCCTTCAGCGATGCCGCGCTGTCCAGTTATAAAGTGAAGAGTCGGACAAAAATCATCAAAAGAAAAGGAAGCTCGGGGTAAGTTGCTGGTTGTCTTTGGAGTGGTGTCGTTGCACTCGTATTTCATGTCCATTGGCTTCACGTAAGTCGTGGCCATATGTACGAGTGAAATTCCAATGAGGGTTGTTGTATACTGGAAGGTATATTTGCCTTTCTCTTTCCAAGTGTGGTGACTTTGTTCTGGGTGGAGGCATTCTGCTTTGCAGGGTTGGAACGCCTCAGGTTTTAATTGTTTTAGCAGTCTGTGTAACTCTAACTTTCACTTTTCAAACGGAGCTGGGTTTTCTTCTCATCTCCCATCCCTGTTCTCTGAAGACTTAGCCGCAGCACTTAGGAGACTCCTCCTTGACCTGAATAACAGACTAATATTCAAAGGGAAGGAAATAGCTTTCTTCCTTTATTGATTTCTTTTCAAACTCCCATAACCTTGTTGCATTGGGGGCTGCGGAAAGGAGGAGAAGCGGCTTGAATCGCCGTATTGTGTATGGTCTGTCCTCGTAAAGCCCTGTGCAGACCCTGGGATGGAGCAGGGATGGGAGGTGGGCTGTGCATGCCAGGAAGAAGTGCTGTCCGTGATGCTCTGCTGGTACTTTCCTCCCTTGGGTGCCATCCTTTTGTCCTATCCACCAGTAACCCAAAACGTCCTCCCTGGAGGCTCTTGCTCTTCCTTCTCCTTGTTGAGTCAGTGACAGATCTGTTGGCTACCTTGGGAGAGCGTGCCGTGCCAGATGAGCAGATACTCCTAGAGTCTTGTGGAGCAAGTTCTCCCCCCTGGCCACGTCTGATAGGGACAGAGTACAATGGGAAGGTTATAAATGAAGCTTGGCGGAAGGAAAAGGCGTGTGGGCTGAGTTATCTGCAAAAGGGGCTTGCACTGGGCTGGGAGTCGAGGGGAAACAGATAAGAGATTGGGACCAAACTTTCTCTGAAAGCCGGTGTGTGGTGGAAGTGCTGTGAGGGCTTCGTTACGTTGTGATCCCGGTGGGAAAGCTGTGTTTTGTGCTGCTTTTCTCGGCAGGGCTGGATGCAAGCCCAGACTGTGCTGCAGGGGAGGAAAAAGAGGGATGGAGTGAGGGTTGGTCGCACAGCTGCGTGACCTCTACTTTACCAGTGAAGCCAGAGATACCCTCAGCGTACTGGACATGTGGTTTGGCTCCTTTGTCACTGCAGTAACTCCAAGCCTGAGCTCTTGAAAATTGAGGATTGTGGCCTGAATAACTATTCTAAGTGATGCAATGAGCTGGTAACATGGCACCGATTGAGGATCTGGTGCCTCGATTCCTGCTTCTGTTTCCCAGATCCTCCGCTCAGCACTTCACCGCAGGTTTCTGTCCTTGCCTTGCCCTCCTGGTTTGCTGGGAGACACGTCTGCGGGTGGGTTGTGCTGGGAAGATCACTCTGGAGCAAAGTGCTTGGAGAAGCTGGGATTGTATTGGATTTTTGGCAGTCAGGGAGATGAGACCCCCCTCATCTCACTAAAGGGCAGCATCCTCTCCCCTACATCTGTTGAGCAGAAAGCAGAAGGGAATGAGTTGTTAGGCTCTCACATACCTCATTCTCCATCTGTACGTGGCTAGAAGTTCATCATACTTGCCTATTTACTTGCAATTTTCTGTTCAAGTGCTTCTTTTCACCCTTGGGTAGGGGAGCAGTGTGGAGCTTGGTGACTCAGCTTCTCAGCTCTGGGCAAGGGGACCAAGTGAGTTTCGGTCACCTCTCTACCCTCTTCTAACCGTGTCGTGTTCCCCTTCGCAGTTCCCCGACAGATAAGAAGAACAGCTCCTCACCCACCACGCCTCTGAAAAGCCACTTCCATCTCAGGAAGAAAAACTCCTTACGGGGGAAACCTTCTGTGACTCTGAAACGCTCCTCGCCCAAGGGCCTGGTGCAGATCACCAAGCACAGGCTCTGCAGGCTGCCGGCCACCAGGATGCAGGTCTCCACCAAGGAAGGTAGGAACAGCCGTCCCAAGGGGTGACTGATGGTGCTCGCTGACCGTGTGCCGGTGAAGTGATTCCAAGGGAGGCTCTTGGATTTGAAAATGGGTTACCAGGTCCTCCGGGAGGTGAATCTGCTGTTGTTGGTCCTGGAGCAAACACTGAGGAGCAGAAGTTTGGCTGGAGTAAGACTTCTGCCTTACCCAGAGCTCTCTTGTGCTTTGACATCTCCAGACAAGGCCATTTTAAAGCTGCTTCTTGCTTTTAATGTGGTTTTGCTGGACTTGCAGGCATCAAATAGGAGGGTGCTCAACGAAGGAAGAGGATGGCAGAGGCAGTAATACATCTGTAAGACTAATCTCTCTTTTTTTTGCCCTGGGAAAAAGCTTGCGCATGTCATGAGATACTCCTCTAGCAGCTACAGACCTACCTAATGCACCTATATCCCGGTGCGATGTCTGCAAGCGTCTAGGTTTTATATGTAATTTGCTTAAAATTCCAATTGTTGGAGGAATACCGGGTCCGTCGTGTTTGTGAACAGGTAGTTTGCATCCGTGTCCTGCTGCCTTGCGTTTGGCAATGGTCAGAGCAGAAATCGGCTGCTTGGGGCTTGGGGTGCTGCACCTACGCATGCCTGAAATGTTTTCGTGATGTTTCTGGCTCGAAGTCTGGTTCTGCTATTCAGTGGTGACATTATCATAGATAAAAGGCTTCACCCCACCCCCCCCCAAGTTTCAGTTTTCTCAAACGTATCTGAAGTACGTTTTGCTGATGTGCCTGCACTGTGCTCATTCACGTACGGCAGAGCGGCCAGTGACACTGCGGTAGGCATCGCTTGAGCCGGGAGGGCTGTTTGAGCCACGACGGAGCTGCGATCTGCCTTCAAAAGTAAAGCTGTTGAGCCTCTGTTTTCAGGAAGACAATTCTGTGGTTTCCTGCTCTGCGCTTCAACTAGCGAGTTTACACGTGTGATTATAGTTATTTCGCGTTCAGACAAATAGCTCTGTGTTGAGATGTTGCCGTGTTTTGACAGATGAAAAGACAAGAATGGAGGCTTGTAGTTCAGGAAGGGGAAAAGCTTTTTGTGGGAGGAGAAGAAAAAGATTTTTCTCTTCGTGTGTGTGTTTGAAGAGGGGTTTGGAGGGATGGGGGGGACGCTGGCAGGAGAATTTTGGATCTGGTGCTTTAAGAGGTGGGCAGTGACTCATGGGAGAGGCAGGTGCAGGGAGAATAAGATGTGCATTTGTGCCGTTGCATTGATGGTGCAGCATTCAAGCAGTTGTCTGACTTCGGGGCTGAGTCTTGCTCCATTTAAAGGTGTTGGCAAACCCTTTCGTGTCTGGAGAGGCGTGAAGGCTGCACCTCCAGACACTCTGTGTTGGAAGTTTTCATGCAGTGCGTGAAGGCAGCACGTATGGTTGGAGATCTCGGTCATACTTGCGCTGTGGTTGCTCTTCTGTGATCTCTGAAACCAGGGGTGGTGGATATACGCACGTGCCCAGATCCAGCTGTGATGGTGACGTGGGGGCAACAAGGCTTTTCTTCCTTGGGTGATGGTGATGTGTGGGATGGGGAACGCAGCCCTTCAGCCTCCCAAGAAACGTCCACTGCCTGTTCTGGCATGAATTTAGGACTCAGACCTCACAAACTGCTTGCTGGGGACCTTTCTCCAGTGTGGCATGTCCAGTACGAGTCATTGAATAAATCTTTATGCTGTAAAGCTCCTTTTTAAAGAACTTGCTGTGCTTGCTGAGAGCCTGGTCTGAGCAGCTCTGCTGTGGCTCTGGAGATACGGAGCAATTTGGGGTTGCAACAGCGTTTTACGTATGAGGAAATCGAGACACTGCTGGTTCCAGGGATATAAGCTGTTTGAGTGGTCCAGGAACAGACCTGAGGTTATACCAGATCCTTGTTCTCCATGTAGCTCCGTGTTTTTTACGCAGAGCAGAGGCCTTGCTGTAGCTTGCTCAGGCTGTGCGTATCGTAGAGGAGGTCACAGCACTGAAGCTGCTGCCTTGGGAAGGCTCCTAGCACCCATCGAAGCTCGCTTGACTTAGCAAACATCTCTTCTTTTTGGAAGCTGTCAGTAAAAACTTGTGCCCAACCAAAGTGAAGCTTCACATAGGTTAAGAATATACAAAATGGATCAAAATCTTCTGCCCCCCTGGGAGCCTGACAGGCAGCTGCCAAAAGCCCGTGTCTTTTGCGAACGTATTCTGAATCCTAGTTCCTTGATTGAAGGTAATGTTCGCATGCTGAAAAGATTTTTGATCTTAAACTGCGTAGGGCTGAAAATATGTAGATAAAGTAGCAATATGTTTGTGCTCCTGGCTTTGATCAAAGTAGAAGCTGGCAAATAAAAAAGTTTAGAGAAAGTAGGGGGAAAAAAAAAAAAGGAAGATAGGTCTGGAAGTGGCTTTGGGAGAGCATGTAGTTCATTCCCCTGTCCCAAAGCGGATCAAATTATCAAACCATTCCTGATAGATGCTAGTCAAACCTAGCACAGACAAACCCCAGGTTTATAAGAGTTGTGAGTTATCTGTGTTGAAGTGACTTAGGTTATTTTCCAGCTTGGATCTTTGGGCTTTGCAGTCTTAGCTCAGAGACGTGAAAACAAGTATCTGCTTTAATAAAACGTGGTGACCATGCCTTGTGGCTCTTTTTCTTTGCAAACTGCAGTACCTGCTGTAAAAAGGTGTCTTGATTTGGTTCTTAAAATGACTAAAAGCAAAAGGAAATGTCCTGCCTGCCTTTTCCTGTGCGTATATGTGTGTGTGCACATGTGAGACTACTCTTCCTCACTTCATATATGCCACAAATCCTTCTTTTCCCTGTGCCTTGCTGTGCTAGTGGGAGCATGGACACTGATGCCTTAGATGGTGAATTAAAAATGCTTCCCCACCATAATTATGAAATAACTTGTACGTTTCTTTCTTGCTTTCTGCAGTGGAGAGGAATTATACTGCGGTAGATGAACCATTATTTGGACTGGAAAATGGCCTGGCAAGTGGCACTGGGATCCATTCGCTTGATGCTCTGTAAGGACTCCTTAGGCTGCCTTTCTCCTCCCCAGGGAGGAGGGTACAAGGTTGTTTCTGCTGCGTTTGCTGCTGCTTTGTCCAGCCTCTCTGCAGAGCTGAATTAAATACATCTTTCTGCTAGGAGGACTTCGTGCAGTTGAGATCTCTTGCTAGGTATATTTTCTGTTGATGTGGTGGCTGTGAGAACTTGGCTGTGTGTCCTCTTCCTGGAGAGGTTCTCTAAGATGCGATGCGACCATGTAAGTTCGACGGTTCTTGTAATCTTTTCTCTTCGGCACTTACAGGCTTTCCCCTCGCTGCTGGGATATTGAGCGCTAAATGCTGATATCATACAGCTAGATGGTTGCTGGTAATCTAACCTCTGTTGTACCATCATCTCGGGGGATCCCAAAGAACTTGATTTGCTCCTTCCCGTGCCATTGGCAGCTCTGTGAGGCAGCTGCTGAGCGATGCACGGCTGCTTTGCTTCTCCAGTTAGTAGAGAAATTCAGCAAGAGTCTTGATGGCTTTGAAACTGCAAAATGAATTTTGGCAGGGTCGGTGCTGCTTGCTGGGCATCTGGTTAAGGCTGAGGACTAGCAAGGTGCCTGCCCCACACATTCCTGCTTTTACCTTCCTCTTGGCAGCAGCAGCCTTGCCTGTAGCATGGAGGTTGAGCAAGTAAGTCCAGCAGACCTTCACCCTTCATGCTTACCTTCATAATCAGCCTGTGGATTTGGTTCCTTTGGTTGGAATCGAGTTTATAGGTTTGAATCCCTTATACCTTAAGGCTTTTGGTTTTTTTGAGAAGGTTCAATCCCAGGCAGCGTATTTGCAGCTTAATGTGTTGAACTATTCTCAAGTTCTGGGTTTCTACAGCTGTTGAATTATTGGTGGACTGTTCCTACATGTGCTTGCTAGGACTCTTTTTTTTTTTTTTTTTTTTTGCCCAAGGAGACATTTATGGTCTAGTACGAAGAGATTGTTAGGTGCTGGATGGGGCAGGGATATTTTCAAGGCAGCAACCCAAAATCTGATAAGAGAGAGCCTAGCCACTGATAGGGCTTGGAGCAGCTCAGACATCACCCACATTTGGTGCCCCTAAATATATAATTATATATAGTGGTAGGCGTCTTCTGGTTTCACAGCAGTCCTATAGCGAGCTGGGAGTAAGTGAGGGCTTGTGGGTTCAATTCCTGGCTCTCAGGTTATCTGAGAGGTTTTGGGAGGGTTGTTTTTATTTCTCTCTGCTTGTGCAAAGTGAGGGTATTAATCGGATGGTGGGGTTTTAAGTCTCACCATTTCTTGCAAGAGAAGTGTGAGGGAAGTGGGTGGGGTACAGAGGTGCTACTGGGAGCCTCTGGGAGCAGAGTGGGGCACGAATGGAGCAGTGAGACTGACGTTAAGTCTCTGGCTTGATGCCGAAGCAACCAACACCCATTGCGTCTCTTGCTGGGAGCAGACCAGTGACAGTCCTGGGCCAGCCGAGTGGCTTCCCTCTGATTAGTTTGTTGTCTTGAGTCTGGACGTGCACAGCCCAGCTAACAAACCGATTAAAAAGCCGGATAGTTCATGCTTGGCTCGTGATCCCACTGGATGGATGTGGTCGCGCTGGATCCTGGATCCGATGGGCGCTCATGCCTGTGTGGTGAGTGAGCATCCAGCACGCTTGCGTTCCCAGGGAGCTGCGAGATCCCACGTCAGACACAAACAGTGTGTGTGTCAAGGCTGAGGATGGAAGGACGGCTGGGGCGGAGCGTGCCCTACTTCATATACTGCAGCGTGGGTGCAAAAAGCTGGGTCAGCCCCTTCCTTTTCCGTTGATGTGGGCAGCGTTGTGATGCAGCTTTGGTGTTTTCTTGTTTGTCCTGTTAAACAGGCTTTTGGGATACGTGGCAGGAGCTCTGTGGAGGTACCGAAGGCATTGGTCCTGCCTTTCCCAAACGTGTAATGCAAAGGCCTGTCCATCTCCTGACTCTCCAGTTCCCTTTTCAGACCCAAATGGACCTGAGACTTGGCGTCAAATTGGTGTTTCCCAATGGTCTGTACTTGGAGGCGCTTGCCTCTGTGGGAATCGCCGTGTTTTCATTTAAGAATCAGTGATCGTACTAGAGAGAAAATGGGAAGTGGCAGACTGGTAGCAGTTCTCTTGGGATTATTTGGGCTGCTCCCATGGTGGGTGTTATACCTGCAGCTGTTATCAGTTAACTCCAAAATAACTCATCTGGCTAAGTGGAACATTTAATAACCACTCAGAAATTGAAGTATGTCCCAAATTGAAGTTGCTCTGATGGGACGGTGGAGTGGCGAAGCATTTCTAATGCAGTTAGCGGTCTCTTCATCCAGGTATTTTAACGCAGGGCTTGTGCTGGGCCAGAATGTGTGCGTAGGAGGAGCTCAAGTGCTTGACCAAAGCAAAGAGGAACAGAAAGTGTTCTGTTGCTCAGCAGAGCTAAATTAATGTTGATAAAACAGCCTTTAGATGTTGGACTTCTTGACTGCTGCATACTTAATATTAATGTGCCATTAATATTAGAGTTCCTTTTTTTTTTTCTTTCTTCCCATTTAACTTCTTAGGCTCTTTTTGGAGGGAAGGAGGACTTGGAGATAATTGCTTTGCTGGGAGTTGTGATTCCACTCGGGTAACACGCCCCTGCTTTGGGCATGGTCTGGAGCCTGATGAAGCCGCTGGCCTTCCCCTCGTTTGAACTATCTTCAACTTCTGCGTGGGGTCTGCTTCATTCGGCACCTGCGTATTTCAGACTTCTGTCTCAAAGTCAAGCTTCATATATACATTTGTGTACAGAAGTGGCAGATACAGGCTGTCTTGCTTGCCTCTGGCGTAGGCAAGACAGTTTGGGTCTGAGTCAGGGATCTGGTACAAGAGGGATAAAAGGCAGGGGTTGCTTCTCTCCTTATCCAGGGAAAAGCTGGAGAACCAGCAAGGATCATCAGGCTGCTGAATATGGTCCTCAGGCCACTGGTGCCACTGTGGTGTGTAGAAATAATACAGCCTGTTTAAATGCAAGCTGAAGCGAACTATGCGATTTCTATTTTTTTCTTCAAACATATATATATTTACTTTTTTCAAATGACTTACCATAATTGAAAGTGCTCTTACAGCCTGAACTTTTAATTCCCCTATTAACTGTGTGGGAGTCGCGCTGGGGAGGTTGCTGCCCTCATACTGCAATCCCTTTTCGGATGCAAGAAGCAGGGGGAGGCTAGCTGGTAATTAAGATGTGGGTGGTGTTTCCACAGATGGCAATTCCCCCAACCATCTTTTTTTTGGCATCTGAACCAAAGGATTTGATTTGGAGAATAAATACCGGGCTCCTGCTCTGTCATTTGCCGAGTAGCTTCCCTGCCAATAACAGTATGTTGTAATTATGTTGTCTAAATGGCAAATGTCTATCCTGAATTGGCTTTCTGTTGCTTATTTGTTACAGCAAATGGCCAATATAATCAAATCGTGGTGCATCCGTTGGGACAACACCGCTTCCTGCTGCACTTTTTGGCCACGTGCTGTCCGATTTGCTTGGGCAGCCTTTATCTGCTTTCTCCAAACTGGAGATGGGGTTATTCTTGAAAGCGCAGGGGCGTGATCTTTTTATCACCAGTTTTAAGGGAAAATACCAACTTCTAAGTGAGGCTTGACTGATCCTGATCCAGATGCGATGGCAGAGCGATGTGCCCACTCCTCCTGTACTACAAGTCCTTTGCCAGCAGTGCGGATGTGGGAATACCCCCCTCTTTCCCAACAACCTTTTATTCCCAGCTGTAGCTGGTCGCTTATTTGAAGTCTTGCAGGATGAGGCCCTTTCTCAACTCTTGTTTTTGATGAAAAACAGGTGAGTGCTTGCAGTCGTGAACCTTTAATCACCTCTGCAAAAAAAATCAATGCTGTTGCCCTCCTTGGCTGCCACAGCTCTTGTGCAACGCCGCTGCGCTGGTAAGTGTTCACCCTGCTCGGGCATTCGGCATGACAGCGCTGTCATTTCTTATTCCTCTGGCTTTTTCTCTAGGAGAAACTAGAAGTAAGTGCTTAAAATTATGATTTTTTAAAAAATTTCTTTTAATGTCAAAGATGTGGGAGCTCTATGGATGGGGAGCAGCACCGTGCCCGTTCGCTGCATGTCCGGCACGGGAGTGGAAGCTGTACGGTGTACGGTGCGCTCTGACAAGCAGGAGAATTGGGGATTTCGGGGAGTCTCTCGTGCCGCCCTTCCCTCCCCGCAGCCCTGCAGAGGGCACTCGTGCCCCTCGCATCTCCCCGGTCCACCTTTTTCTGGTTATTGATGGCCTAATTTCGTTTTTATGTGAAAGAAAGCAGATATCAAGTAATTTGCAGCAATAACCTGCTAATGCTGGGCCAGTATCAAAACTCCCATGTTCATTTCAAGTGGCAGATAAAACACTAATATATAATTATCCTTGCAAATTGGATTGTTTTAAATAACCAAAAGGCTATGGCCAGGAGAAAACTATCCCATTTCCCTTGAGTTACTATTGCAGTGTAATTGCTGCGTTCAATCAATTTCCTTGGCATTAGAAATTCCATCACAATCAACATTAAGCTTTATTCATTGTGATGGCTAAGAGCCGGGCCATTTCTCCTCTTTTCCTTAACTGGCAAAATTAATCAGGGAAAAGATTTTAAACATTTACCCGTGCGAAAGAGGTCAGCTCTGCCACTATATTGCTCAGCAGATAAGGGGGCTAATAAAAAGAAAATTGAATTACTAATGATCGCCAGGAACAGAGTATATAAAACCTGGCAATCGCCCGGTTCAGGAAAAAGGAGAATCAATTTTCTTCGGACAAGGTGCGCTCATTTTTTATTTTGGCGCATATTATCAGCAATTTAATTTGAAAGCGCATAAACAGGAGGAAACAGTTAGAAAATAATGAGCCTGAAGGTGTAAAATGCTGCAGGATATATGCTGTACACAATTTATTTGGCACAACAGATAATCACTTTAATTGAATTCAAAACTGCATTGTTCAGCAGCAGTGCGGGCTGCCCGCCTCGCCCGGGGGGATTACAGAATATTACAAAGATGCCGGCAAGAGGCTCCTCGGTGTCTTTTCCCCTCTGTAATGTCCCCTTCCAGGCAGGACTTCTCAGCCGTGTGCCCGGGATTGCTTAGGCACAGTCACAGCTGGCTGAAAGCAGAAGATGAAGAAAAGTGAGAGGCAGATTTCTCTAGGGACCCTTCCTTATCGTATCGCTATGTGTATCTGTTTCTTAAATAATTTGATATTTGCCAGGTTTGATCGTTCAATGCAAGATCAACACGTAAGCGTGCAGTGCAGAAACCGGTCATGTCGTCTTCTGCTTCAGCTGAACTTATTTCGCTGTGTCCCAGCTGAAGCTCCCGAGTTAAAAGCCTAGCTACCTCCTCCTACTTGTAGTGATCTCCTGGTCTGTATATTAAACTAGTTTTTAAGTGGGAGCTTTTGGATTATGCCCGGGAGAGGCGGGTGGCGGGAGAGACGTTTTTGCTGCTGCAGGTCAGCACGATTGCCACGTGAGGAGCTGCTCTGCGAGGGATGTCTCTCCAGCTGTGCCGCGGAGGTTCACCCTTTAATTTCTTTTGTTCTTTGGGTTTGGAGAGCGGAGTGGACTCATGTTGGGGTGGGAATAATACCGTTACTCAGTACTTTGCCTGTTCAGAGCGCTTTGCAGGCATTAATTAATGAAACGGTGGTTTGGGAAGGTGGCACAGGAGGGGCGGCGTTGCCATCTCCACTGTACATGTGCCTTGCAAAGAAAGCCACATAGATGAGGAACCGCAGCAACAGCCAGTCTGTGGCCGTGCAAATCCATGGCTAGAGCAGGAGTAAATTTTGAGCCTGTCCTTTGTTGCATCCGCTACATGCACAGCTAAGGAGACTGGTTTTTGTGTTTTCCTCCCTTTAAAATATTCCTTTCCTGTTTATCTTTGCCTTTCTCATGCTCCAGACTGAGATAAGACAGCAGTTCGTGTTACCGGTTTCCCGCTTGTCCTCTGTTGCCACCACCAGCACTGAAGCTGGCTTCCCTGAACGTGCTGAATAGAAGGAAATCCTGTTTATATTTGTTTCTTTGCAGAGAGAAATTCCGTCAGAATTTGTAAGACCCGCCTCACCCTGCCATCTGCAGAAGAGTTTCTACAACTCTTTAATTTCAGGCAGGGTGATGGTCACCTTCCCAAAAATTCCCTAAACTCTAATTTCTCTTTCTGCTTGCCCAATAACGCGAGCCGTGCGGCACGAGGGTGTTGGGATGGGCAAGGGGCGCTTGCTTGGAAAAAGGCTGGCGGCAGAAGTGGAAGGAGCTGGTTTGCATTACTCGTGCCCAGGCGAGTGCAGAAAGTAAACGGGGCGTAAATGGTGGGGAGTAAGTTATGACTGGCATCTGAATGCTCAGCTGCTGTTAATTTTATTGACACGGGGTGTTTGTATCCCTTTGGCAGCTTTGAAAATCTCAGCAATGGATTTTATACCCCTTTCTATTTTTTTTTTTTCTTATGCAGTGAAGGCCAGTCGGTAAATATTTCTAATGGGGAGATTCCTGTTGGGGCACTGTGGTTCGGGGTTTGTTTTTTTTTTTTTTTAGCTGTATTCCTTGCTTCATAATTTTTTTTTCTTTTCAGTGAATTGCACAAGGTGTTGCTGCTGTTTGTGAGGTGACATCTCAGATCACGTTACGTATGAGTTAAGCTGGTGCGACGTCTCTGTTACGTCTTATTAGAAGGAGTCAGAGGTGGTGATCCCTGCCCTCGAAGGAAGCCCTTGTATCATGCACGGCACTGCTCAGGACCCCTTGGAGTTCGTCGTGTCTTTTCTTCTCTGCTCCATCATTAGTCTCGTCTTTCTGAGAGGGTCCTTCCTAGCTTATCCGAACCCTTTACAGGTTCGCCGCTCGAGGCTAGCAAGGCTAATATCATTATGCTGTCATACGTAGGTTTGACCTTGCCCATAAATCATTACGTTGTCAGGTCTCTCTTCTCGCTTTCGCTGGCTTGTCCTTGGGAGCCAGGGGTGGAGTGTGGCTGGCGAAGTGGCTGCTCGCTCCTTCGCAGTAATTGGGAAAAGTTCACGTACTTGGCTTTTTGCCGGCACCGGTTACGTCAGTGTTCGTAAGTAACGGTTTTGGGTTTCTGGCTTTACTTGGCATTTACAGGTGACTTGTCCCAAGCTGCAAGAGGAGCTGCAGGCAGCCAGCAGCAGGGATTCTGTTTTCAGAGCCCTCTTTTAAAAATAACAGGCTGCTTCGAGCGAGGGAAGTCAGCCTTGCTAAACGAGGAGGTGTCACCATGTAGACAGCCTTCTCCCCAGCGCTCAGCTCGAGCGCTCCAGCATTTGGATTTGGGGTCAGGTAAAATAGTGACTGCAACAGGGGGAACATCCAGACTGAAATGCGTCAGAGATGTGACCTGAAGGTGATAGTGTGCTTCTAGATAAAGATGAGCGCAAGGTGCTCCTTGCAAGGGTGAGAGACCTGTGGATAGACCTCTGCCATGGGTAAAGGAGCGGACCAAGTGATGAGGGTCTGGGGAGCAGCAGGCGATGGCATATAAAACCACACTGCTCCTCGTGTAGAGTTGCTTTAAATTATTCTTTGTTTCTGTGTCTGCTCTTTCTCCCTTTTCCTGCAGAATTCAAACTGCGTGCTCAATTTAAGGTTGAAAACTGCCTCTCAGTACCTGTCTCCCCTATTTCAGACACTCTCCTGTACCCGTGTGCAGTGCCAGCTACCATTTGATTGTGAAATTCTGTTAGCAAGCAGCTCTTTGGGGAATAGTATATTTATACGCTAACAGGAAAAATATTTGGCTTTGGGGATGCATGACATCCTTTCATTGGCTGTGACCCTTGATATTTTCAGGTCCGTGGGGGGCTTTTCTAAGAATTCAAATCTTTCAGGGACGGCACGGTGCAGAACAAAAATAGAACAAAAAAAAGAGGAAAAAAAAAAATAGAAAACAGAGCAGTAGGTCTTAGCACAGCGGTATGCGCTTCTCGCTCGTCCTCCTGGGGCTTGCGTCATGCCACTTCTTGATGAGTGCCTGTAACCTGTTAATCCAAGTAGCACATCCTCAGATCAGGGTGGCACAGCGTAGTTTCAGTCATCGGTGTTTTCTTGTTGAATGCTGGATGTCTCTCCTTGCTGTTATTTTTACGGTGAAGCTAGTATTCATTGCTGGAAGGGTAGAGAGTTGATAAAAAGAGCTTGCGCTACTAAAGAATAGCGGCTGGACGCTCTTGTGCTGACTTTACGAATGCATGGTGTGTGATTTCTGTGCTGTTTGGGATATTTTTTTTTGTTCAGAGTGGTTGAAAGCTACAAACCTTGCTTGTAATTCTGAGCTGGGTTAGTCCCTCGCTCGTCCCTAGCAAGCGTTCGCGTGAATGGGTTTGTCTTTGTGTGGATGCTCAGGCTGCGTACTGAAGCTTTTAAAACCGTTTTCAACCTGTCTGGCTCTCCTTGCTGCTCTGAATTTCAGTGCTGCTACCTCTTATCCCCTTGGTTGTCTTTCCTTGGGCTCTTAAAGTAAAAATAAAGAAAATAAAACTTGGCATTTAAGGCACTTAAAAGAAATACGAATGCCTCTGTAACCTGAAGCTTGACAGTGAGTCTCTTTTTCCTTTTTTGTTTCCTCCTTTTGCTATTTCCTTTCCTCTAAGACACAGACTGACTGAAGGTATCCCCGGCACGGTCACAGTTGAAATTACTGATGTTTCCCATGCTGTGAACTGATGCTTGCGCGGATGATCGGAGTATCCTCCGCAGCGCTGTTGGGACTCCCCAGATCCCGCCCCAGCAGATGCTCGACTCCCTGTAAAACCTGGGTAGCTTTCTCTGTTCTGCTTTCTGCTTCCCGTTCTTCTTCAAATCCCCATTTACGAGTCCTTTTTTTTTTTTTTTTTTTTTTTTAATTTTCTTTTGCAAACACTTCCCATTTGATTTTCCTTGTAACAACTCACAAGCTTCGTACGGCAATTCCTCTCTATCGCTGCTGAGCTGAGTTAGAAGCCGTTCATTCGAGGACTTGCCTGTTCACTTTGTGTGCTCTACAAAGTGATATAAATGAGTAATACCCCTCAGAATATGTAACAGATGCATAAGTGCACCTGGGGTAAGTGCTTTGTGGACTTGACAACATCTCACGAGTCCTACAAAACTGTGCTGTTGCAGCAGCTTTTGCGGTTTCAAGTTTCTGCTGTAGTCTAAGGGATGGGGAAATGCATTTACTTCAGTTGTCAACGGGAATTTTGCTATTGCCCCCGGGAAATTTGAGTTCGAGGAACGTTTCATCCTCCCTTATGCCTCTGTATAATCCACATGCATGCAGTTTTCGGCAGACTTCTATTTTGGATCATGCTCGGAGTTGTTTTGAATAGTATCAAGGAAGGGTGTTGTGTGGGTGTACCGACACGGCCGGTGAACTGTGGGTCCAGATCTGTTCTCCAAGCTGATCCTACATGTTATTAGCCCTTAAGCCTGCCCTTGGGGGCTCTCCGGTGGAAAAGGGCACGAGCATACTTGGAACCTTAGCATGGGCTATTAACTCCCGCGTCGGTCGTGATGGTGAAGCGCGTGCTGTTGCTCACTGCACCGGCAAATATCCTGGGACATCTTGTCCTTGGGTGGGACAGCAAGTGCCTGGGAAGCGTCTCCCTGTAGGTGGGACGTGCCATACAACTTTGATTTTCCTTGAAGAACCTTCCCAAAACAGGTCTTGTGAAGCCCTTGTGGTAAAACAAACAAGCTGGTGTGTATTGGCACCCCATTTGTAGCCTGGGTAAAAAGCAAAGAGCTCTCCCGGGGGAATCCGTAATTGCTGAGCTTAGTGGAAGGTGCAATGCCGCTGTGTAACGAATGGCTTCAGGTTGTAGGAAGGAAGCAGCCACACGTTTTATGGAGAAGTAAGGGAAGGTCCAGCTTGGGAAATGTGTTGAGAAGGTCCAATGCGGTGCCAGCTGTCTCGGGGCAGCCTGCCTTCGCTGGAAGGGCTGTAGACCTTCGAGCGCTGCAGGATGCTCTGGTGCATCTCCCGGTAGCCTCAACTCCGAGCTTTTTGAGGTGATAGGGACACACTTGAGTCAAAGGGTCCAGATAGAACAGCTTCAAATACTGCTTTGGGGGGGGGGGGGGGGGGAAGACATGACCTCTTTTCTTTTGAAGAAGCTGTTTGAAGAAGAGGCCAACCTCTCGCCCAAATGGTGTTTCTTCGTGGCTGGGTCATGGTGATTGGGTTGATTGGTGAGCTTAATCTAGCAATGATGACTTTGAAATGGTTTCTTTGCAAGGCGATTGTTTGCTTGGTTATTAGGAAAGCAAGGTGCTCAGTGTGGAAGTATCCGTTATCAACGAGAAAAATCAAAAGGGGATTTGATAGGGTGAAACAAGTTCATCAGAGATACCACTCAGTATATATATATGTGTGTGTGTATGTGTTTTTAAAATAAGATTTACTCTACTGTCTCAACATTAACTGGGGCATTTTACAGTGCTCCCCTTCTGTGAGCTTCCGCGATCCATCATTTTCCTGCTAGCGTGCTGTAGTGGCTGTTAGATTTTACTACACCAAATACTGTAAAAGGGCATTAGAGCAGTTAAATCTGGAGTCTTGCTTTCATAAGGAAAAAGAAAATGCTGAATTAGGCAACGGAAAAGGCAACCACAGCGATACTTTAATCTTGCATAAATTATCAGAAGAGTCAGAGGCTAGCAATTTTATGTATTGTTATAGCTCTGCTAATTAATTATTCCAGAATAATCGATGTTTAGAAGAACCAAAGTTTGGTCCTTTTCTGTCTTAATGGACTACGGTATTTACTTTCAATATGGCAGCTGTATTTTTTTTTTTTTTTTTGATGTGGCAACACTTTAATTTTACCCCCCTAACCATGGGCTTAATGCACTGGCTTTCCTAAATGTGAACAGTCTAAATGATAACCAAACAGGGAAATATTATTCCACAAATTGTCTGTGGGTCTAACTCACAGCATTTGCTTTGGAGCAAGACATTCCTGATGTCCTGGGAAAGTTGAGTCTCCGCCATGAATACGTGAAGGATGAGGTGCTCTAAAGAAGCAGAGGAATTATTTAAGAGGCTATAAAATGCTCTACAAATTGAGAGGAAATGGTCAACACGCTGAGAAGATCTGTGCAACTGGAATGAGTAAGTGGATATTTTTTTTAAATAGATGGTGAAATTCTGGCCCTGTTGAAATTGTCTGGGCTTAAACTTTTACCCTTATGCTTCATGGTATATATGTTTTAAACCCTAACGTTTGCTCTGGCTCATATACTGGGGCCAGAGTAACGACGTGTCACAGGTTTGTGTATCTGTGTATATAGATAGAGATAGATAAGGATAGATATATAGGGAAGTGAGCAGGGGAATTTGGTAAACTGTGTTACATTAACATTGCTATGTCAACATTCTGTTAATGTGACGGAATTCACAACATTTATTAAATTTCTGAGTTAGGGATCAAACTAAAGACAAATTCCACGTATGGAAAATTGAAGTATAAACCTTTCAGAAGTGGAACAGCGGGACTTGTTGTCATGTAAATAATTTCTTGACAGTTGGATTGTTTTCTTAATGTCATGCTTTGTAAAGGATAAGTAGAAAATCACAAGACAAGAAGAGGTCTCTGCCAGCTCATTAAAAAAACCCCGTTTTGCCCTTTTAGCATGCTTTCTTCGTGTGCTTAAAATAAAATCTCGGTGCTTTGGCATGGCGTGCTTTGTTCAGGAGGGACCCCCTTGCAGAAGGATGGTGCTGACTGTCTTGGAGCACTTCCCTGCCTCATCCTCTTATCAGAAAGAAGAGGGAGACAGTTGAGGGATGCCTGGAAAAGAAAAATGCAGATTAGAGAGGATGATCAGGACTGTTATAGTTGAGATGTAATTAAATATTTAGTATTTAATTACGTGTCTGATGTTTGCCTAGTAAGAGTTAAGTCAGGACTCTTGCTTTGGGAAGGTATATTGAAAAAAGTAAGTACTTTGCTGTGCGTTGCAGTGCAGGGAGCAGTTGAGCCTGCAGCTCGTCCTGGTCCGAGTTTCTAGACTTGGCAAGTTATTATCAACTTTATGCTTAGTTTTGAATATTCTCTTTGATAGAAAGAAATTACCTTCCTCTGAATGGTGGAGTTGCACAGAGCTGCACATTGACGTATTCATCTCTTTCTGGAGAGTTTGGATTCATTGTTTGCAAAGGATTTCAGATCCCAATACACTCTGTGCCCTGAAACGGAGTTTAGAAAACCTGTAAACACTGAAGTCCCAGTGTCCTTGGAGAGTGTGCACTTGACCCAACGCCCTGCGAGGCAACTGGTTCAGTAGTGGCTTTACTAAAAAGGGGCTGGGGCTGTGCTGGACCCTAAGCTGGAAGCGCCCAAAATGTCTTCTCATTACAAACGGAGCAAACTGGATTGGGTGATGTTAAGAGGAACGTGTCCAGCAGATTCAGAGATGGTATTAGCCCTCTTTGTGGCACTGGTGAGGCCATACTGGTATACAGTGTTTGGTTTGGGTCATCCCAGTTCAAGAAGGATGCGAAGAGACAGTCCAGTGGCAGAGCATCTTGGGATGACCTTGGGCAAGTGACCTAAAGTAAGAAGTTGAGGGCGCTGGGTTTATCTCAAGAGGCTGTGGAGTCTCTGCCCTTGGAGGTATTTCAGATCTGGGTAGATGACGCTGTGGCTGCCCTGATTTGGTGTTGGTGATGCTCATGCTTTAAGCAAAGGGTTGAGCTGTAGACTTCCAGAGATCCCACCAACGTTTCTGTGATTCTAAGGTAGTAACTTATGTTATCTGCTACAGTGCTGAAGTTTTCACTTTAAGCACCAAAATCCCTGTGCAGCTTACTAGGTTTTGCAGAGTTTGTGACTGATGTGTCAAACCCAGCTGATAAAACCATCCAATTCCTGTCTAGCTGTGAAGAGGTTATCGTCAACAAGACTAGTGCAGAACTGCCACTGTGTACTCGCTTCGCAATCGCATCTGCAAGGACTTTGGAAACTACAAAGGTGCCAGAGATGCTGTGTCAAAGCCCTTTTATTAATCTTTCCTGAAAAGAATGAAAGTAGTTGTAAGATTCTCAGCATTAGGAGTTGATTCTGGAGCACCATCGTAAAAAAAGAAAATTGCTTTTGCAAGTGATGATGGTACCATGTTCTCAGATGTGAAGGTAAGGACCAAAGTAGGAGCAAATCCAACGACTATTTCACTGCTTGAGAGGACCTTTAATCTAGCCGGTAGGTCTAAGTAAACCCAGCGCTCCCAGACCACAGCAAATGAAGATCTTTTTTTATGGACTCAAATTAATCTTATATTCACAAAACTGAGTGTTCCACTTAGCACGATTGCCTCGCAGTAGCCCCGCTGTGGTTAGGGCTTGCTTTATTTTTTTGTGCTGTTGTTCTGTGCTGTTATTCATGCAGCGCCAAGGCTGTAAATTACCCTTTACAGTCAGGAGAATGTGCCAACCAATTAATATAACTGGTGTCCTGAAGAGCTGGTGATGGAAGGAGTCTAGGAAAAGAATGATGTAGAAGAAATGCTGGTTAACGAGCAACTAGGTTGGCTTGTGAACAGGTAGGGTTTGCTGTGACGCGCTTCTAAAGATTGTACTTAAGCGAAAAGATCTTACAAAGAAAATAAGGGCAGCATCTGTTCCTTGTAACAAGCAATGTGTCTCCAAGCTTTGAGCTGGTGGTGCCTCAAATAGCCTTGTGAATCAGCTGAAAGCGTATGCAGCTTGATGCAAACTTGTCTTTACTTTCATTATTTTACTTATGCTCGGAGTCTTTCCATTTCGCAGGAGGGAAAGCTGCCTTGCTTTTTCTGAGTTTTGCAAGACTGCATGTAACCTGTCTTCTGGTGCCAGAGGAGACTGAGGATCACTGTAGAGCCTCAGCGAGGATGCGGAAATACCCCTGAATATATGGTTCTCTGCTCTCCCTTCCCAGCCCATGGCTTGTGGCACATCCATCCCCATCCACTGCTTCCCCAGTGTCCTCCCATGCTGCTGCCTGTTGTTTGGAAGGAGTTTTGACCTCCAGGATGCTGTAGGTGCCTCTCTGGGATGAGGGCTGGTTCTCGCTCAATGCTGGTACATCACGACCTGGTGGGGATCTTTCCCCTTGCCGCTGAGATCAGCGATTAAAAACATGGGCAGATTGGGCTTTGCAGTTTCTTTCCAGAGCTCGGGAAACATCTGCTTTACGGGGTTTTAATTTTTCTCCCTAGCACATCCATCCCCTCCCCAGCAAATCTGAGGGCTGGGGAAGATGTGTGCTGCAGAGGACAGGTGAGGACAGGGCAGAGCGGTATGTGAACAAACACTTGTTGAGCCGAAGGGGTTAGAAAAGCCAGGACATACAATGCCAGTAAAGCGATCTCTGCTCCCGAGCAATTCCTCCCCCCCGTACCAGGGAGATACCCAGCCCCAGCGACTCTCCCACTGTCACCACTTTCCTTCTGGGGCTGGGCAGGGCGTGGGTGACATGCCATTGCCTGGACATCGCATGGGGAAAGCAGCTTTGTTGAAGAGAGTCCTGAACTTGATATCCTTGTTTATCTCTTCCCAGTCCCTGCCTGGCTCCTCCAGATAAACAGGTGCCAGTGCGTGCGATTCCCAACAGCCGCTTCGCTGCCCGAATAACGCCGGGAGCAAGTCGTGTCTACATGGGGAGTTATTCCTGCCTCCTTTCAGGCTTGGAGCATCCCTATGGCAAACAGGCCGTGACTCTGGCAACAGACCCAGGACCTGGAGTTGGCTCGGGGAGGCTGGTCCTGGAGGTGTCCGTGGCTGCTGCCGTGCTCGAGAGCTTGCGGGATATTTATTTTGGAGTGGTTAGACTTGTGCAGGCAAGCTGTCAGGCCTGTCCGAGTCGGGGGAGGCAGCGTGTTGGCTTTCTAATAAGGATAAGACCTCCTTGCTGTGCTGAAAAGATCTCATATACGGCTAGAAAGGGTGCTCTGACTGACAGCTCCAAGGCTATTATAGGACAGTGAAAACTCCTCTCTATTAGTGCTGCAAACCTCTGCAAAATGAGTTGTTTCTAGGTTTGTGTAAGACAGCCCAGCCATTTAGTCTCATTGGTAACTTAAAAAATGCCATTTATTATTTTGCTTCATTTCCTCTCTCCATGCCTTGCGAGGATCCCCACTACCAATCCCCGCGCCGGCCGAGCGCTCGCACAGCTTGGCTTAGCACGGTGAAGCCGCAGCACCTCTCCCGGGTGCTCTCGGCATTGCTTACGTTCCCCGAGATGAGCCAGCGGTGGGAAAGCAGTGCCCCGCTGCGGGGTTGTTTAGTGTCTTGGCTTGAAGACATTCCTGAATGAAACCCTCTTAATTCCCACCTGAACGCTGTGGGAGCGACATAAAGCCCAGTAATAAAACGTAATGAAGAATACCAGCGTGAAATCAAGATGTTAAACCTCTGCTGGTGACAGGCAGTAAATCTGCAGCCTGGTGTTTCCCTTTGCTTTTTAATATATATTAAAGCGGGCAGCTTGTTTTATGTCTTCTTGTCTCAAGGGCTCTTAAGCGGAGCAGTGCTCAGTGCTGGGTGAGCGGGACTTTTTCTTTTCCCTTTCTTCCACGCTGTACCTTGCAACTTTGGTCTCCTACTTCAATGATAATTTTTTTGTTTTGTTTTGTTTTCCCCTCTAGGGACTCCTGGCTTTCAGAAGAGTTGCTCTTTGGCTCCCGTGTGTTTTAAAGGCTTCAGTGCGTGGGAGCTTTCCCTGTTGCTGCAAGCGAGCTAAGCTGCAAGTTTCTTTTCAGAGCAGCAAACGGTGTTAGATCTACTTGGCTCTGGGTGACCCCTTGCTCTCACACTCTCTGTGTCGAGGCTAAGCAGCAATGGTTGGAAAATGTGGACACGCAACTTGATTTCTTTTTCAGAGAGGTTCAGATTTATTATTGTTACGTTTTTTTTATTTCTTAACGTTGTCTCGGATTTTTCAGGCTTTCTGGTAGTACGTGGTAGGAAACATCAGTTCAAATAGTTTTTCTTTAATACGTGCTGTGGCTTCGTGATTCCCAGACGGTTTTACCTTTAAACTGAAGGGACATTTTTCTCTTTATTATGTTTCCCTTAATGGATATTCAATCTGGGTCCGCTTTCTGTTGCGTGGCAGTAGCCGCGTGTGCCAAACGTGTTGCTGAAAGGCTGGTTTCATACTAAGTGGTGCGGGAAAGGACCTTGCCTTTTCCACTCCATCCTCTTAAAAAAAAAAAAAAAAAAAAAAATCCAAATCAAAAAGGCCCTGGACATCACACCAGCCACTTTGTGTGTGCTGACGCTTCCTTTGTCCTGTCCTCTCTTCTCAAAGATATTAGTGCACATCCCCGGCTGCTTGGCTGCCTAATGCTTTGCGCTTTTTCTTTTAAATATTCATGTGAAGCAGAGTGGCTGGGTTACTTAATGGAGCAGCATGGTCTTTCAGATCCAAAGCAGAAGTGGACTTGTTGTCAATAGCTTTTAAAAACTTTTCACTAATCTGGCGGATAGCCTGTCAGATTGACATATTTCCCCTCTTTTAAAGTTTAAATGAATGCTGGTGCGCGAAGGGTTGCTGCTTACGAACGTGGCCGTGATGTGCTGCCTTGGGAGAAGGACAGCCTCCCTAAAAGAGAGGAAACTACCGATCCCCCACGAGGCAAGGAGATTTTCTGCTATGGAGAGGATCGCTGATGTGCCTGAGGGGTTTTTGGTGGGTTGCTTTACCTGTAAACCCCGGACAAGAAAGTAGTCAAGGTAGTAAGAAAGCAATTCGGAGGAAGAGAAAGTAGAGTTGAATGGGTATTACGAATATTTGCAGCGATGTGGTTTAACGAACCCTTGATTGAAGAGGGGAACGAGCTCTAGGCTGTCGTGTGTTGTGTAAACTCCCTGGAGAAAAGTAACTCATCCTTCTCGGGAGAGGACTTTCCCTTTGCTTTCTCCTATCTTTTCTCCCTGTGGGGTCTCGAGATGATGTCCGTGCTGACAGGTTGTTGTTCCGGTGATGTCTGTGTGCAGTGCAAACGAGATGCAATATTGTTTGGGGCTTTTGAGCGCCCTGGTAGCACAAGCAGTCATGTCCACCTCTCATTTCCATTCAGATTTACAGTTCTCTGCATCTCTTTCAGGAAGCTGAGGATCTTTTGCACCTTACTCCCTCTTTAAGCGTAAAACCCGTCATCTTTTCCCACTGTCACTGGAGAATTGACTAAAGATCGAAGGAGTTGAATGCTGTCCTTTCTTCTGCAGCTTCAGGGCTCGCAAGAGTTCCTCTCTCCAGCTTGTTTTATTGGCTTCGCTCGCCAGTCACCCATACCTTGTTGTGCAAATGAAGGATTTAACTCTCCTGGATTTGTCTGGTAAGTGAGAATAGTAACACTATGGTGTAGAACAGTAAAAAAGGCTGGACTGGACCTAGGACGCTGTCTAGTCTCTCCCCTGCTCAAGGCACAGCCACCCATCTACATCGTTCCTGCCTGGTGGACATCTAACCCTATTTTAAAGGCTTCCAGCGATGGAAGCTCCACATCCTCGCTGGGTCCATTTCTTCTTTGGCTGTCACCGATGCTTTGCGAGCTGAGCGGAGGTGGAGGATTACAACCGGCTTTCCTGTTGATGCATCCCGCTCTGAAATTTGCCTTTGTGCAACCGCATGACCTTGTCAGAGGATGAGCGAATGCTGAACGACATAGTGACAGAGGATTTTCACTTGCTTTGTTGTTTGTTAGCACTTCCTACGCAGCTCTTGTAGCAAGGGAAAGCTTTTGGGAACGGCTCAGCACTGGTGTCCTGTGGTGGTGGTGCAAGGACTGAGGAGGCACCAGGTTTTAGATCCTCAGGCAGCTTCCAAAAAGTTGGAGAAAGGATGCAGAGAGGTGAAGTTAGAGGGATTAATAGGGATTAATGTTAATAGGTGTTTGGTGTCTTATTCTCCAGTTTACTTGTTTTAACCTGATTTGAGCCTGGCTTTCATCCACTGGTTTGCTGGAGGCCATCTCCTGTGCCTCTGGGCTACAGAATTGCTGCGGTGCCAGTACCGATTAGCGTGTGCGTGACCGGTCGTACCTGGGATGTCAAAGACCAAATTGATTTTTCAGCTCCGGGAAAGGATTTCTCCTACATGTGCTGGTCAGGTAATGTGAAGAGGAAACCAACTCTGAGCTGGAGCGATCGGACCTGCTCCGGGGAGACGTATCAGCCTCTTGCTCTGCCGTTTCCTATCACAAGAGATCTCTCTGCGGGTGAGGAAATATGTCTCTCTGACTTTTCCTTCTTCTGAGCGTGCTGGGCATGTTCCTCTTGGTGACTAAATGACCAAATCCGTTTTACTCTTTAAAGTCATCAACTGCTGCTTCTCAGAAAGGATAAAGGTGAGCCGCTGCAAGGAGCTAATGAGCCTAGAAAAAAAGGATACTGAAGGAAGAATCATCTCTTCGTGTCAGACAGGACTATCTCAGGGAGGACCAGAGTTTGCTCATGGCTCTGTAACCTTGGGCGAGTCATGTAATCCTGATGCTTTCTTTTTTTTCCCCTCTTTGGGAAGGTGTTAATAATACCTTTACAGTAGAATCTGGGCTCTATTCAGTATTTGCAGCTTGCTTTGAGGTGCTCTAGAATATCGCTTGGGTTATTTGAGAGTAAAATAACATGCTGAAGGAATGTCAGAAATTTGTCAGGGAATGTTTTTGTTTCTTACAGCTCTGCCAACCAGTCTACTCCCACTGCATTCAGGTCACTGGTAGGATGAGGGCTGGAAGTCTGACTCTCCTGCTATTAAAATAGCCCGTAGATTTAGGAGATCGCGCCTGACACATGGCCTGGAGAGCATAATTTGACGTGGCAGCTGAGTGAAAAACGCTGGATACGATTTTTTATTTTCAGTGCGTGCAGATGCATGAAGGTTTTTTTTTTTTCTTTAAAAAAAACAACCTACAAACAAACTGCAAAGGAAAACAAAACAAAAACAAAACTCCCCCCCCCAGACCAACAACAAAACTTTTGTATTAAAATCCACTGGGGTCAAATGGGGATTCAGACAAGACACAAGAAGAGAAGGGGGATTTCTTTTCCCACTCCTGTAATTTCTGATGGCCCGAAGAGGTCTTCTCTGCCATTTGGTAATACTCTTAAATTTGAATACCAACCATCCCTGTAAGACCCAGGGAGTGTCCTCCAAATACATTTAGAGTTGATTAAAACCAAATAGCCTTCGCTGCCTCTGGATGGAGTTTTGTAGGTGATCCTGCAGGCTGCATCAGTGGAGGCTAACAGTTCCTGGCTGGTGTTGTTGCAACTAATTTTCAAGCCACTTTCAACCTAATTTTCAAGGACAGAAGCAGGCATTTCAATTACCTGAATAATTGGAGGGGGGGGGAGGAAACACTTGCATGGGGAAAGGGGCCTGATAGAGCAGGCTAGGAGCCAGGAGACACTGTTATTAATATGCACTTCTGCTGCTGATTCCCTCTGTGACCTTGGGGTAAACGCTTTTAATGGTGTACCTTGGTTTTGCTGCCTTTGTGATGGGAAGAGCAGATCCCAGTGCTGTGAGATCTGGGCAAAAAAATCACCTATGAAACAACGGCTGGTGGTATTCTTCGCTGCAGACTTTGCTGTTTGCATCTCAGCAGGCCAAAGAGGGTTTGCTGTAGGCTCCGTATTAGCTCAGAGGGTTTTTGAGGCTTTATTCCCCAATGTGAATCTGATGCCAGGTATGACTGCTCTACTGCAAAAAGTGAGAGGTTTGGACTTTGAGACCTGATCCAGCACGGCTGGTTGCCCATCGACTGTGCTGTGGTCCGGGTTAGCGGGCAGATCTGGATGAGAGCCTCAAGTTTTGCCTCTGCTCTCTGTTCTCCAGGCTGGGTAATAGCTGATGGATGGGTTGAAGGCTAAGGTGATGTTCTCGGCAAGTAGAGCAGTTCCTCTTCCTGAGACCATGTGGTTACGTGGTGGAGGAGAGGGTTAAGCCCAGGACAGTGGTCTTTCTGTCCCACCCGGAGGAAGGCGATGGTGGGTTTGCAGGACTGCCTGGGGAATGCCAAGACTGAAAGGAAATGCTGAGCCAAGCTAAGCTGAGACTTGTGCAACCTCAGGTTTAGTCCTCGACCCTGCCGCATCTAAGCGAAACCAGCTACTGCTGCAGGAGCCGACTTGCCTGTGTCTTTACTTTCTGAAGGCTGGAAGCATCAGGAGTGCCCCAGGTAGGGTGCTGTGAGGTCCAGAGCCAGTCTACAGGTCCTAAATAGTTTACCCCCCCTCTAAGACTGGTCTGGGGTCACACTCGTGCTCCTGGGAAGGGGCTTTGTTTTCCCGTAGTCCTGTCAAGAGCAATCAGGCCATTGCAGGGCCTTTTTGCTGTCCACCCTGAGCGTTCCTGCCCTGGGGGTTGCCGAGTTTTGTTGATTATGCAAGTTATTAACTCACAGAAGATACAAGGGAAACTTTGCAGAAAGCCGTGAGAAACGTTCAACTAATGTGGTTTCCCCCCCCGCCACGTTTCGGAGCGGCTGTGATATGCCAGCAGCCGGGTACCGTGGCTCAGCTCATGCACAGTAACTCATTGGCCATGGTATTTCATTGCCTGCCTCGACGGCAGGAGAGGATTGGGATGAGTAATCTTTTGTTTTAAACCCCAAATAATCAAATTGCAATCTGAAATAGCTGTAACAGCATAAAACCTGTGCGCCGGTCCTGTTTAAACCTGGATTGGGTCTATACGGGAGGTCCAAAGCTTTAATGTGAGGATAAACAGATTATAACCGTACCCACGTGAAATGTAGGTGCACGCCGGCTCTGAAAGCACCAGCGCTCGCAGGAATTGGGCCTGCGAGCACTCCCTGACCTGCTTCAGTCAAAATGAGCTGGCTTAGCAAAGACATGGTATTTAAACCGTCTCGGTTAACGCGGCTTATATTGACTGATGCCGATTAAGGGGTGCTCAAGTGAAGAGGAAGGTAATTTCTGGTGTGGGAGGGATGATGCTGGTGGATAGCCAGGAGCGGACTGACAGCCGTAGCTTCTTGCAGGTGGCAAAGCGAGGTCCGAAAAAGATGCTGAGCCTGGTAAGCCGAGGCTGTTCCTGTCCCTCTCCTGAAGATGCTACCGCAGGGGAGAGCTCCGGGTTGCTTTGCCCGGTGTCGGCTGCTGCCGTAGCACGTGTGTTAGCCTGGAATAAACACAAAGCTGTGGACGTGTGTCCAGGCTCTGGCTCTGTCTGCTAAAGAGCTTAATGTTCCCCGCTGGGTTTTGTACTTGGCCGATCTCAGACAATATCAACAGATGGACAGAGGTGGCAGAGACGGTACATTTCTAAAGGTTTAATGGAAATCTGCTGGGCGTGGATAAGTACTGATTAGTACCCTGGAAAAGCAAAGAACCCTTGCCCTTCGCTGTGGGCTGCCTGGTCCATGTATGTGCAGCATCAGGTCAACCCCGCGTCCAGCCAGCACGCCTGGCGTGGGGTGTTGCGGCGAGGTATATGGGTTCGAGAACGACCCAATGAGTGCTTGGAAGGGCTGCATCTATTGAGGTTACTAAATGCCTGATGTTCATCAGGCTCAGGAAGTCCCGTGTGCTCTTGCTCCTTCCCTACTTGTTCCTATAGGCCCCTATTCCTGTAGGAACAGAGGGGTTTTGGGGAGATAAAGCATAAGAAAATGGGGAGAAAACCAAAGGGTTTGGGGGATGGCAAAGGGGAGTGGATGAGGGCCAAAGAAGTGGGGAAGTGAAGGCAGAGAGAGAGCAGCGAGTGTATCTGTGGACTCTCAAATTAACTTGGAGATCAAGCTCCATGGAGCTTAACATGGAGACCAAGACCATGGGCTCCTCACCAATCCTGGTGGGAAGATCTTCCTCAGAAGCATGTTGTGCTTGGGTGGGAAAGAAGGGGATGAAGCGTGCACGAGCTCCTAGATGTGTTTCTGAAGAGCGGTTTGGAGGTGTGTTGGTGGGATGTCCTCCAGCCTGCTCAGGTGGTGGTGGGGTGGGGCTCTGAGAAGATGCTCTTTGGTGCTGGAGGAGGAGAATGAGCAGAGACTCGGGGTCAGTGCTGGGGTGAGCTCGGTGAGGACTGTATCAGTGAGAAAGAAGAGGCTGAGGATATTGTATAAGCCGGCTTTTAAGACGTGAGAGGAAACTCAGAGGTGATGCACTTCTCCAAGGGATGCGGGAGGGAGCTGTGCGATGGGGGGACCCAAGGAGGAAGGGAAAGCATTGAAGTGTGGGGTTCTTTGTTTTTGTTTTTTTTTTTGTTTTTTTTTTCTTCTAGCTTTCTCCGAGTTTGGAAAGTTTGTTTCTGAGGCAGAACAGGGGAGCAGCATTCTTCCAGTGTGTAGTGGTGTTAATTGGTTTTTGTTTGAAATATTTACTGGATGGGAACATCAGTGATGATCAGCTCTCCCTCTAAGTGCGCCTGGGGAGCAGGCGTTGACAGGTGACATTCCCGAGCAGCTAAAAGTCTCTGCGGTGCAATCATGGGTGTATTTTAGAAGTGCTGACTTAAAAATAAAAAGGTTTATGTATCGGCCTAAATCTTGTCCAGCTCTTCTGTTTTCTTTTGGATTTCGTGGAAATGTTTCATGTGAACTGTTTAATATTTTTTGATCTTTGCAAGTTTTCTTGTTAAGGCTAATTCATCTAAAATACAGTGCAAGGTGTTTTGATATCTGTAAAAGTCCGTTAAAAATATTTTCCAGCTTTTTTGTTGGTTGTGGTCTCAGTGAGTTCCTGGTACCTCACACGCATTCGCAGGAGAGGAGAGATGTCCTCCCTAAGGCAGTGAAGATGAAGGATTTGCTTCGGGCTCTTGGACGGCATTCATCACCATCATGTATCCAAGCCCTTTGCAAGGGCTAAAAATCTTCTCTTAGAATTTAGGGAAATATTCTTTTAATCTGTTAAGTAGGATGTGATGATAGGCGGGATCTCTTTCTCCCAGTATGAGGAGAAGATGCATTTTTAGGGGCCGGCATGTGTTTGGTACGTGTGCCAGCCCTTGCGAACAGCTGAGCCGTACCGGAGGGCAACTGTGACCCCGGAGGTGCTGAACTGCGCACGTGGCCGAACACTGTAAAACAAATGGATAGGCAAGCCTGCACCTGAAGACGTGGAAACATCTTAGAAGGGAGTGTTTAAGGAGACTGTGGTTCTCCCATTGATTTGTTTTGCAGTTGCAGGTGGAGCTTTTTTTGCCCTGGATTCCGAAGATTCCCAATTTTCTGAGAACCTGGTGCTCTAACCCTACTAATTGTTCTAACACAGGGTTGTATTTTACACAGGTCCCGCAGCTGCAATGTTCGTGGGGTTGCTTAAAGCAGGCAAACTCCTTGTCAAGAGGTGCCCAAAGCTTGGTTTTATAGGTTTGGGCGTTGCAATCTCAACAAGATGGAGTTGATGGAGAGGAATGATGTGCTGGGGGCAAGGAGGCAATGCCATTGCCCGGCTGATGCTGGTGAGGAGCGCAGCTTGGGTTGCACCCATCTCCGGTGAGCGCGTGTCCCTTTTCCTGATCGAAGGGGTGCTGAAATTGGGGGGCCTGGCCAGGGGGGATCCTTGGAGTGGACCGATATCGAGCTCCTTCTTGCGAGTCCCCCAGGGCTTTTCTTGCCTGTGCCTTGTGGCCCCGTGCTGTTGCGCCGCCCGGGTTGTTTTCGGCGCTGGGAAGCTCACTGCGTGCATCCAGCACGTTCCTCGGGAATGTGGGAATGCGGTAACCCCATTCCTTGGGAATACAATTTGAGCTATGACATAATCCCTGGAGCAAGTGAGGAGCCATTAGCAGCTTCTTCCTTACCGCAGTTGGTGGAGCGGAGCTGCGCGTCTTGGGATTCTGCTCATTCCTGGGTATTTTCTCATGCTCCAAACGCTAACAGGTGGCACCCTTCACGGGGGAATGGGTGGGGGTGAATTATGTTTTAAATCATTCAGCACCTCGGCATGGCTTCCCCTGTTTGTCTGAATTATAGCGTTGACCTCCAGAATTCATTATGAATGTGCCCTTAACGTCAGCTCAAACTTGAGACTGGAGTGCAACAGGAGAACCCCGTCCCGGAGCATGACATTACCTGCATCCCATCAGCTGTCCGAAAGGGCTCGTCTTGACTCTCTCGGGAAAGAGAGAATTGGGGTAAATGTGAATGAGAAGGAAAAGGAGCTTGAGATGATCCCAGTTAGAATTACAACTGGGTCACAAGTGTTTAAAAACATTTATGGAGAAGAAGGTCTGGGACCACGTGCGGCGTGCTCTGCAATGATGGGTAGGGCTCAGCACATTTAGGTGCCGGTCTCCAAGCTGTTCTACAACGCCTGTTAGGGTGTGGGTCCAAGGGTCCGTGCCTGTTCTCCTCTTTGCCCCCATGGGTGAGCATCACCTCTGTCTGTCTAGCTTTACCTTTGAAAAATCAGGCTAAAAATTAATGACTTTAATTAGAGATGTTAGCGGAGGATCTCAAAGCACTTCACAGCTACTGGGTTGAAAGCGAGTGGTGTGGCGTGGCATCAGGAAGGGAGAAAGGCTGCAGGGAGCAACGCTGGCATTTCCTTCTTAACTTGGAATTAGGGAACAGTTGGGTTTACGTAGTCAAAATGCTGCTTCTCTCAGCTGTCCCTGCTGCCAGCGAGTCTCTTTCCAGAGATGGGATTTTCTCTGAGTTTCCCTCTCTGAAAGCAAATACACGTTGAAACCCTGAGGATCTGTGTGCTCAGTCCTTCATCACCCAGTTCCTGAAGGTTTTTTGCTTAGCTCTTCCACAGCACCAGAGAAGAGGGACAAGATTTAGCTGGGTCTTGTGAAGTTTATTGCTAAACCTCTTGGCCGGTGGGTCCCCGGTCTGTGCCCAGAGAGCAGCAAGTTGCTTGGGAAACACTCGTGGGAAGTAAAGAGCTTAAAATGACGGTCAAGGAGAAGAGTAAAATGAGAGATCTAACCGCAGCATGCTGCCTGCCTGGGATTGCTGCCTGTGGGGTGCTGCCCTGAGCGGTACCCTGGTAGTGGAGCATCTCTTGGAGCCCGCGTAGACGATGGGAGATGGAAAGTGGCAGCACCTCTGCTAATACTCCTTCCCTTGCTATCTCTGAGAGCTGCCTCCACGGGTGAAAGGAGGGGGAATGGATTAAAAAATACGTAATTAGTGCAGCTAGAGCTCTGCTGTAGGCTCCAGTGTGCATTAATTAGTTGTCCTAGCAATTGTTGCATTGTTAGGAGAAATAAACTCATTAAAAGCTTTTTGTTTTGTGTTTGTTTGGCACCTGCCGTGATGGGATCCTGCACAATGACTGCAATTCCTCTGCGTGCTGGCGTCGCAGGCAGAAAGCACTGGTGAAGGAAGGCAGACAGGACTGCTGAGCGGCTGCCAGCAGCCTGGGTGATCCCATCAAAGTAATTCCACCGTAAAGTAGATCTAGAAACCTTGCTGCCAGGGCCAGCGTGATTTTTTTTTTTTTTGTGTTCTTAGTTTTTAGTGTGTAGGAAGGCCTTTTCAACCCAGGGCGATATATGTAGGGAGACAGAACCATCTAGAGGATGCTGCCTCCTATTCATCACCTTTCCCTGCCTGCATTTCTTGGAAGGATTAGTTTGTAACCTGTGAAACCTTACGTGAAGCTCTTCTGCCTTCTTTAGAGTTGGAAAATATGTAGATCTGTTCTCTGATTCAATTCCAGCTCTGAAGACTGTCCTGGAAAGTTTTTCTGTTACTCCCTGGAGCATCCCCAGCTCCTTCCATGCTGTAGCAAAGCAATGTCATGTCATCACCTGTCTGTACAGGCTGCCTGAATTTAAGGAGCAATATTAATAGAGCATCTCCCTTTTAATACCTTACCTCTCCCTTATTTTTCTTCCCGTAAATGTGCTTTTGCTTGTGCTGGTCTCCATGCCGTCCCTGATGGGCCAGGGCTGTGCGTGCGGTGGCCGGAGTCTCACCCCTGTTAAATGCAGTTCATTATCTTTATTTGCTCCCAGATGTTTTCTGCTCTGGGTCACTGCTCCCTTCCTTCCCCGACACCTCTGGGGGAGCACTCTGCCCCGTGAACAAATGAAACCGTACGTCATTCGCTAACTGTTGGGGAATCGTAGGGAAACAGCCGCTCGCTTGGAAAGCTCCGAGTATTTTGTATCTATGGAAATCAATAAGTGCTGCTTTCTTGGGTCTTGTTTCTGGTGGGATTTCAGGGGATTTTTCTGCAGCGGGGGGAGCGGAGGTGCAGCTTGGTGGAAGAAGCATCGTCTCTGCCTGTGGACGCTTGCTGTGACTCCCTTGGATGCTGCTGGTTGTGTTGCAGCCAAGCTTTGATATCTCTAATATTCTGCACTTGCATAAATATCTGTATGGGAATTTCGTCCTGCGAACAAAACGTCATGTAAATAATTACCGTGATTTACTTATTTATTACTTATTTCCAAGGCTCAGTTTGGCAAGCCAGGGAACTAAAGCCCTTGTTTACGCGCAGGATGGGCAGAGAGGAGGCACAAGCTAGCGCACGTTGGAGGGTCAGCTCAGGCATCAGCTGCCCCGAAACTCTGATGTGATCTTGGACAAGATGCTTGCTACCAGATTTTGAGGGTATGTTGGTATCTACAAGTGCAATTAGAAAACTTCAGAGGTCTGCTTGAGCCTATCAAAGGAGGCAGTAATAAAGATTGAGATAATTACCTAATTAAGGCAGTATCCTAAAATGTGTTCAGTGCGCTGAGACGAGGAGGTTGCAGGAGGCAGCAGATGAGGGCTGTCCTCCTGGAGGGATGTGTTTAAAGGCTGTACATCAGCACCTGAAACAATCCCAAACCTGCATTTCTTCCAAGAGCTGCTGGCTGGTCATGCTTTTAATCCAAAGGTTTGCTTGCTGAAAGGCGTACACGCGTTCATCCTCTGCACGGCCGGAGAGTGCAGGCAGGGAGGTTACCCGTGGTCACGCACGGACCGGGGACAGAGCCAGAATTAGAACGGGCATCGCTACTTCTTGGTCTCTGGTCGTACAGCTCTCCTCTCCCTGGCTCCACCTTCGCCCTTTCTTCGGGGTTGATGTTAGGCACTTCAGATGCTCAAATGACAAGTTTTGCAGCAGTTTGAATGATACAGATAAGACCTGGATGCAATCTGCCATGAACATTTCTCTGCACGGTTCAGGCAGTTTGTAGGCAGGGTGGTTTTTGCCCTTTCAGCTTAGCTAAAGCTTGTAGTAAACCAACCAAAAATATCCTCCACCCTGGAATAAAGAGCCTTTTCTACCTGGTAATGTGCAACTGAGTAGTATATTAGATTTTTATCAGGAATTTTTAGTGCATAACAAATTGAAGCGAACCGAGGCTTACTTTGGCTCTGGATGACTGCAAGGGCCCTTGAAAGCAGTGTGCGCGCAGGCTGTTACTTGCTCGGGGATTAAATCACCGCAGGAGACCCCTGATGTTTGCTTTGCCTCTTGGTGCTAACTCTGGTCCCTTCCCAAAGCTATGGTTGTGACCCACATCTCTTGGTCCTTGCAGGTCCTTGGTTCTCCCAGGGCTGCTGCCTCCTCTTTGCTTGTTGTAGAACAAAAATTGGGTCGGTGAAGGGCTGCAGTTGGTGGCCGGAGTGGTCCGCCTGCGTGGTTGTGATGCTCCAGCAGTTTGTCAGGATATTCTCCTCTCAAATTTTCCTGGATACTACTGTAGCACTAAGCAGAGATGAAG
This sequence comes from Mycteria americana, assembly GCF_035582795.1. Taxonomy (NCBI): domain Eukaryota; kingdom Metazoa; phylum Chordata; class Aves; order Ciconiiformes; family Ciconiidae; genus Mycteria; species Mycteria americana. The sequence continues at coordinate 174,400,506 of NC_134366.1, read as the reverse complement.
AAAATAGAGCTTGGGCATTTTTTTTCTCTTTGAGGATGCTTGAACATCCATGGAGGAAGAGAGCTGGGAAAGGAGAAGGGAGTGTTGCAGCTCAAGGTAATTATTGTGTTGTTATTATTTATGTCGCTGAAGCAGTGTCAGTATTGCAGATCCACAACCCGGAGCGTCCTCATCCCAGAGTATTTGCAGGTTTGAACTGTGAAATGACAGAGTACGTGTGGATGTGGCAGGTACGGGAGAGTGTTGTAAGTCCTTGTAGGAGAGCACAGGCCTTTCTCTTTGTTCTAGCAGCACTTAAAGTAGTTACAACTCTTGCTAATTAAGACTTATTTTTCTCCCTGTGCTATTTGTTCTATATTTTTTTTTTCCTGTGAAGCTGTCCTACATTAATGGATGATGTTTTCTGTAGCTTATATGCCATGAACAGTAAAGAACTTTTCAAGAGCATCACACGTGGATGTTTTTGAGGTGACACTTATGATTCTTACTCTTTTGAGTAAGAAATATTCAGAATTTGCCACTTCCCCAACCTCTCATGATACCATTTTCCACTAGCTTATTCCAAAGGAAACGTCAAATTGGGAAGATCGGGGACACGGCACGCGTACATCTTTGGCACCGGCCTGGGAGAGTGGCTGTCAGTGCCACCGCTCTGCGTGGGTCTGCTCTTCTCCAATCACCCAACTCTCGTGTTGAATCAGCCCATGGAAAATGAACGAGGGATGTCCTGAACTGCTCCTTCGCAGGGCTGTGTCTTGGGTTTGACTCCTGGAAGGTGGTTTCTGTGGGTCATGGAAATGCTTCAGCTGAAATCCTTAGTGAAAGCACCTGCTCCAGCCATCGTCTTTTCCACCTCGTCCCTTTTCCATCTCTTGTGTCCATATATAACAGCAAGTGCTTCCAGCAAGAGTGATGATAATTACTAATTAACTGCCTGTGAGAAAGCAAGGGAACACCAGCTGTGAGCAAGCCACTTCTCCCTCCCCAGGCTCACAAGTAACCCTATCCCCTTCCCAACTTGCCTCCCAACGCCCCGGAGGACATACCCAACCCAGGTGGGTGTATCGCTTATGGGGGAGAATGGGGAGATGGCACACGAGTAAGAGGGGAGACAGGGAACAAGAGAAACTTCAACCGAAGGTTTATTCTGGTGTGCAAGAGCTATCTTTACCCGTCTTGGCTCAAGGCGGCACTTCCATTTGTAAAGTCCCTACAGAAGCATCCAGCTTGGCATCTGACTCATGACAGGCATGTCGGCCCTGGCTTGGCCTCCTTGCCACAGCTTCAGGAAGCTTCTCGCTCCCTTCACAGGTGCCTTTCCAATTTTAAGATTTGGTTTGAATGCGTAGAATTGATGGAATTTGTAATTGAAAGCTATAGTCAGATGCAATTACCGTAAATTAAAAAAGCATCCAGGGCCGGCACGGAGAACTGTTGGCGTTGGGGGCCTGGAGATCGGGGCTCTTGAGGCCAACGGGGAATCGTGTGGTATTAAAAAGGGATTCGATGCCTGACACCTCCCTTGGTAATTTTTGCTGTGATGATCTCACCCCAATCCTCTTGTTGATTTGCCACTTGGCTCATCTGATTCCTTGTGTCTTGACCCCCTCCACCCTTGTCTGTCAATCTGCGTGGGCTGTGAAGGGTAATTAGTTGCAGGAGCTGATGGAGGGCATGATGTTATTGCTACAGCCGTGCTCCCTTCTCCCTTTCCCTGGATAAAATCCCTGCTCACTATCAGGTTGGTGGCACTTGCCTTCCTGCAGGTCTCCCTCAAAAATCAGATCTAGCGGTGGGGAAAATCTCAGGAGGTCATGCCACCAGGGCTGGTTTGGGTGCAGACATGTCCCCGCAGTGCTCAGAGCTCCTCCTGGGCTGCTGAGCCTGCATGTGAGTCTGTTCCGTGCCTGGAGGGGCTTTCAAGGCACCTGCTCTAATGCTGAGGAGTTTCTCCTTGGGTTTGGACCTTTATCTGCTCCATGGTGGATGTCTCAAGGAGTGGCCTGAGGGTCTCTGCTCCCTTCCCGGGTGGCTGCTTCTGCCTGTCTCTCAAGTAACCCTCAAAGATCAGCTCCAAAATCCTTCCTTTGAGTTAGGAACGGGTGTTTCCATCCTGCCGTGCCTTCTCTCACCGATAATTTTGCGAGGCTCATGGCACTTCAGGATGCCCATGGACTCAGAATTGGGGGCAGAGCTGAGCAACGTGTCCAGGCATCTCAGCTCTTGGTCCCATCCTACCACACGGTTATGGTCCACCATGAGATTGGCTTCACCGTCAGAAAGGATGCTCTGGAGAGACTCCTTTTTCCTTTTTTCACCCTCAGGTGTCTAGCAGTGACCATTCGGAGGCTGGACATGCCAGTCTGATTTGGGTATCACCTGCTTAAAGTAGTAGTAACTAAACTTAAAGCCCTGTAGTAACGAGGGCCGCCCAGGTGCCTTCTCCCAAATGCATGTTACTGAGCCCCAAGAGGCAGCTCTTCCGACACCACCTATACCTGCAAATCTCCACTTTTTTTTTTCTTTTTTTTTTTTTTTCTGGAGCCTAATCCAAAGCTCTGAAACAAATGGGAAGCTCTCGATCAGCATCCGCAGCTGTCTGCATGCTAAGCCCGGCAGTTTGTGATGAGCTGCAGCTTGCAGGAGGCAAACAAGTGGTGTGGGGTTTGGTTTTTTTGTTCCCCCCCCCCCCCCCCCCCCCCCCCCGCCTTTTGCCCCAGGGAATGCAACAGGGCTGGACAAATCCAGGTGTCTGATTAGCCACGCTTAATTAAGAGCCCGGTATTCTGGAGTGAGCCTGATGGACTCAGTGCCGTCTCAGCAGAAGGGAGCCTGGAGGAAAGGCTCAGCTTGTCCCCCACGGGTACGATGGATCCGGGCTGCCCAACCCTTTGGGAGTGCCGTGTCCCCGATCTTCCCAATTTGATGTTTCTTTTGGAATGAGCAGCGGGAAATGGTATCACGAGAGGTTGGGGAAGTGGCAAAGCACAAGTCGTCGTTGTTGCTGGCAGCGGAGCAGAATGTTTCTGTGCCCCGTAGGAAGCACAGAACGTTCCTGTGCCCCGTGTTGGCCGTGCCCCAGTTTGTGATTTGGGATAAACCAGGGTTGCTGTGCGTGTAAATACAGTGATTTTTGGCTCCTCAAATTGCACCAGGGAAACACCGTGCCCCCTGCCAGACGGTGCATTTAAAGAGAAACGAACATCCCCCTCCCCATCCTCGAATGCTTCTCTGGCTTGCTTTTGTGCCGGGATATTTGGTTACCGTCCCTCCTTGCTGGAAAGCCTCTCTGCGCTGCTACCGTACGCCCCGTCCTCTCCCCGGGACGGGAGCCTTCACCTTGGCAGCTCCTTCAGGCAGGAGCAGCCTCTCTGCTTTTTATTTCTCTGCCTCATTGACTCCCCATCTGTTTTCAGTTGCCGGCTGCAAACGTACCTATTCCTTTTGGCTTTTGCCTCTTTTTCCCTTCCAGTTTTCATTTTAATCGTAGCTGCGTTGTTTAGCTCAGCACGTTCCCAGCACTGAAACGCGGAGCAGCAAGGAAAGAGGTTTGCGAAGGGGAGGGCGGTCAGTGAATAAGCCCCCCTGGGGTTTGCTTGCTGGGAGATGGGCTCAGCTGCCCCTGAAAGGGGGGGTTCAACCCAGGGGATGGTGAGAATAAATCCTAAAGGCATCTTTTTTTGAATGATTTTTAGAAGTACCTGGGCTCAGCCCAGCACCACCAGCTTCCCCGACCACTCTGGGGCAGTGAACTTAGCTCCCTGTATGGCTTGCTCCAGCGAAAGCAAGAAGCGGTCCTTTTAGTGGGTTCCATAGTTTGGGATCAAGCTGGGGTTTAATTACACATCTCCTAATTGGAAAGGAAAATTCTGAGCAATATGTAGCTACCCACAGCCTGTTCTGCGAAGTTTTATATTCACGTATGCCTTTCTCCCCCCCCGCTTTTCAAATTCTTTCTATATCATGTATTTTCTAAAGCATATTCAGGCACAGGCATGCAATCTATGGAAGGAAATGGCTTCTTTTTTTCCTCCCCTCTTTTTTTCCCCTTTGGATTTAGAAAAGCAGATCCAAAGCCCGGCACGCGCGGACCCTCGCGCGGTGTGGACCCTCGCATCGCCGGGACCCGCGGTGGTACCCTCTAGGGGGCACGATGCACCCGCGTTCGCACCGCGCACCGCCGGCGAGACCTGTGCCGGTTTTGCAGAGAAAGGTTGTTTTTTTCTGTAAAAAAAACGACGGTAGGGAAATGAACTGAGAGTTACAAGAAGCAGCAAAATATCCGTGTGTTCAGCAGGAATAGCAGCCTGGCCAGAGCTGGGTGGGCTTTTACCCGTTAGTGATGCTCTGCTTTAATTTTTGCAGTGATTTAAGATGCGAGATTTGCAAACGCTCCTGCATTTGGTTTTATCAGTCCTGGAGGTTTAAACATCACTCAGAAAGCAGCTGCGTTTTGAAGCACTGTTGTTTTAAACCAGCAGAAGTACAAAGGGCAACTTTTAAAAAGCCAAATGCTGCCAAATAAAGAATGTGGTTGTGCAAAAACGCTTGTGCCCCTGCGAGAGCTCTGGCACCGGAGAGGGGACAGGCAACTACATCGCTTGCATGAGGAACCTTGAAAGACTCTGGTTATCCTAATTTTTTTCAGACAGGCAGCACACGTGTGATTTCTGAGCTGGCTTGTTGGGACTTTGCATCTTTCTTTTTAAGACAAACCTAATTCAACCCTTCTAGCCCCAATAAAGTGAGTGCTAAACCAGGCAACGCTTGTGACCTCCTCTTTGGTTAAACACCCATGATTATCACCGTGCATCCAGGATAACTCGGGGTCTGTGTCGAGGGGCAAGAATTTAATTTAAACAGCGTGCTGGTTTTTTTTTTTTAACTATTACATAGCCCGTATTATTGAGCTGCTAGGCACGAGAGCTAGTAGCATTAATACGCAGAGAAAATGACTCTCTGCGCAGTAAAAACCTGAGTAAATCCTGTTTTCCAGTGCTCCTGTAATTACCTCTTGCCTCGCTGTGTCTGATTACTGCGTTAGAGATAGAGCTTGCGTTGCTTTTGTGCTGCCTCCGTGATATTTCCTATACGGTGCTGATTTCTGCCCCGTTAATTGATTCCTAATACTCACGTGAGTTGATCGGTCATTTTTATTTGGTCGTAGTATTTCAATAAAGCCGGCAGCCTGCCTTCCCATGCGTTTGGGAGCGTCACTTAAACTTGTCACTCTGTCTTCTCTGCTAGACCGCGATTAATTGTTTGCTGCATTAATTGCTCTACCAAGCAGAGAGGAGATGGTGTGGCATCAGCTCCGGACCCTGCGGTGAGGCTCCGGTCCCGTCTATACAGGATCGGTACTTGAACACAAGAGCAGAACAGCGGAGGGAAAGGCTCTGCAGTTTAATTAAATGCATCTTTGCCAATCGGTCCCTGCCGACCTGGATTGCCTCGGATTAAGACGGCAAATAGCTGTCTTCGTGCCAGAGATATTTAGTGACTCTGACCAAGTTAACGGGCTAGCAGAGGGCTGGCAATTGTTCCCGCTTGTCTAACGCCGCCTGCGATAGCCCAACAAATACAGTTGTGCGTGGTGTAATTCCCAGAGGCGAATCAGTGGCATACACGGTGGTGTAGATAAACCTGGGTGCCTGGACGTTTTGCTTTCTGGGTCGGTAATTACACAGCGGGTAACGATGCTGCTGGAAACAGCCCGGGTCTTTGTTATCCCCGTGAACCTTTTGCCGAAGGGTGGCTGCAGGAGTGATGAGATGCACGTAAAGGACAACAAGAGGAGGGGAGCGTACGCAGCCCCCTCTTTACAAGGGCACAAATGTAGGATTTAAAAAACCCAAACAAACCATCTTAGTGTAATTTCATAAGTGTGAGCATTCAATTTTTGTAGCATAAAATTCCTTCAACTACCAAAAAAAAAAAAAAGAAGCAACCCCCAAAACTCCTCCAAACCCTCACTTTTCCACGAAGCATCCTTTAGCTGGGATTTTTTTTTTTTTTTTCCCCTTTCTTTATCTTTTATATGAGGATTTTGTTCTGGAGAGGAGCACGGTGAGGCACAAGCACCGTGCTGTAACTCTACTCGAGCCCGACGCTGCTGCATCTGTCTCCTCCCCGACGCATCCTTCCCGACTTTTTCTGCTGGTTCAGTTTTTCTCCAGCTAGTAATCGTTTTAGCAGATGGTGGGATAAAGTGATGCTGACCAGGAAATTACCTGTAAGCTGAGAGCAACGGCGCCTTTATCCATCACAAAGCACCGAAAGTCAGTTTTTGGCACTGCTTGACTTGTCCGAGGAGGGCATGGAGTTATGGAAAGGGATGGGAAAAGCTCTCCAGGCTCTTTCCTGGGGCTGTGTTTAACAGCACAAGGGTTTCTTGGGGAAAAGGCTGTACTGGTGATTTAAGACTGCTGTGTTAGTGATTTAAAGTGTTTCTGGTGATACTCTGCAAAGCAGTGAAGGTTTCCGCAGGGCAAAACTGGGTGCTCCGGTGGCTTCAGAAGCCTGATATTTGGTGTGGGAGAGTGGGATCTCCGGAAGATTCCCAGAGGAGCAGGGCAGACCCTTTGGGATGTGTTGTCCTGCCAGCGCAGGACTCTGCAGGGTACATTTCTCCCGTGATTTTAGCACCCAAAAGGGAGGGAGGTGAAAGACGGAGTGTTGCATGTGATTAATCTCTTCCTCCCTCCTGCCCTGTACCCCTTTTAAAGGATATCAGCCAGGCAAACGCTGCTCGGGGAAGATGAGGCTCTGCTCCCATCTCCCCGGCGCCTACCCCGGGCTCGGCAGAATGCGGCATAGCCGGCTGCGGCGTCGGTAACGCGGTGCGGGTGGTGTAGCCGGTAAGTAAGATACTCGCCGGCTCACTACATTGTGAAGTAATGAAGTGGAAATGAACTCCCTGCTTGGCGAGGAGAGGGGGGGATTAGCTCCCGACAGCGGCACTCGGCTGCGGAGATTGATGGGATGTGCTGACGTCGGGTACCAAACACGACCATCTCACTTTGGTGAGCAATTAATCTAAAGGTTCGGTGATCTGTCATCCTCTCCTACTCCCTAAGAGCCGGGAAATTTGTTAGGAGAGTTTGAAAAGAGCTTCCACGTTGCAGTTTTTGGCTGGCCGCTCCCTCCCCTCTCTCCTTCAACCTGCGGAGAAAGAGTCGAGGCGAGATGCAAAGGCATCTTCTAGCTCTGCTCTGCTGGGGCAGGTTCAGGTTTTTTGTGGGATCCCCCGTCTCTGAGCACGTGCCGGGGCATGTTAATTCGATGACACACATGAATCTAAATGTGCTCAAGCGCTTGGATGAATCTGCATGTATAGGAATTGCTTGATATTTTTAAAAAACTGTTTTACTATTTTTTTTTTTTTTTTTTTTTTTTTAAACTGTGGGACCAGAGTGGAGAAGGGGTAAGGAGATATATAGTCTCCAACTTTTTGCTGTTCCCCTTGTTCCTTTTGAGCTGTGGGGGTTAATGCGGTCGTTCTCTGCCTTTCCCAAAACATTTCACGGACCCCCTGAAGATCTACAGACAACAGGTTGAAATGATGGGATGAAACATTACTGTGCAAGATCTTCCACCCCCCCTCCCTCCAACCTTAAACCCAAACTCCTCATCCATGGAGACGTGTCCCTTACAACTACACGCACAGTTTGACATCTCTTTTTCACTCTGCACTTGCTGCGGCCCTTTGCAGGGCATTTTTCCAGCCGTTGATTTAAAAATATGCATTGAATCTGAAGGCAGGAAGGTTGGTGACTGCAAAAGTGATGGCTCAACTGTGCTCCCGGTACCAGGCCGGTCTGCAGGGTGAATAGCTAATGCATTAATCCGCTGTGCTGGTGAGACTGGGGCGGGGAGGGGGGGATGATTTAAAAGCAACCAGCCTGCTGCTCCACTTAGGACAGTCGAAGAAATGTCAAAGCAGCTTTGGAAGGAAGAAAAAGGTTAGTTTGGGGCTTTTTTTTTTTTTTTTTTTGTAGTTTTATCCTTGCTTCTGCTGTTGATCCCTTTGTCTGGTTTAGGAAGAGTCTGTTCGTCTTTCCCTGTCTCATAAGTGGGGGGAGAAGACTTCTGGGAGGCTGAGGAATGATGTTAAGAAATTCCTCTGAGGTATCCTAAGGGAAGGACAAAGTATTCTCTGTTGCGCTCATCCCTGAAAGATACAGCGAGAGAAGGTGCCTTGGGATGGTAAAAGCTTTGAAAATAATGTGCAGGTGGGAAAAGATTGCTGAAAACATGAGAAATAATTAAGGCGGGGAAAAAAAGGAAGAAAAAAGTTGGCCCTTAAGTTCAAACATCACTTTTAAACTGATTGCGCAGGGTCGGTGCGCAGGCGCTACCCAAGCACACGCGACTTTTCGAGACCAGGGGCTTATTGACCGTGAGTGGATTTAATGGCACGTAATACGTCGATGGCTATTAGGTACCGTCGAGGCATTGCCTTGCCCGTTTGGGAGTTACCACGGGCAAGCAGGCAGCTGCCGGCACCGAGACGGGTGCTCCAGGTAATGGCTGGCCGGGTCTGCGTGGGTTTTGCTGCCACGCAGAAACGCTGCCCGTGACTTTCTCTTTGTGTGCTGAGATGGATCCTGTGATTTTTGTGCTGCGATGCTGGAGGAGCCTTACTTAATTTTTTTGGGTAGCATTTGTGCAAAATTAATTTGCTTTTGGGAGGTGTTGGAGGGTTATCGATGTGGGATTAATTTGATACATGGTTTTTGGTCCCAAGTTAAATTGGTGCTGCCTTTTAATCTGCATCTCAGCTTGGCAGGGGCTAAAGCACCTTTAAACCTCAGCTCGAGGTTTTTCTGTGTGGGTTTGCAGCAGAATTAAACCCAAACACCGAGTAAAGATCCAGATTAACCATGTTTTAAGGGCAAAGCTTGAGCTGTGGAGGGCAGAGCGGTCCCTAGAGCCTGGGACCTGGGCTGTGGCAGGGGCGAAAGCACCTTTAAACCTCAGCTCGAGGTTTTTCTGTGTGGATTTGCAGCAGAATTAAACCCAAATGCTGAGTGAGGATCCAGATTAACCATGTTTTATCGGTGAATCCTGGGCAGTGGAGGGCTGAGCCGTCCCTAGAGCCTGGGACCTGGGCTGGGGCTGGTACTGGTATTAACAAAAGGGCAGCACAGTCATTAGTCCAGGCTTCCTGCACACAGTTGCTACAAATCCGGAGGCACAACTGGCATGCCATGTTAATGTCCTAACGTTTAACCCCCCCGCCAGAAGGCGAGGATGCCTCACAATATTAATAGCTGTACAGTTTGTGAATTTACACGGCTGTACCGAAACCCGACGCCGGCCGCTTTCCCACATGTCGCCCTGCAGATGGACAAAATTACTTCGGAGAGTCGCTGCGAGCTTGAAAACACAACGCTGCTGTTTCCAGTGCCGGCAGCCCCGGTGGGGAGTGAAAACTGCAGCCCTTTTGTTTACATCCCGCTTTAATCCTCTCTCCTCTGCTTCAGACCGATGCGTGGAGGGGGAATGGATGTAAAATTGGAGCGAGGGGAGTCCTGGAGATGAGAGCATCAGTGATGTTTTCCACCATGGCTTGCAGCAAATTGCCCTGGCCACTCGCTGCCTCAGTTTCCCCATCTGATCAGTAGGGCTATCACCTTAATGCTGCTGAGGATAAAGCCAGTAACATGCCGTAAGCTGCGCAGATGCTCTGGTTTTGAAGGCGAAGGAGCGTGCTGGGGTGGAAGAGCAGCCGCATGTGTTGCAAAGCTGCGTGGTACTTGGAGGCTGAGCCCTCCCTGCAGCCAGGAGGTTTCTTCCAGCCCTTGCAGCTCTGATTTCTCCTGCCTGCGATGGAAGCAGCGGTCTCCTCTTTGCAGACCCTCTTTTCCTGAGTAGGTGCCCCGCTCTCCATCCCTTGCTTTGAGTAGGCTTCTGTTCCCAGAGGTGAGGAAGCAGCAAGCCCTTCTTCCTAATCACCCTGCTTAATTGCCCCCAGGATGCCCTACGCTGCATGGATAGATGATTTTCTCCTTCCTTCAAGGAAAAGCAGCTTTCTGCAGGAGGCTGGAGCCCTGAGGAACAAGTCTACATTGGAGATGGGTTCAAGTATCAGGTGGCAGAAATGGTCCTTCAAGGTAGCAGATGGGTGGGCTGACACCTTCCTGTGGCCCCTTTGCTGGGTGCTCCTTTCCTGGGTGGGTTCCTGCAGCACAACTGTCCCATGCCGTTGCTTCCTGAGCTGTTCTGGTTGCTTCAAACCTCCTCAAGCTGCAAAGTTCATGAGGTCCTCCAGCGCTCGGCACTGGGGCTCCGCTGCGGCATTTCTGCAATGCCGCCGTAGTCACGTACCTCGGTGGCCATTTGGTCCTGGTGTTTAAAAGATCTCAGCCTGCGTCTTGGGTAATTATCACTTATTCATCTCCAGGCAAGGACACCCCTGCACGCAAAGCCGGGGGTTTCTTTGCCTTGAGACGTTCTCCCCAGATGTTATCGCTGCAAATTCATGCCCATTCTCCCTTTTTCTTTCTCAGCTGGCTCTGCAAATCACCATGTAAATGCTCTGAGAACAAGAACTCAGACCTACCTCACCTTTTATGCCTTTGCTGCTGTACAGTTAACGCTAAACTGTCTGGGCTTTGCTGCTTTAAATATTGTGTGATTGCAACCCCCTCAATAATTAGACACCATCAAGGAATCGTGTGCATTTTAGGGTGATTTCAGAGAACGTATCATCTCGAAAATGCCGTTGCAAAAGCAACCGAGTTTGAGGAAACCTGTTTCTGCTACCTCGGCCAGAGTGAAGGGTTTCGCTCCGGGAGGATTGCTCGTCGGCTTGGGGGAGCGCTGCGAACAGACCTTACCCGCACGGCACCGATGGGATGGAAGCGAGAGCCATTTTGCAGCTGGGCAAAAGCTTATCACTTGCCCACGATGACAGTAATAGCAGCTGTCAACCTGCTCGTGGCTGCTCTCGGAAGCCGTGATGATAACTTCACGTGGGTTTCCCTTTGACGGGAGCGGGATGAAAGGGGTAAGCCCGTGCGGAGGATTGCATTAGGAAGGCTGGCCGGTGAGGGCTCGCTTGCAGGGTGCTCCTTAGGAACCTCATTTCACATATTTTTCCCTATGAACTTGGCAAACGGAGGGCCGAGCTCTGCTATTTTTTGCTACTTACTTTGTATTGCCTTGCACCCTGCTTCTCTTTATAGAAATAAATACGCCAGAGGTATATTTTGTCAGTGGTAAGTATTGCCATTGCTTTGCATCGAATGTGGTGCAAATTACTGAACCCTGTATTAATAATTGCTTCCCAGGTTGTTATAAATTTCCATGTAGCTAAATATTGATATTCCACTCCAGCTTTATTGATAGGCATCCTCCTGGGCTGCCATATTGTTCCAGGTTTTATGAATATGAAAAATCAAAGGCAGTTTATTATTTTAAATAGCTTTGAGCTGGGTTGTATTGTTTTACGTCTGAAACCACTTGCATTAATCAAGGAGGAGGTTTGGGGTTTATTACTCTGTCAACCAAGAGCTTTCGCTACGTGACATTACGATACCGAAGGAAGGCAGCAAACTCTCGTGCTTGAGATAACGGATGGTGTTATCCGTGGGGGGATGCAGAGTGATGCTGGGAAGCAGCGTTGCAAGTTAACAAAGAAGTTCTTGAGCTCTGAGCAGGGCACAGGATATCTTTGCCCACCTGAGAGCAGCTTCGGCAACTGGTCGGGAGCCTGCAGGCACCGTGTACCGTTTCGTGTCATCCTCACCTTGAATCTGGAGGAGCTGCTGGAGGGGCTGGTAGATCCCTGGGTGCAAACGAAGCTCCGCGTGGAAGGTGCTGCTCCCCGGGTACCTCCTCCCGTGTGCCTCGGGGCTTATTGCTGAAGCGGCTGGTGATCCTGCGGGCACGCAGGCGTCCTCCCTTCTGATATCTGCACCCAGCAGGAAGGGAAAAATTAAGAGGCAGAGGATAAGAGGAGGAATCTGCCTTGTGCTGCTCTGCTCGCTCTCCCCAGCCTCTAATTGCTTGAAGACATGGCACTGGTGCTGTCTGTTCCTGGGAGCCACCACCCCGAAGGAGGCACGTTGCTTCCCCAAAGAGCCAGCCGATGTCTGGGGACCTCTTTGCCGCATCTGGGACTTGCACAGGTACATCAAGAGAAGAGAATCATCCCCGAGAAGCGTCTTTGCAAGGTTTTGCTGAGCTTGTAGGAAGATTTTGCTTAATTGATTGTCTTTTACTATTCTCAAGTATGTTTAGCCCCCTCTGGAAGACTAGTTCGTTGGGCTGGAGCTGACTGAACGAGGAGTTGGGCAGGCACTGGGGACAGCACGCATTTAGCTCCTGGAGAAAAACAGTCAGCTGGAACATGGCATCCCAACGTTAGAGGTGCAACGGTGTTGGTCTTGTGTCCCATCTAAGGTGCAGTCTGCAATTTCTGGGCTGCCCTGGGTCTGACCTAACTGAGCAATTTTGCTTTGATCGAAGGTCAAAACTGTCTGGCAGCCTTTTCCCTCCGGCAGAGAGACAGCGGGCAAAGCCCTCGCTGGGGTGTTTTGGCTGGCAGACAAATCAGTTTGACCCTTATGTCTATCTACCATCAGGCACGAGTGCCCAAGGAAGGTTTTCATGTGAGATTGTGTCGCTTTCTGCCTTGAATGCAGTAATGCCGGTGGTAAAGTGACCATGAGCATGGCTATTTTTTCTCAAGCCAATCTTTGCAGTGAGCTAGCCTGCTGTGTATCTGGTTCCCGAGTGCAACGGTGGCTCTTCAAGTTTCTTTTGCAGCCACTGAGTTGTAATTCTCAGCTTTTTTTTTTTTTCCCTGTTAATTGTTTTAATTACTTTTAAAACCTGGTCCCTGATAAGGGGACTAGGTAGACACACTGGCTAGGTTTTATTACAGAACCTGCTCTTGCTAAAGAAGTTATTTTTGCTGAAGGCTTCCATCAAACTGCTGAGTCAAGACAACGGCTTGATGGGATAACATCTTCTCCGCTACCTTCTGTTCAGACCCTTGAGCCCCATTTGCCTGGGTAAAGACGTTGTGTTTTTTGGAAGGCAGCTCGTGTTAAAGGAGCCCTCAAGCAAATGCGGCGAGCTCTTGCTGGAGGAGACAGCGTGCATGTCTATAGTTGGAGGGTTTGACCCTAGATCCGTGCATGACGTACCCCAAAGCTGAGGGTGATGTGATGCTGCCGAAAGTTGGGTCCCCACGTTGACCATTCCTTGGGGTCCACCAAGACCTGCAAGTGCTTTGACTTTTCCACTGGTTTTGGAGCTGGTCAGTGCTTTCCTCCCGGAGATGACGCCACCTCAGAGCTCAGTACCAGTGGTTAGCTGCTCTTAACTTGACTTTTCAAGCCGGGGCTTGGCCAAAAGGTTACGCCGCTCAACGGAACCATCCACGAAGGGTACATGGAGAGGCTTCGAGGGGGGTGCGCGGGGCTTACAACAAAAATAGTTACGCATCAGACTGAAATCATTAATGCCTGTTGCCCGCAGAGACTAATTAAGGAGAGCTGCAGCTGTTTTTGGAAGCACTTTGTGGGGATTACACGGCGAGCGCATGCTGGAGGAGCTCTCAGAGTGTGAAACATTAGGCAAGGCGTTTCGTGCCGCTGCGTGTGCAAGCGCTGCGCCCCGAAGAGCTCGGGGGGGCTGCGGGGAGAGTGGGACAGAGTTTCCCAAACTGTTTGCTTGGAAACGGTTTGCTTTTGTCCAAACAACAGGCTGTGAGTGGTGACAGCCCGGCTTAGGCACTGACAGATCGTGAAGCCTGGGCATCTAATGAAAAAGGCTAATAAGGTTTCCCTCCTGCCTCCCCCTAAAAACCTGCCGCCTTTTCCATTTGCCTTGTGCGGGCAGCAGAGCTGGCAGCCCCGTGCGTGCAGTGGGGCAGCTCGGAGCGTTGCTGCTTCGCTGTTGTCTGTAAACAGCCCGTGGGAAAGACCTCGTGTTTGCTGTTGCACTTGGTTATCTGCCTATCCGTGTTAGGACAGTGCCAAAATAGCTGCATGCTCAAAGCTGGAGGGTAAACAAATCCATCTGAGCTGGTTTTGCCCCCGCAGCGTCAACGCCTCGTGCCTGCGGTGTAATGCCAGGCTGCTTCTCCGCGCCGCTGGCTGCAGCTGCTGCTCGAAGCCTCCGTTGCATGTCGCGTCCGAAGAGGTATTTCATCACGTGCAGTTGCGTCTCTGCAGGGCTCGGTTGCCATCCCAGGAGGGCCCAGGACCGTGCTCCTGCCTGTTGATCCTTGCAATCCTCTGACCTTGCAGTTCACGTACCAGCAGGTGGTTTTACCTGTCTTAAAAGGCAAAGAAACGTTGTGTGCAAAAGCTCCTGAGATCTGTGTCCGAAGAGCACTCCGTGCTGGTACTTGAGGTCTACGAGTATTAAAGCTGCCTGGATAATCAACATAGTTTCTAATTTCAGTCACTTTATTTTAGAGCTGGAGTAATGCGAGTGCCCTGCAGATCCCTTGGGTGTGCTTTCGAGGGTGCTCTGCCTCCCAGCTCCAGCCTGGCTCCTTGTTGTCGTTGCTCAGCTGCTTTGTGGGTCTACAGAAGTCCCTTTCATGCGTTCTTCATCTCGGCGGCGTTGGCAGCACCTGGAGCTTTGCCTAGCCTGAGCTGGCCCCGGCGGCGTGCGGCCGTCGTTCCTCCATCACCTCTCCTGGCGTGCAACTCCCAATGAATTTAACCAGCCAGCCAAGGCAGGTCTCAACCTCATTTCAAAGGTTGGCTTGTGTTTGCTGGGAACTCTCTACCCCATCACGCTTAAATTGTGTTGTACAAGATTTCCGTTATTCCTCCTTTGGAATTTTCTGGTTATTTTATCTACTTGTGTATCTTGGCTTCCGTAAGATTGTGTTTTCTGCATGTGGGGCATAAAAGTGTAGCCTTTAGTTCTCCAAGACCGTGGCTCACATTGGATTATTGTGAAAGAAATTATAAGGATGCTTTGTAAAAACTTGTACCGAGTTGCTTGGGACTCCCGAACCTCACCTGAAATCTTTCATTCCTTGATCTTAAACCCTCACAAAACAGCACAGAGTTTGTCAGACCAGATTAGATCGTAAGGCCGTATATGCTGGCCCCGTGCCTGTGCCAAGGCACGGTTCTTCTGGGAGCTAACGTGAAAACTTTGGGAGGCGTTAGTGAAGTTGAGAGTCGGGCTCGGAGTCCAGCTATTCACACGCCTTTGGTGGGCTGCCTGGTGGCATGCGCAGAATCCCTATAGCGCTGGGGATTACGGTTTTATGGTTTGCACGTGGGATTTGCTGTGAGCTCCTGGTTCTTTTTATAGAGAGACTATTCTGGTGGTATTTTGGCGAGGGGTTTTCTGACCTCTGAACAGGAGCCATAGGGTCGTGGAGTGGCGTAGAAAATCCAAAGTGACTTTGCTTGGTGGTCCTTGTTAAAAATTCAGCCCTTTCCCAGTCTAGGATGTGCTTTTTGGGGTGATTTGTCGTTGCCATATGCTGGGGCTGTGCTGAGAGGTCTGTTTTGGTGGGGTGGCCTCTTGGTGTGCTTGTCTCACATCTTGGCGTTGTCAGATGTGGAATAATTGCTGGAGGTGACTTAGAAATGAAACATATTCACATATTCAGGTAAGGCACAGCACTGAAGAAGCTTCCAGGGTGGAGTGCAGCTGACATGCAAGGAATCCATTCCACGCAAGTTCCCTAGGCCTGCAACCTTAGATGTCAGCAACGCCAGGAGAACTTGGTGTGTTGGCTCTAAGAGGAACTGCCCGGAGGGTGGAGCGGTGTGGAGATGCTGCGGCCGGGCTCTGTGATAATATGGGAACTCGAAGGTACCACGGAACTGATAAGCTGCATATTTGCTACCCGGGGCCAATAGTCTGTCATGTTTTTGACAAAATGCTGTCCTTTGGTGAACTTTGCTCATTATAACATCATTATAATACCAAAACACACCTCCATCCCAAAAGCTACCCGCCTCCAAGGTGCGACCACCCCTCACTGAGCTTGCGCTTTGAATTTTTCTAGTCTATACCTCTAAAAGCGAAGTGAGAAAATTTTACACCAATCATAACAGAGGTATGTATGACTAGAGTCACTCAAGCTCCACCTGAACAGTAAAAAATAGTATAAAATAGCTTAAGAGAGAGAGAATGTTAGGGAAGACACCATCACGTACCACGCTGACTTCTGGGATCAGTCAACGGGCTGAGCCTCTCTTCCCCCCCATTGGGACGCCTTTGGGTAAGATTCGAATGCTTGGTTATACCAAGTGCTCCCCGGGAAACTTAGGAACCTTTATAGGGTCGCTTTATATCTTTTAACGCATTTGTAGCCAGGTGGTGTTACTCATACTCTTGGTATTTGCACGTGCTTTGCAGACAGTGAATTTATCCCCGGTAATCCAAAAGAACTTGTGTATTTGTTGCTTTAATAAACTGCACTCTTCATTAATCTAGCCATGGTAGTTCTCATTGAACGCAACGAGACTCTTTAAGTGTGGCCGTGGTAGCTCATGGAACGCGACTAGACTGAAGACGTATCACGTTATTTGTGCATCCGTAATCGTGATAGTTCAGTACGCTGAACGCGACCGGACTCATAACGACGAATTGGGCATCTGCCAAATTACTTAAACCTTTTAACGCAACATCAGAGAGGGTGCAAAAGCCCTGACACCCCTAGGAGATTGTTCTCCTGGAGCCTGCAAAGAGAAGCACCTTCAGGTGAACTTAAATTAGTAAAAGCCCTTTGCAGAACAGAGTTATGCTGCAGGCCGGGAATTCGGTAGCATGGATTTGGGTATTGATCCGACGGGGCTGGTGGTAAGTCTAAAATAGATGATAGAAGACGAGGCAGGGAAGAAAAAAAACCAAAGCATGGAGAGGGTTATGCAAATAAGAAGTAACCTAAGCAATGGAGTATTTTATTAACTAATAATACTCAGCACTAATTGTCTTTATGAGACTGTGCAAACATTAATTAAGCTGCTACCACCTGTGAGGTGTAGGTAAGGAGGAATACTCGGTTTTATGCGCAGGAGAGCCGATGAGGCTGCGCTTTTGCAGGATACTAAAATCTGGGCCTGTTGTAGGGCACTGAGGAGTCCCGTGGGGTTTGGTTGGGCTCTTTGCCAACATCTGCACAAGATGCCTCATGCGATGCGTTGCCTTTAGGTTGCCTTCTGGTTTTTAACCAGAAATGGGACTGCTGATGTAGTTGGATATTTATGAACTATTTGAAGGTCCGTTTTGAAAACAAACCCACAAATTGTATGGTTTTCCTTTCAATTATAAAGCGTCCACACTTTGTATCAGAATGGGATGCTGGCACGACATCTTGGCAGCCCCCTGAGGAGTACCAAGAAGTTATATCTTTTTAAGAAGAAGAGGAGATATCTTAAGAAGATATATCTGTGCTCAGCAAGGGAAAGGCTGCCTTGTTTTGGGGAGACGCTGTAGTGAGGGTGTGAAAACTGGCTTCATCGAGGTGGGAATCGGAATATTGTCTGAGCTGAATGAAAGCCACAGAAGCAAGGTGGTTCACAGGGGAATTGGATGAAGAGAAAATAAAGGTGGGCTTGTTCAGGACCCTCAGGGCTGTCTGACCAATGGATAAGAAACTGCAGGTCAGCTTTTTCTAGTGGCTCTTTGCAGGAGGAGGATGCTAAGGAAAAGAATGGCAGGAAAGTGATTTGGCTTTTCCCACGTTCACCCCAAACTAGAGCTAACACTGATGTTAGCAAGAGAACTATCCTCCTCCTTATGGTATCATCTCTCTGTCCTTTGGTAGGTGGGAGATAAGGTAACAAGGAGTTGGAAACTTCCTTGAGAGAGGTGGATTAAGGAAAGAAATTAAAGGTTTGGGGGAGATCTTGCACTGGAAACAGTTGTCTGCGTTTGTCTAGATGGCATTCCTCTTAAATCTCTCCGGAAGTGGAAGATGTAGGGGAAGTAATTGATATTGCAATAAAGTCTTACAGCTGCTCTTTAAATCTTGTGCGTGTACCTGTTGTCCTGGGCTATCAACAAGTGTGATGGGGCTGTGCTGCTTCTAATACCATGACGGTGCCAAAAGACCCCAGGTGGGATGTGACGTGGTGCCTTAAGTGTCTTGGCCAAAGTGGAAAGAAGACCTGAATGGGCTGTCGTGGTCATCTTGGCCATCATGGTGTGCAAGTGCTGCACAGGGACCTCCTGGGAAGCACCCGTTGGCACCACAGCAGCACATCTTCCACAATATCCCTCTGCATCACCCGGGCAGGCTGCGAGAGGACCTCCTGGCCCAAAGAGCTGAAACCACCGGTCATGAGCTTGGTGAATGTCAAGAGGCCAAGGACGCAAGTCATATTGTTGGACCGATACATATGAAGGAGAAAGGAGCGGGTTTTCATCAAAAGGTCTGGAGAAGGGGAGACCCGAAATAACTGTGCTGTGAACTGGGACAGTTGTTGTTGCTGGAACAGCTCGGTAATAGTAGGAGGCTGGTCTGGGAATGTGGAGAGCGACACTCCTGCCAGGGTATCAGGTTGTCATTTGTTAGTATTTGCCTTTGCAGCCAAGTTTCTCTTCTGACTTTTTGGATGAACTTGGCGTTAAAAGGTGGAGGGTGGGATTTTCAAAAGCACATCTCTGGGGGGTTTGCTCACCTGCCTCTCACAAGCTGTTTAGGAAACCATAGCCATACTCACTAAGGGGTTGTCACTGAATGTAAATTGTCCCGGCCTCTGTCTTTAGTCTCCTATTGGCCTTCACAGTTTGAAAAACCACAGCTGACAGTTGTAAAATGGAAAAAAAAATGCAGCAGGGCTTCAGCTGAGCCCGTGCTGGGGAGCAGAGGGCTTTCTTGGATTTGCTGTTTTAGGTGCTGCTGATTGGAGTGATTCCTCACCAGTTTCTCCTTCCAGCCTGTCGTTCCTAAACCCGCTTCTCTCCAAATGCTCCGAAAAAAAAAACTTGCTAAAAATGATTAAGCTGAACTGGGTTGTCTTACACAGGGCAGGCAGCAGACAGCAAACACAAACAGTTACATTCATACATCTGGTGCAGGTTGGTCATGGCGATGTCCTAATGCTGGTGAGATGCAGCCAGAGCATCTCACCATGTCCCATGCTGCCGTCCTCGTCACTGAGCAGAGCCTGGCTGCTCCTGTGGGTCCGGAGACCGAAGAGACACTGCTGCTCCAAACTGCACCGTGGAGACAGTTTTCTCCAAAAAGGCTGTAGAAAGGCTGGTCCTGCTACCTTTGGAATGGAGGGTGGGTGGTGCAAGGTTCTCCTTGGCTTAGGAATTACCATCCTCTTATAAATAATTGTCAGAGTGAGAGGTTTGAAAACAGTATTTAATGATGAAACGGAGAGCTGGTAGTTCTAAGATTCTTGCAGTTTTTTCTCATTTGCACTGCTATCAGTGGTATTTCTGGCCCTACTTTAATTTCTTTTCCTGGATCAAATGTTCATCGTACTGGGAAGTTGACACCTTGGGCTTCTCTCCGTGTGACCTTTCCCCAAGTGCAGTAACGAAATAGCAAGGAAAGAAAGGCTTTAAGGGAAGACTCCTCTAACTTAAATGATCTTTGTTTATTGATTTAACCAACACAAAGAGAAACTATTTCCCTTCTCCCCTCTAAAATGGGTCAGCATTTCTTGACCTGCTTCCCCTCTGCAGGGAAACACTGCCAGTGCAGTGAGAACAGAGGATACCATCATTTCCCTTTGGAAATCCTTTTTTATTTTTCCTTTTTGATAGTTCTTCCTCTTCCAATCGTCGATGCTGTTCCTCTGCAAGGCATGGTGGAGCTGGGTACTTTGGGACATGGCAATCAATGGGGCTGTCATGAGCTTAAGTGCAGGCTGCACTGCCTCTGGGGAGGGCAGAGGAGCTCAGTACCAGCTTGGGCCTGACTTAGACCTACAGAAATCATGGGAGGATGCCTGTTGGTTTTAGCAAGACTTGCCTCACCCATCTCTTTGGGCTTGAGTAGAAGTTTTGCTCCGTGTAGTGTGGAATATTGGCCTTTTGGCTGGTGCAGGGTGCAAAGAAGTAACATCCCTCTGAGAAGCAGAAGTTGTGCCCGTTCTTTATAAAAGGGTCACGGTTTTGTTTCTCCTGCCTGTCTTGCTTCTGGGGGAAATTTAGCATTTGCCATGGCTGCCCATACTCCACCCCTCCTTGTACCTCTTCCTTTAGTGGAGAAGCAGGAGGAGAGCTCTGGTTGGCCTTCATCCCAGGTTCGTCTTCCCTCCATCATCAAGATCTGGTGGTAGCGCCTGTCCTGGGTCAGGATACAGGCCCTTGTCCCTTGCGGGCAAGCGTTGCGCTCGAGGATGAGGGTTGGTGCGACTCCTTGCATGGCCAGGAGCTCGATCCAATGGCCTCACATGGTAGTTTGGGAACCACCACCGAGGTGTGACTCCGGTGGGTATTATTAGAAATGATGTGGTCACACTTAAGCCACAGAAAAGTCTCTTGGCATTTGAGTACTATTCACTGTAAAATTATCCCCCTAAGAGAGAGAGGGAAGCACGGTCGCTTGGGTGGTGAAAGGAGACACAGAGCTAGCGGTGGTTTCGGCTCCGGATTTGTGCTGGGGAGTTTCCAAGGGCACTGCGTGGTGAACCGGGCTGCCATGCGGCTTGCGTGATGTATGGAGTTACGCAGGACTCGTACCCGGAGGATTTATTTGTAGGCGGTGGTGGATAATAGCTGTTTCTCTATCTGAAATATGTATTTGGTTTAATAACAAGCAAGAGCACATGCCCTTTTCCCTGAGACTACAGAAAACCCCTGTAGCGCTGTCAATAAAAAGATTACCTGACAGCCTTGGAAGGGAAATGAAAATTTATCAAATATTACCACCCCTGTCTAGGATGGCTTGTCAAACTTGGAGGCAGGAGAAGCAAGATTTCTTGTTCTTCTTTCCCTCTCCCACGCTGACATCCCTGGGTGATCCCGAGGATGGTACAAGGGGAGCACTCTGCTTGCCTGTCACTCAGGGTTTAGAAAATTAGGTGTTTATTGGAGGCAGAATCTAGGCACTACCGGAGGTTTGTAGTTGCAGAAGAAGATGCCGTTTCCTTCAACTTGTGATGCCGAAGAGGCCAGGGTGACTGCTTTGGCCTGCAGGGATGGAAACCTGAACGTATAGCTCTCTCGATTGGAGGGTAGAGATAGGATTATTGACACGTTGGGTAAAACAGTGTTTGTTTTCAACTGCAAATGCAAACATTTCTTCTCCATTTTGCTCCCTTCTTCGTTAGAAGCCTTGGATATAGCAAAGTTAATTGGGACCAGGTGACTTGGAGGTCTGAGCTTTCCTTGTTGCAATGTCTCTAACTTTATCGTTGACTTCAGGAGCTAAGAAGCCACCAATGCCTTTTTGCTCCCTTTCCTAAAAAAATGGTGTGGGGTCGTCTTTGTGCCTTTATGCTAAGAAATCATGGCTGCAAGGACCTTGAATCAAAATTAATGCACACTCTCATGTGGTGTGGTGCTTATTTCAGATTTCCTAATGAGGAATGGCTCGCTTGAGCCATCCAGGTAGCCAATGGAAATGTCCTTCTTGTAATCCTCTCTTATGTTTTCAACACCGTAAATTTAGGTGACCATAAGCCCCGTGTGGACTTCAACCAAGCGAAGGTCTGGTCGTCACGTTTCCATGGTTTAAGCTTCCCTCTCACTGCCTCCACCCCAAAGAGGGCCATTTATTTGGATCAGACCCATGAGAAGATTTCATCTCTGGTGTAGAAACAGTGATTTTGGCTCATTGGCTCCCACTTTAGACCTGGTGGTGTCGGTTCCTGCAGCTCTGACCATGGGATGGGATGGTGGGGTAGGGTTTGGGTGCCTCTCGGTGCCATCTAGCCCCACACTGAGCATCCAGAGCTGCCACTGAGCATCCACTGAGCATCCAGAGCTGCGTATCAGTGGAGTGCCGGAGGGTCTTTTCTCCTCTAGTGCAGATGAAGCCGTGGTCTTTGGGGAGGTGGAAGAAGTGGATGCGTGCCAAACTCACCCAGCTGTATCACCCAAATGGGCAATCCAAGCAAATAAACCACATGCACCGATATGCACTTGTGCATAGCTTAGGCTGTGAAAGTACTTATTTATAGTAACTTAACGGATCCTGTAGCTGCTTTAAGCAAATGAGGACATTTCTTTAAAGCAACAGCAATGTTCTTCCTCCTCCCCTCACCCCTCCAAACTCTCTTGAAGTTCTAGTATATGAGTTAGCACGTGCATTTACTGCATGCGGTGGCAGCCCTGAGTCTCTGGTGGCAAGCCACACATGTACTACTTCCAAAATAACTGATGGTAAAGTGGCCCCAACCTTAGTTTTGGGAGTGGTGCTTCCGAGGAGCAAAATCATTGCTTGACATGTAAGCTGGATTTGGGAGCAGCATCTATCCCCAATTTTGTCTGTTGGAAGCAGCTCAGATAAAAGGATTTTTCCCCAGTGAAATGAAAACTGTGTTGGAGAGAGGTTGCAAAAATCGGAGAGGCCACGTCACTGTGGTCTTCTCGATGGACATGCAAGTGGAGGTACTGAGAGAGGTGGGCAGCCACAACAACAAACTAGGCTTTGTTCCTTGGGAGATAGCTCCTCCTCTTCAACCCAAATTTCCCTTGGTACAGCCGAGTGCCTCCTTAGCTCTTATCTCCTTCCCTTCATGCCTCTTTTTATGGCTCCAAAGTAGCTTCCCATCACCCTCGGACTACGGTTCCCTTCCTTTATGCCGTTGGGAATTCAGTACAACATCCCCAGAGCGCAAAGTTCACTCCAGACCGCGTGTTTGTATTCTGGGACGAGGCTTGCCTTTGGTGCCCACCCAAAATTTCATCCGGTCCTTCTCTGGGAGTGAAAGGAAATAAACTGACGGATGGTATGTGAGATGGAAACAGGACCCTGTGCGGTTTGTTGGATGCCTGCAGCAGCAGACATCTGCCTGGACAGAGATGCTAGCAGTGCTAATGTCTTATCTCCATGGGGTTTTTCTGAGGGGATGCTGAAAAGCAATGTAATCTCAATAGCATCGGGTGGGCATGAATTCTTCCTCCATTGCGATGCTGCAGCCGGATGGGCTGGGTTTTTTGCTTCTTTCCCTAAATGCAGAGCTTTGACCCTGGGGAGGAAGGGAAGGAGTTCACATGGATAAACCCGTGCCAAGCTGGCAGTCCTGCATCTTGAGGGTGCCTTGCGCTGCTACCTGCCTCCAGGATCAGCGTTTGGTGATTTCTTTCCAACGTAATTCCCTGATCTGTCTGCGTGAGCATTTCCGTGCAAGGATATGCTCCTGAAGCATCGTCCTGGTGTTAGATTCTTGTTGGGATGATCTGAGTACGGCTTGTGTGCTAGGAGATGTGCGAGTCGGAGGAGGCAGGTTGGTTTTCCCAACCGGGGAAGCATCCTACAAGCAGCAAACTTCCAAAAGTGGCTTTGAAGGTAAAGAGCTGGGATAGAAAAGGCACCTAAGTGAAGGCGTACGCTTTCCTCTTCTTCCTTCCCATCCATTCTAGGCTTTGTAGAGCGATGGATAAAAGGGGGGAAAAAAAAAAAACAACCCACCCACAATAATCTATAGCAACTGTCACCCAGCAAACTACTCCCATTTCATACGGATAGGTTAGGTGTCAGCGCGCGATCGATGGCTCTCGTACAATAATTATAAAAACTAGCGGGTTGTGTTGCTTGAGTGAGTTTAAGAAGAGTAGGGTCTCAATCTTTCCTCTAATAGGGCTTTGACAGTCCGCAGCGCAGAGGCTTCGTCTTAGTCTGACAGTGTTGTCATTAAACACCAGGTAGCGTGGAACAACAGAGAACACGGGTTCGGAGCGCCAGGGAACACGCGGCTTTGACAGGAGTTATTTGTCATCGAGGAGCTGCCCAAACTCCTCAGCCTGCAATACGGACGGCTGCTTAAAGTGACTTATTGCCCCTGTCTGCGGCTGCAGTTGTGATTTGATAATCGGTAAATGTTTGTCAAAGATGAATTCCCTCCCTGATTCAGTGCTGTGTTGGAAAAGCAAATGAAAAGCGGGGAAAAATATATTGAATGGATTAAAGACTGGGGCAGGATGAGGATGACGGAAACAACAGGTTTCCCAGCTAACTTGCCCTCCTTTCTTCGGGGAGGTAAAGCCTCAGGGCTCGGGATGCTGCTGCTTCGCTGGCGCGGTGGGATGGAGGCTTGCCGTCGGCACGGGCGCTGGGGGACCGGGAGAACTGCATCCATTACAAGGGTGGTTTTTCGCAGGCTTCGAAGCTCTTGGAGCTGCAGGTTGCATTCCTGTGCTTGGTCTCAAGGGATCGCAGACCGGTGCGGAGCGATGGTGGTGTTCTCCTTTGCTTAACCACATCACGGTGTTTCTGACTTTGGCTCCGTTCTTCTCTGCCGGTCGTTGTCCTGGAGGTTTCAAGAGTAATTTTTTGGTAAGGAGAGCAAAGTCTTGATTTTTTTCCTTTCCATCGACATGGTGCTCATCAGGCCTTTTGGCAGATATTTCCCTTGGCAAATGCGTGTGCACGTACTCAGTGGTTGAACTTGTAGTTGAAACCTTTTGTTTCTTGTTCGGATGGATTTGGAGCCCGTCCGGTGCCTGCTTTATACAGAAGTTTAGAAAGGAGAATTAAAAGGATCTTAATAAACCTGCTGCCTGCAAAGTTTTCCTCTGTTCTCACAGAGTTTATACAAGTTTCTCTGCTGATGCCAGAGTTGGGTCAGGGTCTTTTTAAATGGATAGTTAGGAAAGGTAAAAGCTGGGTGGCCTTCAGTTTGATAAGTGGCTTTGAGGGTGGGGGAATACCTAATGGATTCAAATTTCTCCTTGTTAAATTAAAAAAAAAAAATTAAGTCAATCCTAAAGCATGAATGCAAATGGATTTCCAGCCCGACGAGTGCTCCCTGTCGTTTCCCAAGGCAGAGCCACCTCTCTCTGTGCCACGACAAGGCGTTAACACGAGATCCGTGAATCCATTTGATTATAGCCGGGGTTTTTCTAGTGTCTGAAGTGCTGAAAACGATCAAGAGCAGGAAAAGTGGAGTGATTTATTAGACTCATAAAAATTCATACTTTGTTATTCCAGTCGTCTTCCATCTGCAGCTTGTTAGAACGAGAACCCCTGGCAGCTCCCGCCGCGAGGCCGGGGGGAGGAGGGCATTTATCAGCCTTCCTCCTGCCATCCCACTCTCATTTAGAGAAATGGACCCGGCTCCTGGAAACACATTAATAATCATTCACTGAAGGAAGGGGGGAAAAAAAAACCCCACCACCCTCTTTTGTTATAATAATAAGGGTTGTGTTTGAACAAGGTCCAATGCTCCAGAGGCCCATTCAGGCTCTTTAACATGGGCTGTAGCCGGGAAAAGTGTGTTTAGTGCATTAAGCGTGACCACCTCTCGCCGGTCCCAGCGGAGAGGTGGATAACGTGGTCTTTCCCCGTCCTTAGTGGGCTCCTCTGCTCCCACCGCGTTTGGACGGGGCCACCCCGGGGCCTCTTGGCAGCGGGGATGGGGATGCGGCAGGGCTGGGTACCAGTGGGTGGACCGCAGGGTGGGGACGTTGTGCCCACCCGCCAGCTGCTGAGAGTGGGAGCATGGTTTCAGGAGCACGCATCTTCTTGGGTTACTGGGAGGTAGATGGCAGGTGATGTGTCCTCCTGTCCCCAGCAAGACCTTGCTGGAGTCCATCCGTCTGCCTCTCTCTGTATTTTGTGATTGGAGAGATTAAACGTCGATATTTGCCATGTTACAGATTAACTATCGATATTAAAATTGTAGAGCTGAGTCACAGACACTCTGTTCTGCCCGTTATTCCCCGTGGCTTCCCAAATGACCTGGCTTCAGGTGCTGGTGTTGCTCTGAAGCGTGCCAACCCAGACTTCTTCGGAAAGCAATACAGCTTGGTCTTGCGTGGGTAATCGGGCTGGCTTGTGGCAGCCACGTGGGACCACACAGGTAGCCATCACAGGGATATATGTTTTATTACTTGCTGGTGTGTCTGACAATGCTGTAGCCATCACCTATTTGCTGTGGCTAATGCAACGTTTGCAAATCTGGCTGCAGCCAAAATTCATTTGAAAATCACTGAGCATCCCAAGGAGGCAGGGAGCCGTGGAAGAAGCAATCTGTGGGTCCGGAAGCACAGCCGGACTCTGGGAAGTGATTTTCATCCTCCCGCACTTAACTCAGGCTTCAGCGTGACGATGGTCCTTGTGGAGCTGCCCTTTTCTTTACGGATGGAGGAATGGAGATGCCACAGCACGTGGCTGTGTCCCAGTCCTTCCCCGCTGTAGTTCAACTGGAAAAGTTAATCCTTACTACCGTGACTATAAGGGATGGAAAACCCTGTGAGCAACCGGATGGTTTCCTGCTGGCTGGAGGAAGGGGAGCGCAGCCTGTGATGTATAACACGCTGACAATTGGTGTGTAATGGGCTACCAATCATCAGTAAAGATCTACATGTATTAAATCAGTGTTAGCCTTTCCAGGACCGGGAGACATACATCATGAATCTTCAGCACCATGTGCAAGATTTAAATGCCTAATTTAATATGATAAAAAAAAATATATATATATCCCCAGCGGTGTGGTCCAGGGGAATGGTACTCACAGAGTCACAAGCAGAAAGTGTCTCTCTTGTTGGGATTTTGTGGCGTGCTGGTTCGGCTGGTGTAGGGCTCGCGGTGGCTCCTGAAAACAGCACTGAGGATTCAGTCTGTGCCATTCTGCTCGTGGGCTCTGGCAGCGAGGCGCTGTGTGGCACCTCGTGCTCGGCAGCCCGAGTGAGTTGTTAGCAATTACCTTTCCTAAATGGAGATGCTGACCCTGAGCATCTTTAGTTTGGTGCTGGCAAAAAAACCCCCAAACAACCCAAAGAAACTGGATCCGATAAACCTCCTTTATATGCAGCATCTCATCCACGGATGGCAGTGGGGACGGGAGGCCACAGCCCGCGCCTGGGGTGGGAAGGAGCAGATACTTGCCGTGCTGCTCGAAAGCGCCCACTATTCCTATTTACAGAATCACAGAATCACAGAATTGTAGAGGTTGGAAAAGACCTTTAAGATCATCGAGTCCAACCATAAACCTAACACTGCCAAGCCCACCACTACACCATGTCCCTAAGCACCTCAGCCAAACGTCCTTTAAATACCTCCAGGGATGTGGACTCCACCACTTCCCTGGGCAGCCTGTTCCAATGCTTGATAACCCTCTCAGTGAAGAAAAATTTCCTAATATCCAGTCTAAACCTCCCCTGGTGAGTTATCGCCTAGCGGGTAATTTATCCACTAATTATCCTATTTATCCACTAATATCCACTATTTCTATTTATGTAGCAATAAAAGTTTGCTTTTTTCCCCATTCCTTGGAAAAAAACCCAACCTCCTGAACCACCAGAAGTGTCGCGCTTGGGCGGCAGACAAATTGGCAACAGCACTTTCCATAGGCGGATGCTTGTATCACGCCAAGTCGGTAGACGGGTCACGGAGGGATGTGTGGAGGAGACGGCAGCGGAGTTGGGATAGATGAACCAGATGGGTGGGTTGATCAGAAGGGTGGATAGGTTGATCGGAGAGGCAGATGACCTAACTTTCTCGGTGTGAACGTGCACATAGATGTACACCATGGAGGCAGGAGTCCCAGCTAACAGGGGATGCACGGTGATGTCTTTTCCCCTAGTTTTTGTGCAAAGGAGGTATCGTGATCCTGCTCCTTAATCTCAACAAGGAATTACTGACCCTGCCCGATGTTGTGTGGTTTCCTTCTCTTGATCTTGTTCAGCATCAGCCACAGCAGCGGGCTGAAAGGGGAGTGCAGGTCCTCAGCCTTTCGGGAGGCTGATCCTGAGTGTCTTTTGCAGCAGCATTTTTCCAGGGAGTTTCTTGGAACTCACAGACTTTCACGTCTGCTTCTTTTCATTCTGTTGCCTCCCCTTCTCTCCTGTCACGCTCGCTGACGATGTATTCTTGCCGTGCTGTCCCCAGCTTCTCCAGATGCTCTCCTCCTCGCTCCCACTCTTCTGAACAGCCAAGGGATCACCTGGTTCTCCCATGCCATCTCCACGCATGGGTTTTGGATTATTTCTAAATAGGGAGCAAGAGATGCTCTTTTTTCCTTTACGTTGTGCTGTAAGCTTTGACGCTGTTTAACGGCCTTTAAAGTATATAATCCCAATGTAAACATCCTCTGAGTTCTGCTTCAGAGCATCTAGATGTTGACTTGGATTAGCATGTTGGGTCCTGGCCAGCAGCTGGAGGAGCTTTAACCATCGCCAGGTCCTGCGGGGGATATGAGATGCTGCGCGCGCAATGCTGCTGATGGGTTCTTGATGTGGTGAAGTGTGTCACATCTGGAGAGAAGGCTCAGGGGGGATCTTATTAATGTCTATAAATACCTGAAGGGAGGGTGCAAGGAGGATGGAGCCGGGCTATTCTTAGTGGTGCCCAGTAACAGGACAAGAGGAGGCTCCGTCTGAAAATCAGGAAACACTTCTTCACTGTAAGGGTGATTGAGCGCTGCCACAGGTTGCCCAGGGAGGTTGTGGAGTCTCCATCCTTGGAGATATTCAAAAGCCATCTGGACATGGTCTTGGGCAGCTGGCTTTACGTGGCGCTGCTGGAACAGGGAGTTGGACCAGATGATCTCCAGAGGTCCCTTTCAACCTCAACCATTCTGTGATCTCTTTTCAAATAATTGTTTTGATTCAGTAATCACAACTCAACCATGTTTTGAGAAAGTCAGCCATTAAAAAAAAAAAGAAAAAAGGTTGAACAAGTGGGAAGGTGGGGACAAGCTACTGAAGGGTCCAGGTACTGTGGTTAAAATGAAGCTTGTTCTCCAGCACTGGAGTTCCTTCAGGACAACACTCCCAACCCTACCTGATGGTGACAGTGGGTCCATGCCCGTACCAAGGCACATGGGTTTATCTTGCTGTCAAAATGCGTGGAGAAGACATTGGAGAAAGGTGGAAGCAGCAGTCACCCTTCTGCCCTGTGGTGGACATCATCGCCACGTCCATCACCTCTTGTTCGTGGGTCCGCACCCAGGCAGGGGTGGCAGGATCAGTGTGGGGTTTTGCTCTGGGGAGGTGTATGAAACTGGTGAGCTCTCCCCAGCCCCGGGTGCAGGGCGAAGGCGCTTGGCCTGGCCATGTGAAGAGGGAAGAGGGGTTGATGTTAAGCAGAGAGTTGGGAAGTTTCTGAGAGTCATGATGGTTTCAAACTGGCTCGGGAGTTTCTCAGTGAGCGGCGAGCTGTGTTTCATGGGCTACGATTAGGCTTGCTTTGACATCTGGAAAAAGCCCTGTAATCAAATGTTATTCCAATTCCCGTCATGCAAAGATTTTACTCCAGTCCTGGTGTGTGCTTGTGCCATGCTCTTAGTCCATTGCCAAAAAATCTGGATTAAAAGCTCCTAATTGAAACTGGTTTTGGGAAGTGTTATTGCTTGGTCTGTGCCCTGCAACTGGGAAAATGAGGTTGTTCTCTGGTTTGTTTAAACTTTGTAATGAATACCATTGATTGAGCAGTGCAGCCTTTCTTAGGAAGATGGAGATAGTTGCAACTGTGACTCCAGTAAGAAGAAGCAGGCTGTCTGATGAATGGGGAGAATAAAGTCGTCCTAATACGAAAACAAGCTTTTTGTGAAAGCTTGTAAGATTTGTTTTTATTTGCCATCTCCAAAGCAAGAGGACATGGGTTGGTGTCCTGAGACCTTGAGCTTGTGTGCGATGAGAACATGGGAGTGAGGCTTTGAGTCCTCGTTAGGTCTAAGGCAAGCTGGGACGTAACTTAGTAAGTTCTCCTTTAACCACATCCAGTGGTATTTCCATGTTGAAGTGTTTCTTTTCTGGAAACAAGTTTCCCTGAGGCTCTCTCTAGGCTTCTCAGGTGCTAATGAACTTTCCCTTGGTGAGCTTTTGATAATCATTGAACCACAGAATGGTTTGCCTTGGAAGGGACCTTTAAAGGTCATCCAGTCCAACTCCCCTGCCATGGGCAGGGACATCTTCAACTAGATCATGTTGCTCAAAGCCCTGTCTAACCTGACCTTGAACGTGGCATCCACAACTTCTCTGAGCAACCTGGTCCAGTGTCTCACCACCCTCATTGTAAAAAATGTCTTCCTTATGTCCATTCTAACCCTACCCTCTGTCAGTTTAAAACTTTTGCCTCTTGTCCTGTTACTACAGGCCTTGGTAAAAAGTCTCTCTCCATCTTTCTTATCAGCCCCCTTTAAGTACTGAAAGGCCACAAGAAGGTCTCCCCAGAGCCTTCTCTTCTCCAGGCTGAACAACCCCAGCTCTCTCAGCCTTTCTCCATAGCAGAGGGGTTCCAGCCCTCGGACCATTTCCGTGGCCTCCTCTGGACCCGCTCCAACAGGTCCATGTCTGTCTTGTGCTGG
Source organism: Mycteria americana (assembly GCF_035582795.1). Taxonomy (NCBI): domain Eukaryota; kingdom Metazoa; phylum Chordata; class Aves; order Ciconiiformes; family Ciconiidae; genus Mycteria; species Mycteria americana. The sequence goes on along the minus strand of NC_134366.1, from coordinate 174,370,132 downwards.
GGACCCCAGAGCTGGACGCAGTGCTCCAGGGGGGTCTCAGGACATGGGAGTAGAGGGGCAGAATCCCCTCCCTCGACCTGCTGGTCGCATCTCTTGATTTTTCCCTTGAAGCTGGGCAATGCTTTCCCCATTGCTCCCACTCCATAGTTCCAGGAAACAAAAGTTCTGTTCTTTTTGCTTAAAACCAGGACTTTCAGGTGCATACCCAGACACACGCAATTCATGTGAATAGTATATGTGGATTTTAATACCTTCCCTGCTAAAATGGGTATTTCCTTACGGTTGATCTCTAGCAAGTGCCACCGCACCAATGCACTGTCATGCCTGATGCGTTACGTTAACTTCATCTTTGCCTGCGGTCCGTTCAGCGTAAAGGAATTAGCGAAGCAGATTTGGTATTAATTCCCCAAATGTTCCCAGCTGAAAGCGGTTGCCGTGCTAAGCAAATATTGCAATGGGTTTGGAGCCCGCTAAAATGTTTCAGCTGCAAAGCCCGTGCTTCTCTTGTCCTCTGTGAATATTACAGCCTGAACAGCAGTCTTGCTTGGGGTCACAGGTAAAGCACTTTTGATCAATTGGATTTATTTCCTATTAAGCAGCAGTTCATGATCATAAACCATCGTTTACATTCTGGCATAAATAGCCGTCGCTCTTGAAAGAGCTCCGAACTGAATGAGTGTGAAAATTAAATTCTCCTCTTAAACCGAAGGATGGTCCTTTTGGAAGCTGATTCCAATAGCAATATAATTAACCTCTTGCTGTGCCATTCTGTGTGAACATATTGAACATGCTCTGTGATAATCATCCCGTAATACTGGTGTCTGCTTTCACACTAAATTCGTAACAGTATTACAGTAATCCCAAATCCTTTTGTTAACTCTAGGGACTTGGCCAAGTTGGTAGCCAGAACAAAAAGCATCAGAGCCACGTGGCTCATAGCTGATGTTTTGCAGGTGCTTTTGGTGTAATTGGAAACACCAAAACGATTTACTTTTGGGTGTAGGAGCTGTGATGAAACTTTACTCAGGTTCACCCACAGATCTATCCTTGTTGCACGGTCACTTGATACATGATCCATTAATATAACTCTTGAAAGATCCAGGTGGGAATTGAGTAGGTCTACAACCTCTTCTGGAGCTGCACAGGGGTTTTTTTAAGGCCATTGGAGGCAGAGCCACGCTGGCTTTTAGTGACTCTGGGCTTTTAACTGCTGGGACCCTTCCTTTTTCGTGCATATTATTCAGCATAATTGCTATTATATGCTCTCTGCTCCCGTGTCCGGTCCCCAAACCCAGCTGCTGCCTTTTTGTTTTAGCCCATCTTCTCTCTGTCTTTCTCATTTTTTTCCTCCATTTGCTGTGTCCTTCCCATCCGCAGTATTTCTCACCCCGGAAAGCCCATGGTGTTGGGGATGGGGGTATCCCCAGGGACTTTGGGTGCTGGGGTTTTGCTTCTGCCTTTGCACCCAATGGTGAAAAGTCTCTCGGAGAAAGCAACGCTTGGCGAAAGGACAGAGAAAGTTTCTTTACATCCCTCTGTCTATACCGGGGTAGTTCAGGGTTTCAGGGAGGATGCTGTGGACATTGCTGTTTTATCGGCGGCTGGTATCAGCGTTATTTTTCATGAGGCTCTCAGTGCATCCTCAGCAGCCTCGAACGTGATGGCCACAGCGTGGGACTGGCAGGTTGTGCAAGCACAGCACAGCTCACGGCATCCAGACCAGCACGTTACTCTTCAAGTGCTGTTTGCAGAATACCCATTGCTGTGCACAAGTCCGATATTGCAACAAGACGGAGCTGCTGCCTGGTTTAATAAAAGAAAACAAAACTCACCCCAAAACTGGATCCAGCCTCTGCTGGGTTGCTGCAGAGCCCCTTGCCGTGGAGATGTGCAGAGCTGTCTTGGACCTCCCTGGTGAAGCCCAGCCGCTTGTGTCACTGCAAACCCCATGGTCCCTCAACTCAATGCCGCTCTCAGTCTTGATCGTAAGTGCTAAAATATTTGGGATTGTGTTTTCTTTTAAAAAATATTGGAATCCCTAACATGCTGGAAGGGCACAACGTTTTAAAATTCACTGTGTTTAAGGAAAAAGAAAAATAACTGCGTGGCACATCCTGTCTTCAAAGTGCCTTGCAAAGTTTTGTTGCAGACCCTATGGCAAAGTGGCGTCTTTGTATGTTATTTTGTTTCCCCCTCAAGAAGTTGAGCTTAAGGTATGCCTCAACGAAACCACCTATTTCACAATTGAGAAAATAAAAATGGGAGAAGTGGCATGTAGGCTTCTAAATTCTAGGATTTTTAGCTTTCCTCCTGTTAGCGTGATGTCACTTCTTTTTAGAGATGAATTTTATAGCAGAAATTAAGGTCTCAAGTCCTTCACTAATGAATAATCATCGAGAAAGCGTTGTCCCCACTGTGGTAGGAAAGCAGGTAGCACGAGGCTCTAGGTTGATAACAAGGGCAATAGTTGGGACCCCAAAACCACGTTTCTTCTCCATGTGCACAGAGCTGTCGCAGCAGGAGGGGAGCTGGTGCATCCTCGCCGTTGGAGCTTCCCACAGTACTTTTGCTGTTGAGGTCGCTCCGGGCTGCAAACCCCTTTTCTGCCACCAAATTTGCCCTCGCCTGCTGGTGTGGGCTCACCATGGGGGTGATGGAGGGACGAGGGTGATGCTTGGAATTTTCCCTCTATTTTACCTCTGTGTCCCCATGCTGTTGTGCTGAGAAGTGGTGGTCTGGTGGGTCTCACAGCTCCAGTATCTGAAGCTCATCTGCACGGCTGCTCCGCTCCCGGGAGCCGGCTGGATCAATGCCTGTCGCCGGCTGTGACCCTGCAGCTCTCACCCTCCCGTTGTACTGCATATGGTGCAAAATAGCTTCTTGCCCAGCGTATCCAGGGAAGCTACTTGAGATCCCTTCCCAGGCCATTCTTGATGGGACGGCGAGTTCCTGAGGCTTTTTCAGCCTGCAGAGCCTCTTGCAGGGATGCGGAGTGAGGGCACCAGGCTCAGCGGGGCAGTGACAACCTCAGCAAGGTGTAGCGAGTCACTGGCTTGCAATGCGGATGAGAAAACGTCTCTCTTCCCTGGCACGCTCTTGTTAAACTTCTCTTTGGTAGTGCTGCACGTGCCTCCGGTTTACCCACGTTTTGGCAGTTTTGGGGCCGGACTGCTACAACCAGCTCCTTGCACGCTGGAAAAGTTTCTTGCCTCTGTCGTGCTTGTAAAATTTCCTTTTCTCCTAAGAGTCCTCGATAACTTAAGCTCCATGTTTCCATTTCCCACCTATTTGAGATACAAAGAGCTGAGGAGTTTGCGGTGGATTTGTGTTATTGCTGCTGTTGTCTGGATTCTTTTCAGCTTATATTTATCAGCCTGATAACTGAGTTGTCCTGAAGCTGCACATTGCGTTTTAGACTAGAATAGTTCAGTTGGAAGGGACCTACAGTGATCAATCGAGTCCAACTGCCTGACCAATTCAGGGCTGACCCAAAAGTTGAAGCATGTTATTAAGGGCATTGTCCAAATGCCTCTCAAACACTGACAGGCTTGGGGCATCGACTGCCTCTCTAGGAAGCCTGTTCCAGGGTTTGACCACCGTTTCGGTAAAGAAATGCTTCCCAATGTCCAGTCTGAACCTCCCCTGGTGCAGCTTTGAACCGTTCCCACGTGTCCTATCACCAGATCCCAGGGAGAAGAGCTCAGCACCTCCCTCTCCACGTCCCCTCCTCAGGAAGCTGTAGAGAGCAATGAGGTCACCCCTCAGCCTCCTTTTCTCCAAACTAGACAAACCCAGTGTCCTTAGCCACTCCTCAGAGGACATGCCTTCCAGCCCTTTCACCGGCTTTGTTGCCCTCCTCTGGCTGCTTTCAAGGACCTTCACATCCTTCTTAAATGGTGGGGCCCAGAACTGCTCACAGTACTCAAGGTGAGGCCGCACCAATGCTAAATCTAGTCCAACGCTAGTTGGCAGTTGGACTAGATGATCCTTGTAGGGCAATTGCAACTGGAACTCTTCTTCCTTCTTCCTTCTTCTTCTTCTTCTTTCCTCCTTCTTCTTCCTTCTCAATACAACAGGATGATCACCTCTTTTGACCGGCTGGTTATGCTGTGTTTGATGCACCCCAGGATGTGGTTCGCCCTCTGGGGTGCCAGGGCACACTGCTGACTCCTACGGACCCTGCTGTTGACCAGCACCCCCAGATCCCTTTCTGCAGGGCTTCTCTCCAGCCACTCCTCTCCCAATTTATACTTGTGTTCACCGTTACTCCATCCTAGGTGCAGAATCCGGCATTTTTTCTTGTTAAATTTCATGCCGTTGATGATTGCCCAATGCTCCAATCTGTTGAGATCCCTCTGCAAGGCCTCTTGACCTTGAAAGAGTCAACGGCACCTCCCAGTTTGGTATCATCAGCAAATTTGTTAATGGTGCATTCAACTCCTGCATCCAGATCATTGATAAATATATTGAACACAACTGGCCCTAGGATTGAGGCCTGAGGCACACCGCTGGTGACCGGTCACCAGCCAGATGTAGCCCCATTCACTGCAACCCTTTGAGCTCTGCCCTTCAGCCAGTTCTTCACCCAGCACACCTGTGTACCTGCTCATCTCACAGTTGGACAACTTGTCCAGAAGGATGTGGTGAGGGACAGGATCAAAAGCCTTACTAAAATCCAGAAAAACTACATCCACCACCTTCCCTTCATCCACGAGGCAGGTGACCTTATCGTAGAAGGATATCAAATTAGGACACGGTCTTGCTGGGGCTTTACAAAAGGGAGGGAGTTTTGGTCCCGTGCCGTCCCGGAGCATCACTCCACGTGGGTGATTTTCCTGCTGCTGCAAGCCGCCTGCTGCCGCAGTCTGGGTTTGCTTTGGGTAGCAGGTGAACGGCAGCTTCGTTCTGGGAGCTGAGGAAGAGATAACGGTGGTTTTTGCTGAATCTTTACTTCCAGACCTGGAGCAAATCCCGCGGCGAGGATATTTGTGGGATTCATCTTCACGTTAGAAAGTGTTTGCTTTCAGAATACCCTTCGGCAGAGGTTTTCCGTTCTTTTTGGAGCTGCTTTTGGTTTCGAGTGCGTGTTTTTTAAATCTCTACTAGCAGCAGAGCCTGTATCAGGAGTTATGGCATGCTGGTGGCATCCTTTGCACATGTACTAATAGTCCTTAGCCCTTTATTTTTCTTCCTAATGACTGTCTTTGAAAAAGCAATTCAGTTTTATCAGAGGTTTTTGGCCTCTGCTTTGCTTTTTTCTTAGTGGACTTGTCATGACTGAGTTAAAAGGGCCCCTTAGGGTGGCCCTGCTGCATTGCTTTGCATCCCCAAGGTTTCCTCCGGAGCCGAGGACAATACCGGCACTGTATCAAAGGTACAGCTTCCGCTCCCCAATTTGCATTTGTTCCCGCTCTCATCTCGCTTCTAAGTGCTGGAAGATCAATGTACCTGTCACTCACCGCTTCTCCGGCTCGCCTCGGAGAGGGGTTTAACAGCAGCGGCAGCAGCTCGGCACCCAGCCGAGGCCCGGTGCCCCGGCGGAGGCTCGCACACGGGGAGGTTTGTGGTGGCCGATGATGGCGGGTAGGAGACCTGGCAGGGACTCAGGTCATGTCATGGCCCACAGCACCGATTACTTTTCCAATTCCTGTGCAATTCCCGTGCCCACATGGGAAGCTTTCTCTCTCCCACATCCTTTTCCAAACGCAGCAATAATCTCTTGAATTTGGGAATCAGCGCTCCTTGCTTATTTAACTTTCTTTTTCCCAGCAGTAGGTGGACAGGATTTACTCCACCAATATTGCAGTTTCCCTAATCCACCCCGAGCAGCAGCATCTTCCTCTTGCTGCATGGACATGCACGCTTGCTCGTTAGGGCTCGACTGGCTGACGATGCTGGCCCGTCCCTGGAGAGATGCTGTAACAGCACAGCCGCACAGAAATAAATGGCTCAGGCTGTGGCATTCCCCACCGCCTGCGTGCCAGCCCCTATGTGATTGTAGGACCAAGGTTATAGGACCTGGTTCGATTGAGAAGCACAGTTAGATAATATCTGCCTCCCCTCTGCTCATTTTTTGGCAGATGTAGAGGATTCAGATTTGATGAGGGCTTCTAGGGATGAAGGATTTGGACTAAGTAAGAGCAGGGTCAATGTTCCCCCCGCATTTTTCTTGTCGTGAGGATGAACACATTTTTTTACAAAAGGTTGTACTTTTTTTTGTTGAAACTTCCTTGCAAGTGATCTTAATTCTCCACTTTGTATTGGGGTTGGGAAAAAGTGATCACCTTTAAATATTAAAACTTCGCTCATTTTGGGGAGACACGGAATAGAAATAAGAGGCAATGTGGAATGGTTGGAGAATATAAAAGTTTAAGGTGTGGCGGTGCTTATATGTTTTAGGGATGCCGGAAAGTGAGTTGGACCTTGTGCTATTTCCAGCTCTCCTACAGACATCCCAGGAGCCAGGCCTGTTTTTGCCCTCCCTGCTTCACCTCCCCCAGGGGTTCAATTCCTGGTACCTCTCACGGCAAAATAAGAGCAGAAATAAGGATCCTCGTAACCGTGTTGCATTCAACCCCTTCCCTAAAGGATGCCTGCGCTGGTGGGTCCCAGATCCCATCTGCTCAGAACGCCGTGGCAAGAGGTTTTGACAGCAAATTGCCCATCTCAAGGTCAGCGTTGGAGTTTGCACCAGGGTTTTTTCCACGGGCATGGTAGGTGTGAGCGGTGCCCGGGGCGTGCGTGGCTCCGAATAAAGCACCAACCTCAGCAGTGCCCGGCCCGTTGTGATGGGCACAGGCTGTGAGCCCTGGCTGATAAATGATGCTCATATCCCATTCAAATATGATGCAAGCAGTTTTTTTGTAGTTTGTCTTCCATTGCGGTAGTAAAGTTTTTAATTAGGAAAGCTAATGAGATCGATTAGTCATTAGAACTGACCTCTGGATCTCTGCGAGGAGTGTGCATGTGTGCGCTGGGCTGATAACGGGGGACGCTGGGGTATTGTTTGTAATAAAAGCGTAAAGTGTTTGATTTGAGTGAAATGTGCCACGGGGAATACATCATGCGGAGAAAAAAAATTACAACCCTGGGAGCCTGTAATGAAGGGAATTAAACCAACATCCTATCTAAATAACATGATTATCTACACAAAACCCCTCAGCTAGCAAGTAATAATAGAAAACTGAGCTCTTCGGAGAGTCTCTTTCAGGAGGTGGTTAATGCTGGAGCCGTGCGCGCAGGCACTTTCAGAAGAGCAGCTCCGGCATGAATACACCATCCAATTACCGCCGGGGAATAGAGTTTACCAGGTGCCAGCCCGTCTGTGCGAGGAGGGGGGGACGCCTGCAAGCCACAACAATTTGGGACCTCTATTTCTTGTGTGACCGTGAAGCGGGGGACGATGTCAAGGCAGGGGTTTGATGAGGTTCTGGGTTGATTAGTGGCAGCTAGAGCTTGCGTAGGGGCAAAAAAAAAATTGTTAATAATGTATTCAACAAATTCCCAGCTTAATAATTTTGTAAGGTCGGCGCGGCGGAGGGAAAGGGTCAACTCCTGCTGTCGCTGTTTGGGGAGGATGCGGGTTTGCGGCTCTCATCCCTTCCCTGGTGCGAAAGAGCTGCTTTGGGTACGTGATGGATGCTATATCCATGAGAAGCTGGTTGCGTCCACGCCTCATGGGTGGCAAAAGGGTCTCATAGTCACCAGCCTGCACCGTAGCTGGGATCGTGCGTGTGCAGCGTTGGGCCACGCAGGGGTTTGCATGTCTGTCCTTTTGTTCCCATTTTGCAATCCTAAATACAGTGCTCTGAAGCAAAACGCTCCAACTTTGCCGGAGCTTGCGAGCAATTATAATTGTAATTAGAGCTTAAACCTTGCAAAGGGCTTTAAAAACACATGCAATGGTGCAGTTGTTGCCCTGAAGAATTTGGTCTGATACAAAAAGTCCCAGGACAGGGAAACAGTGATGAAAACCCATTTGCTTTCCATCTTCTTTCCTCTCTCTTCTTGCCTCACCTCTAAAGCGATGGGTGTCTGCAATTCCTCTGGTCATCAAATCATTGAATGGTTTGGGCTGGAAGGAACCTTTGAAGATCACCTAGTCCAACCCCCCTGCCATGGGCAGGGACATCTCCCACTACATGAGGTTGGTCAAAGCCCCGTCCAACCTGACCTTGAACACTTCCAATGACGGGGCATCCACAACTTCTCTGGGCAACCTGGTCCAGTGTCCCACCACCCTCATTGTAAAAAATGTCTTCCTTATCTCCAGTCTAACCCTACCCTCTGTCAGTTTAAAACTTCTGCCCCTTGTCCTGTCACTACAGACCTTGGTAAAACTCTGTCCCCATCTTTCTGATCATGCCCCTTTAAGTATTGAAAGGCCACAAGAAGGTCTCCCCGGAGCCTTCTCTTCTCCAGGCTGAACAACCCCAGCTCTCTCAGCCTTTCTCCATAGCAGAGGGGTTCCAGCCCTCGGACCATTTCCGTGGCCTCCTCTGGACCCGCTCCAACAGGTCCATGTCTGTCTTGTGCTGGGGACCCCAGAGCTGGACGCAGTGCTCCAGGGGGGTCTCAGGACATGGGAGTAGAGGGGCAGAATCCCCTCCCTCGACCTGCTGGCCACGCTGCTCTGGATGCAGCCCAGGATACAGATGGCTTTTTGGGCTGTGAGTGCACGTTGTCGGCTCATGTCCAGCTTTTCATGCACCAGTACCCCCAAGTCCTTCTCCTCAGGGCTGCTCTCCATCCATTCATCCCCCAGTCTGTATGGATACTGGGGATTGCCCCGACCCAGGCACAGGACCTTGCACTTGGCCTCCTTGAACTTCATGAAGTTCACCTGGGCCCACAAAACATCTGGTTTTATTTTAATTTCTTTTATTTTAATTTTTATTCCAAATCACCAAGAGCTCTTTAAGTTACTGGCGTTAACTTCCTGGCTTTTCAGTTTGTTCAGCATTTACCAGTTGACTTAACGCACCCTTACTGGGAGCGTACTTTGTTGCACTGCTGGTTTTATGGATGCTCGCTGGTTAACAGCAGCGTGCCGGTCTTGAAAGCATCATCCAAAGTGTGCTGCTTACTGCGATGCCACAGAAAATAATTTCCATGCAGGCATTATTTTGATGCATTAATTAAACAGGGGTCCCGCATAGGAGTCGGAGGGATGGAAAAAAGCCTCTCTTCAAATAACCACGTTGGGGTGAGGATCTGGCTTCATGCATGGTGCAAAGAGGGAGGTCCCATACGCTGCGGCGTGGGCAAATGCAAGGCCAAGTTAAAGCTGGCCCAAATGCCTTCCAAATTTTATCGCAGCCGTATAAAAGAGATTATTTGCGTGGTGTTGTGAGCGTGCTCGCGGCTTTATAGGTGGCGTTGAAGGCTGTGAATCCCTCCACACGCTCCTTGCTCGGTGATCGTTTATCTTACAGTATAGTATCAAGGAACATCATCTTTACTATGAAAAATTCCAGTGGTTTTTCTGTCGTGGCAGAACCTGCTTTTCTTCTCCCCCCCCAGCAGAAGTTGTAACTCTCTGGCTGAGTTTGGGAGTGGAAATTCATGCTGCCGGCTGCTTGATCCCTCCTGAACCCGATGTGCGACACTGGCTTGCTTGAGAATGCACAAGAAAGAAAATATTCTCCGTATTAATCACGGATCACCGTTACCACTGCTGCGGGGAGGCGGGGAAGCGGCTCCCTCCGTTCTAGGGAATGAGATCGGCTCTGAAATGCATTTCCCTATTTTTCTTGTTTCAATACAGATCCGACATCCTGAGATTACCAGTTTACCTGGGAAGCAATACTCTTCTCCCTTCTCTCGCAGAGACAAACATGGGGACGGGTACAACATTTTCAAGGGAAATAATGATTCGGCTTTTCCCCTCTCAACCTTGCAATAATTTTAATTAGAGTATCTCCAAGAAAAACAGCCGGCCCTTTAAATCAGTTATAAAACCAGAAGACTTAGTCTCAGCATGTAGTGTCAGCTTTAATTATCTGGGCAGTTATAGCTGTATGTTATAAAAGTCGGGCAATTAGATGCATTCCTTAAAGCCGCGGAAAAAATTGCTAGCTATCAAGTGGAGGAAAACCAGAGTCAAACATATAACTGTTAATTGCATGAAACATTGAGCAGAATAAATCGGCGTGTAGATCATCCCGCAAAATATGATGAAAACGGGAATGATGGCATGCATAAATCTGTTTCCAATGTAGATGTTGGGGATCAAGGTATTGTTGGGGAAGCCATGATTCACCTGGTAGAGTTTTGCTGCCGGGCTGGTGAAGCCAAACACCCCCAAACCCATCAGAGCCTTTTGTGTTATCATCAGCCATGGTGGTCCCACACCTGAGGCACCCCAGGGGTCTTCTGCCCCTTTTGCAGGTGCAAAAGAGTTGGCTGTAGGACCTACGTTGGTGAGGTCCCTTCTGCCCCGTGCACACCTGAATTTCAAGCCCTTTTTTCCTTTTGCTTTCTTGTAGGAGCCAACTTGCACTTTGTAAGGAGCCCGCCAGCCAGCAAGGTGATAAAGACACGCTACAGGATAGTGAAGAAGAACGTGGTGTCTCCAGCCTTATCGTCCTTCAGCAGCCCCATTCCCAACTGGAAGATGAGGCGCCCCGTGACAGCCAGGTAATTCTTCCATCCCTTGAATGCAGCTGGTTGGGACGCGGGAGCTGAGGGAGCTCCCACGTTGGCTCTGTCTTATTACCATTGCATGTTCGTCGCTTAATTTCTCTATTTGTTTAGCCACTTCTACGCAGTTTATTGACTTAAAGTGTAAAATCGTATTAGTAATCACGTTAGCCTGAGCCGGCGGCCAACAGCTTACCGCAGTCTGTGGCTTCATATTTATTCCCTGTTTGAATTAATTGTTTCCATGAAGCAGTTAAATAAGCTGTAAGGAAGATGAATAAACGCACGCAGCTTTTTACATCAGACCTAAGTAAACTTCCTGCTTCTTTTGGAGGTAGACGTGGCCTGTTAATTAGGGATGGTCAAGCCTGCTAACGAGGCCAGACGTTCCCTCTGCTTTATAACGTTATTGTGTATGTTGGTGCTACAGAGGAGCTTATTGAAAGTGTGTTGGAGGCAGATGCCCCAAACCTACACCAGGAGGTAGGTGCAGGCACAAACTTGCTTCTTCCTGGGTTGTCTGGACGGGTGGAGCATCAGCCCGGTCCTGTAGCAAATAATTCGGCGTGCCAGCACCCGTCTGAAGAAGAATGTCGCCAAAGGATGGTGCTGTAGCCTTTAGGCTGACTCTTCCTAAATCAGCTGTGCTGACATCCGTATTTCAGCTACGAGTGAGCTGCAGCCACGTTAGCTGGTGGAGATGTTACCAGGGAACGTCTCGGAGGCCAAGACAAAGTCTGAAAGTTGTGTATAAGCAGAAAAGTCATTACGGTAATTGGTGCTCTTAAAAAAGGCGCTATTAGAACTGATGGGTTTGGTTATAACCCAGATTCTGGCTATTCTTAGGTTGAGAATGACTTCTCCCATCACTGAAATGCTGGTTTGCCACTGTCCCAGGCAATATTTTGGGTGAAGAGAGCCTGCTCTGCTCCGCTATGGGCTTGTTCGTTTTATTATTCATTCCAGCGTAGCAAACCCGAGGAGCTGGGGGATGCCGCGGGCTGTCCCCCACCATCGGCTCCTCCGGTGGAGCAGCGACACAGGTCGACATCAACGCCCTGCTCCAGGTGGTTTCTTCCAAAAATTATTTCTCCCAGCAATGCCCAAGGGTTGATGGCTTTTATGGTGGGTGCTGCGGAGAGACAAAGATTGCAGTGATTGTTTTTAAAGCCTGACTTCACCTGATTTTTCCCTATTCACTAAGTGAATTTGGCTTTGAGTTTCACAAATATTGGTATCTGAAGGGAGGGTGGGTTTTGGAAGACTTCAGGTTGATGAGGCAAAGTACCAGGTAAACAGATTTAAAAAAAAGGTATTTATTTTCAAACTATTTTTTAAAATAGAAAATTAGGTCTGTTATTTTGTCTTGGTTTTTTTAAGCTCTTAGCTGAGAAACTCCTCATCTCGTGTACTAAACCGGCCTCAGTTTCAAAGTGCTTCTTCTTGTATGGAAACTCTGGGATCCTTTTGGGCTAACAGCTGATTTCCACCCAAATTTTTTGCAGTCAATCTTACCTGCACCGCCTCCTCCTTTTTCTTCACCTTCTACTTTTGCCTTGGATATCTTCCCACCTGCACATCATGCCCTTTTATCCAGTCCCGAGATCCACACGTCTCCTCTTACTGCCCTCCAAAAGCGGATGGTTTGCCTCCTCCGGTGCAATTACTGCTCTGTTTGTAGGTGCCACCTCCATCTGCACATCCTGGAGGCCAACTTATTGCATTTCCCTTTCCACAAACAAACCACATCGTCCTTTTCTTGCTCCCTTATCCTACGTTTTCGCTGAATCAAGCGTGTGTGTGCATCTTACCTGCCAGTGAGAGTTCTTGCTTGCTCACCGCTCTCAGGCTATGATAGAAAGCCAGACCATCAAATAAGTAAGTGTTGTGTTTCTTCTTTGGCCCCAAAAGCAGCTTTTTAAAAATATTATTATTAATTTTTCAAAGTATGCCTTTTGCATCGTGAATGTAGAAGTATGTTACGGTAAAATCTTAAATTGTATTGCTTCTTAGAGGTTCGTAATTTGCTCTGGTAATTACAGCGCCTGGTATTTTGCGTGCAAATGAAGATTTGTTTCTTCTTGTTTCTCTCGTATGGCTTTTAATCTCCTGTTTGCTCCGGCAGTGTTGGTGTAATGCTGACTTTGGTTCTGGTCACTCCTGTAGCTACAGTCACTGACGTGCTACTCAGATTGCCTCTAATGAGCGCATTGGCATCCGCATCGACATGCGTCTTGCCCTTTCCCATCCCCGGCTCGGTTTGCTGCTTTTTTGGTCCTGAACCAGCTGTTTTGAGCAAATCCTCCTCCTTTCATTTAGGTGAAAACAGCTGCTGCTTTCTGCTCCTGGTACAGGCAGTCCCGTTCAAACGACCCTTCTTCCTCCGTCACTGCCCTCACTGCAAATCCTGCCCATTTGTCGGAGAAAAGATTGATTTTTGTTTCTAGTTTTTGTGACGGTGAAATGTTCTGCGACGGATCTGGGCAAAACTGCTGCTTTAGTGTCTCTCCGCCGTTAATGTGCCTCGACTGGGACCTTGAAAGAGAAAATGTGAACCAGGCAAGGCTCGCCTTACGCCTGCTCCATAATCGTCCCAATTTTATTCCTGGGAGGGAAATTTGGATCTTGTACCTGCTGTCTGTTGGTGGATTCGGTTCCGTCATGGCTTTCCCAGCCAGTGAAACATGATGATGTTTTTGCCACTTGATGCTCTTTACAGTGAGAATCATTGTGTCCTACTGTGACATGACACTGCCCAGAACTGTTATCCCGTTGATGTACGAGCCCGACTCGCGAAACTCTTTCAGGCATCAGTGTGATCATCAGGGAGAGAGAGGCTTCTCGTAGCCGTAGCAAATTTGATCCGCTGCCCCTTGATGATGTGCAGGTGCATGTGGTTAATCCAGTGCTGTAATAGTTGCCTAACTTGGTTGCCCAGAGAGGTGGTCGATGCCCCATCCCTGGAAACATCCAAGGTCAGGTTGGACGGGGCTCTGAGCACCCTGATCGAGTTGAAGATGTCCTTGCTTGTTGCAGGGGGGTTGGACTAGATGACCTTTAAAGGTCCCTTCCAACCCAAACCATTCTGTGATTCTATGAACTTCAGTCTTAGTTAATAGAAAACAACTCGTGCTCCGACTGTTTGGCTCAGGTTCTTCCCTCGCAGCTTGTCACTCCAGATCTGGATGGTTCATTGATGGAGGACCCACGGTGAGAGCCGAGGAGGGCAGGAGCTTCAGGCAGGGGATTCAGGCAGGGTTAGAGCAGGAGTCTCCGGCTGCTGGGTGGTTGGTCTTGCTCAACCAGGCAGTGATTTTGCAGAGGAGCGACCTGGTTTTGCCGCTGCAATTGGCTGAGAGCTTCCACTTGTAGAATAATTTTATCCGTATTAATCTTTGACTTCATTAAATGATGTAGTTTAGATCTTACGGTGGTTTCAGACAAATCTTGATAAAATGCCATCAGCAAATTAAAACAATTATATTTTAAAGAAGCAATAAATCTCTTACTCAGTCTCCCTATTACCTTCCTTGTGTGTGATCAATCATCTGGACTGTCTGGAGGAAGCACATAGCAAATGCTTCTATAGTTTTTACTTTTTTTTTTTTTTTTCTCTATCGTTCCTAGCATCCTCTTGGACCTGTAACAAGGAACGAGCCGGGAGCTGCTTTCTCACTGCTTTGCTGTGTTTTTGCCAAAACAACAGGCATCTTTGGTGGCCGTGGGACACGCTGTGCCTGCAGCACTGGTTTAGTCACCTCCTCATTTTTATCTTTTGGTGTGCGTCCTACTGAACGGTCAACTATTTATTTTTAATATCCTTTAAGCCAGAAGTGTGATGTTAAAAGGCTGGTGGTGCTGCTGTCAAGTGCTACTCCCAAATTGGTTTCTAGCTGATGCCAAGGGGAAGTTCCTACTATGAAATCCAGGTTTTGGGGAGTCCAGAAGTGATCTGCAAGGGTTTTACACAGGCACCAATCTTTTCAGATTTAATATGCTGCCTTAATAAACTTTAAGCCGGAGCTGTGTTCTTGTCCATCTTGTGAACTTGCTGTCATTAAAGATGTTTATGAGATTCCTCCCTCTCTTTTTGGGTATCCGTGCTGCAGTTTGCAGCAAGAAATCTTACTGGGGCATCTGGGTTGTTGCCCTTGTTGCCGACAAACTCTCCCAAATCAGCAGGCTAAGACGAAGACAGACATGTCTTTGGGAAATGAGTGACAGGAAGAGTCGCTGCAGGTCCGGAGGTACCCGGCGCTAATCCCTCGGTGATGAGTTGCGTTCTCCCCTTATTGCTAGGTTGCATTAAACTTCGCCCTGCTGCTGACTTTTCTTAGAGGCGATAGATGGGAGTATATTTTAAATTAATTTTACTACACTTTTTGTAATATTTTTGTTTTAAATAGATTTATAAGCATCTTGGGGGCTATTTCTCCAAATTTATGAAGATAATTTTCACTCTCTTGATAAGGTTAAATTTACACCTGCTATTTCCATATTAATTCACATTGCTAAGTGGATCTAATTTTCTTCCGTTCTTCTATCTAGCGAGTGTGGCCTTTCCTAATGCAATTTCCCCCTCACTAAATCACTGTGATCGGGAGTCATGATCGAGTTAAATTAACTTAAATTAATTTACTTAATAAGAGCTCCAGATCATTGTGAATGAGGTTAAGATTTATTGATTCTCCTTTTCACTCCTCCCCCTTATCTCTCTCTGCTTTGCAAGAGCGCAGCTCAGAAGGGCTGTGATTTGCTTGCCTTAAATTTCATTTGCTCCTATTGACATTGCGGTTGGTCATCGCTTAGAAATCGCGGGGGGATGCCCTCTCCCCGTGCAGCCTTTCGCCGCCGGGAGGGGGCCGAGCGAGTTGCTACGGAGGAGTCGCGATGGATGAAGCGGCACGCTGAGCGACGGCGGCGATGCTGCTCCTGCTTCCAGCCTCTTTCCGTGGTTCACGTGGTGTCAGCAGATGCGGCCACCAGTAAACCAGGATGTCCAGGTTTCACAGATCCTACCCAGAGGCAGCAGAAGCCTTCTGGGGTTGAGGGTGCTGTAGGATTGTGGAAACTGCGAGAAAGGTAGGTAGGGCGTCTGCCATTGTGGCTGGGATCCTCCACCCCAACGCACCTTGGCTGGAAGGAGCAGATGAGGATAACGGCAGGAGGATGCTCCTGGCCGTTGCAGATACGCCCCCTTGCAAAGCCACGTGCTCCACCGAAGGGACAGTCTTCTTGCAAGCGGACCAGGGCAAACGGGACAAACCCAAATGCTGTTGAGCATCCATTCCAAGGCAGCAGTGGGAAATGTCCGTGCCCCCATATGGGGGATGACGTGCCCGTGATGGGCTCAGCCAGGAACCGTGCCAAGAGCAACAGAGAGCATTGGCCGGGAAAAGGAGGGTGCACCAACGCCTGCAGGAGACCCCAGCTCACCCTTTCATGGAGAGAAGCGGTTTTCAGTGCCGGCTCTGCCCATGGTGTGCTTTGTGCCGGCAGGATCCTTCTCTCTCCATCCCTAACCACCATCTCAGAGCCACTTTAAGACACGTTTTTGGGAGCAGAGAGACCTATGTGTAGCGGCTGATGTTGTGTTTATAGACCCCCGCAATGGGTGAGTTAAGCACTGACCCACTTTGAAGAGTTTTATTCTGAAACACTGATGCATGTGTTTAAAAGAAAAGTAACCTGTCTGCAAATACAGTCTGGCACTGATGGAGAAGCTCAGATATTTCCTTCAGAAAACTTAGCAGCGCCTCTTGAGGGACAGTCCTACCCCTCCAGCACTATAAATAAGTAAAGAAGAAGATAATATAACATTTGTCAGAGAAATGCCTGCTCAGTGGAAAAGACTTGTCAGCAGAGGATAAGCTTGTGTGGTTTAGCTTTGTTTTCTTCTTTTCTTTCTGTTCCTTGGCCTGGAGCACGTTGAATGGACTAAGATGGAAACGAGAGCCTTCTGGGCTTGACTTGGCTCCTCGCCACCCATTCCCCTGCAAAGCCTGTAGGGTTTTGTGCTGAAAGGTAAAGTGGGTGACGCAGGCTGTGAAACGGGCTGGTGCTCAACCACAGTGTTGGGTGCAAGTGCCACTTCCCCAGGGCAAAGGGACATGTGGCCAAGCGCCCAAGAGGAGGAACAACCACTGTCTCTGCCAGTCACCGTCTTTTCAGGAGGTTGAGATGCTGTGTGCCGGGTGGCTTGGACACACTGACCTCCCTGTCTCTTCCCTTCCTTTCCTTCACGGTGAGTGAGTTTTTGGTTTCCGATTTCTTTTTGCTCTCTTGCCAGTGGTTTTCAGATATCCATTGCCAGCTGGTCAACCCAGCTCATCACCCAGTTCATGGAATCATAGAATGGTTTGGGTTGGAAGGGACCTTTGAAGAGCATCTAGTCCAACTCCCCTGCCATGGGCAGGGACGTCTCTCACTAGATCAGGTTGCTGAGACCCCTGTCCAACCCAGACCTTGAACACTTCCAATGATGGGGCCATCTGATGCTGCCTCTCTAGCTTCTGCTGACCAGCAAAGGTATCTGCTGAGGGTGTGTGGAGGCCACCATTCTCCAACGCTGTCCCCATGCTTGGTCTCCTCTCTCGTGCAGCGTCATCATTGGCTTTTCCCCCAAGTCCCATGCTGGGGTGCTGAGCTAATTTCATGCAGCCCCTGCCGTCCCCTCCTGAGGAAGCCTTTCACATTTTCCTTGCTACGTGATCCCATTTTACTGACATGTCCTGAGTCCTGTTACATGTTTCCTTGCAGAAGTCAAATAGTAGTTTCACCTCCTTGAGACAATGTTACTGTGTGGTCAGGAAGGGTGCTTGGCTTCCCCTTCTGCGGTGGAGTATTTTCCATGGGTGAGTGGAACCGCAGGTACCAGTCTTGGTGTGTTGTCAGCGTGTGAGTTAACTCTTTCTGCCTAAACCCTTGGGGAAGGGAGACACAGTTGAACTAAAGTCTTGAGTTGCAAGACAGAGGCACGCATACCCCGATGGGTGCGTGCCAGCACGGCTTTCCCGGATCAATTGCTATATCTAATTCCTGCAGAATGCAGAACTGTAGCGTTGGCTTGCTCTGAATACTAGTTGCATGGCATGAACATGAAAACTCAATATATCCTCTTTTTTTTTGAGGGGAGAGCATATCCTTGTGACTTTCTGGGGAAGCTGTCTCCTCCTCTCTGCATACCTCCCGTTGCGTTGCAGATAAGGGTGATGCAGAGCGGCCGAGTCCCCGTGGCACAGCACCTTAAACCCAAGTGTTTCAGTCTGCACCGAGGCGTCTACCATAATCCAAGTTGATGGGCAGTAACGTGTTAAGCCACAGTAATTCAATCTCTTCTGAGCTTTTTGGTTGCACTCTAAGGCTCCCCAGGAAGTCCATCCCTTCTGGAAATGGGATGGGTTCACCCAACTTTTGTGACATCTCTTGGAAACCGTTGAGAAGTGTTTGAGATACGTCGATGCGTGTTGCTTGTCCTACAACCCAACGCTGAGTAGCTTTGCCCGTGCTGGCAATTACAGAGCCCGAGTGGCCCCTGTGGGGAATTTATTCGGGCCCGGTTGGGCATGGTTTAGCCCTCATCTCACCTGTCAGTGTTAGGGGAAATCCCTTCTCCGCTCGGTTTGCTTTGCCAACGTGGAGTTACGATCACCAGCACAGCTTGGGGCTTGCTGGGGAATTATTTCCAGCGCTTGGGGAAGATATTGCTGTATAGGGTGAAACACCGTGGGGCATATTTCTGGAGGCTCAAATGATGGAGAACGTCCTTCTTCTGCTTAAAAAAACCAACTTTGGGGAGGAAATGAAGATGCCCTTTTAAAATTAGCTGTTATCTAAGAATTGGAGAGAGCGGGGGAAAGGGCAGCCCCAGTTGTGCTGGTTGTGCTTTGAGGGCTATAAGGAGGATGATCCCATAAATTCCCTATATGCTGACTGCTTCTTCTGAAAAGCGACGTGGGGATGGCAGCAAATGTCCTAAAAGCCTAATTCCCCTAACAAGACCCAGCGATCGTTAGAAGGACAATGCCAAAGCATCCCGTGCGAGAACCACCTTGGTAAGTCACTACCGCAAGGTATTAGTTTGCTGGATTTTAAAATACGAGGCTTTGAGAGCAAAATCTACCTAGAATTATGTTAAATATGTAGTTTTGTAGGAGACATCTCCCCGACTGTCATTCTGCAGTTTCCTATTTGAGGGATTCACACCTCTTCTGTAAAAGCATCTGGAGTTGGTGGCTGTAGAAACCAGATTAGTCCATGAACCATTAGTTTGATCTGGAGAGGACTCTCTTTATTTATTCCTGATAGAGCTGTGAAAATACAAAATCCAGCAGCGACACTATGGGATGGAGAGCAAAAGGTGCATCGATTTAGTGACGGGTGGTGGAAGTAGGTAGAAGTGGGTTGGCGAAGCGGTTTTCAGTGCCGGCTCTGCCCATGGTGTGCTTTGTGCCGGCAGGATCCTTCTCTCTCCGTCCCTAACCACCATCTCAAAAACCTCAAGGAGAGGAAGCCAGAGACAAATAAATGACGCCTGCTTATTTCTCCGTGTCGCTAAGCAGACACTGCTCTCATCTATTTACTTCAACACACCTCCAGCAGAAGTCATCAAGCAAGTTTGGAGAGCGAAGATGCTGCTCTCTGTGCGTCTTTGAGATGATGCAGGGTCTGGAGATGTTTGTGCGGTTCTCCAAGAGGAAGGCGTGTTAAATCACGGCGCGTTCCTGATGCCGGAGGGTCAGTGATTGAGGGCGAGAGCTGAGGGTGGGGTTTGGGGCCGTAATGCACGATGGATGGAGCGAATCCATATTTCTCTGGTGCTGGGGCATCATCTCGAAACTTGCAGAGAAAAGTTACTTGCAGAAAACCGTTAACGTAGGCTTCTACCATTGATAATTGCTGAGTGCTCTGACGGGGGAAGCTTTAATCGACGTTATCATTTATTGTGAACAGACAGGGATGGGGTTTTTTTAAACAATCTCGGCAAAGGCTGTCTTCTCTCCTCGCTCCATTTATTTTTCTCACCGGTCGGTACCTTCGCTTTAGCGGGGAGAAGAGGTCCAAGGGGTGGGATCCTGACCTCCCGCAGACCAGTTTAGAGCACAAACTGGACTGGTGCTGTGGTCGAGATGCTGCTCGTCAAGCTGGGGTGGGAGCCCGCAAGGACCAGACTGCAATATCCAATTTTTGGGGGGGTTTCAAGCACAGCTTTGTAAGTTATTTATCTCATTTGGGTGACGCTCCGGTGGGATTTTGCCTCCTCTGCTCGAGTGCCGATTGCTCCTGGATCTCCTCGCACGTTGGCGAAGGATCCTGAGCATCGTAACCCCATGGGCAGAGGCTGGGGCACCAAGAGTTAATTTTATTTTATCAAGATGATAAAATGCCCCTCCGCCTCCCTGGCTTTTGATGCGTTAATCTGAAAAGGGAGTCGAAATGTGACTAATGTCCTTAAAGTTCCTGTCAATTTTTTTTCTTCCCAAATTCATTTGACATGAAAGTGAGAAGTAAACAGAAAGCCTGTGTTTAAGCAGATAACTTGGAAAGCCTTTTCCATCACATTTAAAAACGGCCGTGTCATGGATTCTGCGAATTGGCGGGTTCTATTTTGTTTTATTTTATTTTGTCTGTGTGGTAAATTTTCTTTTAATAATCTCGACGTGGTTTTACGAGGTTTAGGGCTAAGATTTTTTTTGAAGGGATGTTAAACCATTCTCCAAAATGACATCTCATTAAAGTGAAATTCATCTGCCGGGATTGGAGACATTACAGCAGGAGGAAACTGTGGCTCCCATTTGAAAATACATTTTTTTTTTTTTTTCCTATAGGAAGTACTTTTAATCTTTTTAATGAGGATGGTATGAGATACACAACCCCGTATTGTTTCTGAGAAGCCCTGACATCTGGCCTAGCATAATCCAGTTTCTGTTAGGGAGTAGTTTAGAGGCTTTAAAAAACAATGTCGCCTCTTTTGGGCAAAGCTTGGGATTAATCTTTCATACGCTCAGCACTCCCCCCTTGCAGAAAGACAGACACTTTATAGCACTCAGTCTTTTTTTTTTCTTTTTTTATTGCTTTTTTTGTTTTTCTGTTTCTTTTTCCCTCTCTTTCCCCCTCTTTCTCTTTCCTCCTCTTTCTTTTTCCTTTTTCCTTTTTCTTTTTTCCTATTTTTCTTTTTTTCCTATTTTTTCTTTTTCTTTTCCTTTTTTATCTTTATCTTTTTTCCTTTTTCTTTTTCCTTTACCCTTTATTTCCTTTTCCCTTTTTTCCCTTTTTTCCCTTTTTTCCCTTTTTCCCTTTTTCCCTTTTTCCCTTTTCCCTTTTTCCTTTTTCCCTTTTTCCTTCTTCCCTTCTTCCCTTCTTCCCTTCTTCCCTTCTTCCCTTCTTCCCTTCTTCCCTTTTCCCCTTTTCCCCTTTTTCCCTTTTCCCCTTTTCCCCTTTTTTATTTTTCCCTTTTTTCTTTTCTTTTCTTTTTTTTCTTTTTTTCCTTTTTTCCTTTTTTCCTTTTTTTTCCCTTCCCCCCCCCCCTTTGTTCCTTTTTTCCCTCTTTTTTTTCCCCTATTGCTTTCCCCCGAAACAGAGCTGACAGCTGGGTGCTTTCCCCCCCGACAGCCTGAGCAGCAGATTCGAGATGGGCAGCTTTGCAGCGGGACCCGGGAGCTGCACCGGCCCGCTCCCTGCCCAGGCTGTCCCCCCCGTCCTCCCAGTCCGCCCAGTCCTGTCCTATGCTGGGGCAACCTCGGTTGTATTTTGAGCTGCCTGTGCATGAATTCGAGGCTGCCGGCATCGGGGGGAGCGCTCCGGTTTCCTCCTCGAAGGGTCGGTCGCAGTAATCGAGCTCTACTTTGGAGGAACTAATGAAAACAAAATAAAAATGGGACTCAGAGGTTAACTACCAGCTTTAAATGCATATGAAAATACTTAAGAATAATGGGATTTTCTTTTTTTAATTTTGGTTAATGGAGTAGTCGAGTTTTGAATGGATTCTATTAAAAATAAAACTGTCACATCCGAACCTGGGGAGGCAATGATGGGTTATTTACTCGGCAGGGTGTTGTGTTGATCTTGGATCAGCTCTTCCCCGGAGCCCGGAGCATCCTTCTTCCGGGAGCCCACCGTTCCCTAAACCCGGATCTTTTCCTGCTGGCAGATCTTGCAGCTTCGTCATGTGCTGGATCTGTGTTGGTTGTGAGCAGAAAAAGGAGATGCTTGACTAGTTTGGCTGAAAAAATGGAGAATTTCTGCCTTTTTTTCCTCCCTTTCTGAATTAGTGGGGTATAGCTGATAGCCCTCCCCTTATGTTATTTGGGGGAATTGCCAGGCACTTCCTGCAGAAGTAGAGAAAATAACCTTTTTTTCCTGTGGGCGTAAGGCACCTTGGGATAATCTGGATTTTTATTTGGCTGCTGAAACATGACTTTAGATCCGTAGCCCAGCAAATGTCTTGCTCTTTGGATTTAGGGGAAGAAACGCAGAAAGCTGGGTTTTGGCTGTCGGGAGATCACATGGACACGGAAACGGTGAGCGTAGTTGAGAATAAAAGCGATGTCTTCTCGTTTAGCATAATCGGGGCATAGTTTTACTTTTGTAATACTTAAACCCAGCCAAACACAGATATATCCCATAAATTAAAGATATGTAAAAGGTGGTTTCCACCACCAGGCTCTTTCCCAGCATCTGCCAAGAGCCATGCTCCTGGCAAACTCCCAGCCTGGCGCCGGCTTTCTGCTGCATGAGATGTTGAACTCACCGCACCCTCTTGGCCTGAGATACCCACGTTGGATGGAAATGAGCTGGAAGTCAACTCGTCCGTAGCTTGGATGACGTATAAATGGAGGGTCTTCCTTCTCTCATTTTTTTTAACCCTGAAAGCAAAATTTGATGGTGCAAAACCACTGGAGAAGAGCATGGTATTGTCCCTTGTGGCAGGCAGCAGCTGCATCCCCAGCAGGATTTTCGGCTGGGTCAGGACAACGTTTTGAAGTTGGTCTCCTGAGCTGAACATCTCAGTTGGTGGGCTTCAGGTGACTTCACAGACCAGCCTTGGAGGCTCAGACTCAACCCCTTGTAGATGAAACCAGTCCCAGGGATGGTCTCCAGTTGCTGGTGGGCACTGGGTCATCAAGGCCAGGCAGGAGCAAAGCAAAGGACATGTTTTTGCTGAAATGAGCTTAATTTGTAGTGTGGATGTTGGGTCCTCAGCACCAGGTTGCCTCTACAGATCTGCTCTGAAGGGTCGACACTACTTGCTAGAGCCAGCGTGGGTCAACGGTGTGGGCACCAGCCTGGGCCCAGGAGAATTTGCATCCATGCTGACGTCTGTGAATGCCTGCTTGATGCAACCTCTTTCTGTTTCCAGCCTGCCACCTTTCCTCTATCTCCCTGTGAGAATTAATCCTTCATGCTGTGTCCTACCGCAGGGTAGAGAGGAGAAGAGGAGGTTCCCTGGGCCAAGTGATTTCAGCTGTAAATGTTCACCCAAATGCCAGTTCCTAGAGAGCCGAGTGGGCTTGCGAGCGAGGCATCGTTCTGCACAGGGAGCTATATTACACCCGTGATGCTTGTCGGACCAAAGGGTCCTATAGAAAAGGATAAACCAAAACGATAACTGAGCTAAAAAAACCAAAAAGAGAGGCTCTGCATTTCAGTAAGGCTGCAAGAAGCGCTCATTTTAGGGGGTGCAGAGGAATAACACAAGCCCACCATCTCCCAGTTGCATGGTGGTGTTGCACAAGCTTTACCAGCTCCCAGGGTTGGACAAGCCAAGTGGAAAGATCCCTTCGGGACTAAAACCAGGACGTAGGGCATCGCCTACATTGTATAACAGTGCAGACGTGCTCACAAGTGTTTGCATCGCTTCTCAACAAGCTACCGCTCATCAGCAACGTCTTGCTGACTGGCTGCTCCCACCCCATGGCGCATTAAGCTAATATGTTTTACTTCGTGTTTATAATAGGCAGAGAGCACACGCACAGTCGGTTAGTAGAGGATTTGCTGATGAGTGGTAATTCATTAGCCGGGATTTTTTTTCCCCTCTTTTGTGACCGCCTCTTCTTGCATTCAGAGTGCAGCAGCTATCAAAGAAAAGCAGAACATCCTTAGCGAGGAGGTTTATACAGATTAAAAGTTGGGAGTTTTCAGTTGCGGATCAGCACTTTTGAGTCGGGGCTGAATCATCTGGTGCAGGAACTCAGGTGGGAGATGGGAAAGTTTGTGCCCAGGCAACCCCAGAAGCCATCTCCAGGGCTGGGGAGCCCATCTTCAGGTGCTGGGACACCAGATTTGAGATGGTCCTCCCCATGCCATGGCTTTGCAGAGGGTTTGCTGCCCCTCTGCACCGTTGGGTCTTCGTGTCATCACCTGGAGCCTCAACCCAGCAGCTCTTGAAACGATACGTTGGGGTGGCAGTGGTCTTTGCATGGTGAAGGCAGCAATCATTTCCTTCCTCTAGGTTGTATCCAAAATACCCTAAATGTGATGGTGTGGACATGACCGGTAGGTCGGGGCTTGCTCTTGCTTTTCATTGACTTGGAGTCCACGTTGAGGATCTTGAAAATGCAGCGCGGAGGTGGAAAAAGCATTTTGAACTCAACTCATTAACTCTGACAAAAGCACAGGGAAAGCTTTAGTGGAAAAACGTTAATTATGGATGTTATAATGTTATTTATGGATTAGCGCGCAGGTTCTAGGATGGACCCCAGGCAACCAGGACAGATGCCACATGGAGAAAAGCGGAGGGTTGACACCCTCCTTGTCCAGTCTTGGGGACACGTCTGCTTGAGGTCACGCAGGGATTGAATGTGGTGACATGGGGAATCGAAGCAGGTCTCCAAAGCCCTTTAACCCCTCTCGATGCTGCTCACTCTGTCCCAGGGCATCAATTTCTTCCTGCCTGGATGCTCCAGGATAAAATATCTTGTGCGACCATGAGGTTTCAGGTACCGCTGTTCCTTTTGTCCATCCAAATGCCACAGATGCCAGCTTTAGCTTTAAAAAAATAAATAAAAGTAATAATAATAAAAAAATATATGATAGTATTCACCCTTTCTAACCCAGGTTTCAGCAAAAATATATATTTTATATGATTGTATTCACCCTTTGTAACCCTGGCTTCAGCAGCAACTGAGTAGTCTGGCCAGATGAAATCTGCTTGGGGATATAGTTTTCCAAATTGCACACATGCCGTATTTAAAACTCATTTTGAAGCAGTTTTTAACCTTTGGAAGTGGTTTTTCTAAGGCTAATAATCCCTCCTAACAGCATCCTATTTTGAGAATATTTTTTCCAGCGCTGGGTATTTACACAGTCACCGATTTTTCACCTGACAGTGACAGCTGCGGGAGTGAGTGATGTATTTAATTTCTAAATTTCTACCCTACTAAGAGATTAGTAACGGGAGAGCTTCTTTTTTTTCCACCCCTTCCCCCAAATGTTTTTTGCTACGAAGGGTCGTAACTTCTCCAGCCTTTTAGCAGATCGATCTGAGAAGTTTTCCTGTGCCGATTCCAGTGTGAAAGTTGATATTTAAAAAAAAAAAAACAACCCACAAAAAAAAAGAGGAAGGGGGGAGTGCAGAATGGCTGAATGGCAGCTCCACGCCGCAGAAATGACCCGAAGCACTTCTTATCAGCTCCCGGTGACGGTAAAATTGTGATACCTTTGTTTAAACCTCGCCGCGAGCTGCTGCGCTGAGCCGAGTCCAACTGCTGCCGGCATCTGGGCTGCCCGCGCCAGGCTGTGCCCGGGCAGGTCTCGGGGCTCGGGAAAGAGCGAACTGGTTTGCGGGGGCAGAGAGGTCACTTGGCAAATGCTCGAGCATCGTTTTCAACTGATTAATTCTTTCCAGGCTAAGTAAACATTTAGTCTTCTTTCAGGCTGAAGGATGGATCCATCTGTTTCTTCCTGGCGTGAGAAAAAAAAATACAATACTCTCAAAAGGCTGGAAGGGACTCCTGGATTAGCAAACGCAGAGGGATGCACGCGTCGTGGGTGCTGCTCCTGCTCTGAGCAAACCCTTTGCTGGCAGCGATCGGGCTGCAGAAACCAAAGATCAAGCGGGTATCTCGCTCTGCCGCTTCATTAATCAGCCGTCGGTTAAAAGCGCGGCTATTTCCACGTCCTTATGGGTGAAAGCTAAGCGGTAAAATAATTTAACAGGATATGAGCCTCAAGTTTGGAGGACGGCGTGGGGCCGGCTGGCGAACAGGACTGATGCCTTCATAAATAAGATCTCTGAGAGCTTTGCTGGGCAGCAGGAGCCCTTCTCCGGGGGCTGGAAAGTGCTTCGTACAACGGGGGGAAGGAACGGAGGAGGGAGATGCTGCGGTACCCACAGCAGCAGGCTTGCGCGTCTCTCCTGGAGCAGGTTGGGCGTGTTTTGCCCTTGGGCTGAGATAATGAATATTTCCAGTTGAGTTTAAGAGTATGTTCTACTCGATAGGGAGACAAATACCTAAATAATGTTATATTCATACCTTACTGTACACTCAAAACCTACGTAACCAGCTTTCTCAATCCCCGGGCATTTATTTCCTTCTGCTGCCTTCAAAATAAACAGAATTAGCTCGTTTAGTACTGAGTAATACCGCTCCTGCCAGGTTTAATTTCTCCCCAGCAGAGCACCGCCGTTTCCTCTTTGTACACCCGAATTCTCTGTCTGATGGAGGTTGCTCTGGGATGAAGCCGTGGTGTTTCCTCCAAACCTCTTTTTTTTTTTTTTTTTTTTGTTAGGGGGTGTGTGGTTTTCACATCAGATGATCTTTACTGAGCAAAAGTAACGCAAGAACTTGTAAGAGGTGCTTTGGATGTCTCTAACCGCTGCGAGGAACTTCTAAATTAATTTCTTTTACCTTGCCTAGCTGCTGTAACATCAAGTTGGGGAAATAATTTGTGGATTTATCCTCTTGCCTGTGTTACCCTCTTCCTTCGAGGTGAAGCCAGAAGTGCTGCTTACGGCTTAGGCTTTGCAAAGCCTCTTGCCCCCGCTACCGGGCAGGAGCATCCCCTCCTTGGCTCTCCCCGGGCCGGATCCTGGCACCCCTGTGCGTGGCAGAGCTGGGTTTCAGCGCGAGGCCGGATTCACGCCCGCCCTTGGCACAGGTGCCCCTTCGGCGGGGCTCGCGGCGAAGCCGACCATCTGCGCCCGGCAGCTTCCCCGCTCCCCGTCCGTCCGTGCATCCATCCCCGGGCTCCGGCCGGGCACCGCAGCATCTGCAGCTCACGCTGCCCGCCGGGCTCGCCTGGAAGGAGGATTTGCAGAAGGATACGGGGAGGTCTGAGAGGTCACAGCTGTTAAAGCTGGGAAAGTGGGAAAAAAAGGGCAGAGGGGTTCCCGAACTTGGCACGAGTGCTGCAGCCACCTGTCCGCGAGCATGAACGGTTTTCCAAGCCAAAATATGTTTTGATTGCAAATAATTTCCTTTAATCCCCCCCCCCCGCCCAACAAATCTGGATTTAATAATCGCTTCTCGAATTATTGGTAGCAAATTCAGATCGGTGCTGCTGCAGACGTTCCTGCGGCGTGGAGAGGAGTGTGTGAACGGAGGCAGCAAGGGACGAATCTCCAGGGAAACCCCAAAGCCGTTCTGGTTCGGGATATTTTATATGGAAAAAGGTTTTATGACTCGGGAAGGAGAAGCAGGGGGTGCAGAAGGCAGCATCTCTGCTTGCTTTAAATTCCTTTTTAAATGTAAGAATAAAAGGGGGCAAAGGGGAAACGTTATTTTTGGCACGGGAAGGAACTTTCTTTGCAGGAGTTGTGTTCACGAGTGAGACAGCGGGAATGTTTTCCTGTTCCTCCTAACAAATTCCCAGTCTCTTCTGCACCTAAAATAACCATGTTTTAACCCGAAACAGGGCTCGGCATCGCTGCAGCGGGGACTGGGGCATGGGCACATGCCCTTGGTTGGGTGAAAGAGGTGGGAAGATGCTGGGAAGCTCCAGCATGGAAGTCCAAAAACACGAGTGGGTTGGTTTTTTTTCCATCCATGTAAAAAAATTGCGTGGGACAGGGCGATGGCTTTGGCAAAGTGAGCTAAAAAGTTGTGTTTCTATTTTTATAATTTATATTAGGTAAAAATCTCCTTCTGCTGTTTTTGTTAATACTTAGCAAGCCTGAAATTTCCTTTTAAGCGTGAACAAGAAGGATGGGAATTCAGGCAAGCAGCTGAAGGTGCTTCGAAAAAGGAGCACAGCCTTGAGGGGTAAAGAAAAAGCTGCTTGAAAAAATAAAATACGAAAAAAAATGTGCATCCGGGTTGCTTCTGAGCACTTAACCGCCCCCATCTTGGACCTTTCTACGGGAGGGAATAGTTTTGCATCAGGGTTATTTCTTTTCTGCATGTGAGCAGCGCACTTGCATTGCTCGGGACAGGGAGGGTTTTGGTGATGGAGGTCGTGGTGGGAAGCCAGGACTTTCGTATTCTGCGATCGGTGGGATCCACCTCTTAAATGTTCTTCAGGAGCTTAGAATCATCAAATCATAGAAGGGTTTGGGTTGGAAGGGACCTTTGAAGATCATCTAGACCAACCCCCCTGCCGTGGGCATGGACATCTCCGACTAGATCCTGTTGCTCGAAGCCCCGGCCAACCTGACCTTGGTTCTCCACAACACAGGATGATGGGCGGATGGTTTTCTCCTTGGTGGAAATGTTGAAACGTAGCATTTCTATGTGGATCTGAGCGTCCTGTATCGAAGGTGCTATAGAAATGTGTTTTCTTTTTATTACGCTTTTGGCCATGGTGCTGTTCTGAATTCCCAGGGCTTTAAGAATAAAAAGCCTGATGAATAAGAGAGGAGAAAAAAAAACCTCCTTGGGCAACGCGTGAAACTGTGTGGTTGGGACTAACGAGGCACGCTGTCGCTGCTTGTAAGCGCGGAGGTTAATCCTTTATTATCAATGGGTTTGCGTTTGGGCAGGGTGAGCGTTAGGCAGTGCTGCCCTTACCCCCGGACCTGCTCCCCGGTCCCAGGGCATCGCAGCGGGCACTTGCCCGCAGGTTTCCGTCACTCCCACCTCTGCACAGGTTGCACGAACCAGCTTGCAAATGCAAGGAAGGGCAGGGTTTACGTTGGCCGTGTCCAGAGCCGTGGCATTGCACTACCCAAAACGCTCCGGAGGCTGGGGTCTGGCTGGGAGGGTTTCTCGGTAGAGCCTCCGCGTGAAATCGGGTAGGAAGCGCTTCGGCGAGCAGCTGAGAGCACGCTGCCTGCCCAGGGAGCAGGGCTTTGGGCTGCTGGGAGACTTTTTGCCTGCGTTTGTGAAACTCTCGGCTCCTATTTTGCTTTTTTTCTGTTGGCGATGCTGAAGCAAGGCTTCCTCCGGCAGGTTTTTTAAAATTTTATTTTATGAGAACAGTCGGTTATGACTCCCCAAGTGCCGTAAAAGTTAATGTGATAGTCGCTCTGCGCCTGTGCTCATTTTTATAATTTTTTATTTTATGAAACAGGACAGGGAGCTTAGTGACTTATTACTATTCATTTCGTTTCAATGCGGTAAATATTGATTCAGTTGGGGGTTTTCAATTTAAACCACTCGGCGATTATATAAAATATTACTAGCCTCTGAAATTATGCTTACCGATCCCTTCGGCTGCTCATTAACGAAGGAGTGCAATTTTTAGATCCCTTTGCTTTCATCATTCTAATAAATGGGCTAAGCTCCCTTTTCACATGGAAGGTGCTGTAGACTCAGCTAGCAGGGGCTTGACAGCCTCGATGCAGCTCTTAATTTGGAGCCGGTTTCAAAGGATTTTGTATTTTATTTTTTTTATTTTGAGACATGTAGGTTTCTTCCTCTGATTCTTCAGCCGTGACGGAGCTGGGGAACGACAGCCGGGATAAATGGAGCTGGTTTGTCCCCGCACCATTCAAAGTGACACGTCCTGGACTTCTCCCACCGTTGGGTCCTTGGGTATTGCCTGAACTCAAAGGACTTGTTTACCTGTGTCGTAAGGAATGAGAAAAGAGATGTGGGAAGAGGGAGAGGGGGAATGAAGCCTGACCGGTGTAGTTAGCAATGGTAGAAGGGTCTCATTAGCTGTGGGGAAGCTGGTTGCTTGGGGATTCCTACGGACGGTGGGTATTCTCATGGCAAAGCTCTACGTGTAACCAGCTCAGTCAACTTACAAAGTGTTGCTTCAACATTGCACGGAGGTGTTGAAGCGTATCCTTGTAGGGATGGGGTTAAATAAGCCTTCGGAAAATTTCTTAGGTGCCACCAGGGGCTCGGTTGCGAGCTGGTGGTGGTTGGGCTGTGGGCTGGGGATGTTTCCCATCCATAGATGAGCCCGTTTGATTTTGCAGGGGCTTTCCCTTCCCATTCTTGGACCTTTCCATCCCCACAGTCTCCTGTTGAGCCCTTTGGAGTGTGAGCTCCTTGCCATGCTCCTCCTGGCATCTCATCACTAGAAGGACATGAGACCGTGATGTCCATGTGCCACTTGCCCTGAAAAATCAGGGCAAGCTTCTTCTCCAGCTTGCCCGTCCTGAGGCCGTGGAGAGCGGGACAAGGGCGGATGCAGGATGTCCCAATGGGATTTGAAAGAAACTAAAAGATTCAGACCCAGGGGAGCATCCCCACATGCAGCAGTTGAGTGCTGTCAAATTTGGGGGTTAAGCAGCTGGGCAGGAAAGATGAAAAGTGTTAATCGATGGGGAAGAAACCAGCTGCTTGTTGCAAAGTGCCTTCAAGACGAGAAGAGGGGAAAGCTCAGACTGGCCTCAAGTTCTCTGCTCCTTTTAGATGCAACAAGAATATGCGGTGGCCAGGAGGAGACTCAGAAATCATCTGGTTTAGCAAGAGCTGCATTAATTGGATCAATGCTAATATGTGATTTAAAATACATTGTCAATGGAGCAGAGTATTTGGCCGAGAACCTGGTGTGACGGCTGAGTTACGATGTTGTATCTCTTAGGGCAGAGACATTCTTCACGTTGTGCTTTGCGCAGCACTTAGCCCCTGGTGGACTTCCCCGAAAATAAGTGATGATGTGGCCAAAAAGAACCTGGATGAGACTTCAAATCAGAAAAGAAAGAGCTAAAACTCCACTGCTGTGCACACTGCCGTGTAGCCAACTTACCTAATTAAACACTGTTTTAAATACCACTTTTAGGCCAGTTTTAAGGATGGTAGTAAACTACCTTTACAATAATCAATAGATTTTTAGACTACTTGCATATTTCAAACTTGCCAGCCTGATCTCTCCGAGTGTTTAATAGCTAATCTTACCAATTTGTTGCAGCGTGATTGAGACCGTTACAGTGAAGGTGACCGCAAATGGCTATGCCAGAATGCCTTTGTGTGAGTGGATTTTTGTCTGCTAAATTCAAATAATTTATCCTTTTTTATGCAAACTCTTAAAGTAATACGCTCATCAGGTTGTTGGGTACCCATTGCTGAAGATAAATGCGTATTACTTTAATACTAAGATTCAAAAGGAGTTTCTGAAGTTCTGCTTGAAGTATTCGTTGTCGATATTTGAGGACATAATTTGTGTGTAACGATAGGACGATCATGTGGTGTTGCAGCACTCGGCACGCACTTGGAGTTTTGGAGCAAGATGGACAGCTTCCACCAGAGACCAACAGAAGTTGGGTACCAGCTTCCCCAGATCCCTTTGAAGTCCCCTCTATGAGCTTCAACCACTTTAGGATTTTTAATTGCTTCGTAAAATCATAGAATCATCGAATCATGGAATGGTTTGGGTCAGAAGGGACCTTCAAAGATCACCTAGGCCAACTCCCCTGACATGGGCAGGGACGTCTCCCACCAGATCAGGTTGCTCAAAGCCCCATCCAACCTGACCTTGAACACTTCCAATGATGGGGCATCCACAACTTCTCTGGGCAACCTGGTCCAGTGTCTCACCACTCTCAAAGGAAAAAATGTCTTATGTCCAAACCTACCCTCTTTCAGTTTAAAACCTTTGCCTCTTGTCCTGTCACTACAGGCCCTGCTAAAAAGCCTCCATCTTTCTTATCAGCCCCCTTTCGATATTGAAAGGCCACAAGAAGGTCTCCCCGGAGCCGTCTCTTCTCCAGGCTGAACAACCCCAGCTCTCTCAGCCTTTCTCCATAGCAGAGGGGTTCCAGCCCTCGGACCATTTCCGTGGCCTCCTCTGGACCCGCTCCAACAGGTCCATGTCTGTCTTGTGCTGGGGACCCCAGAGCTGGACGCAGTGCTCCAGGGGGGTCTCAGGACATGGGAGTAGAGGGGCAGAATCCCCTCCCTCGACCTGCTGGCCACGCTGCTTTGGATGCAGCCCAGAAGACAACTGGCTTTCTGGGCTGCAAGCTCACATCACCAAATATTTTGGTCTCTTGCAACGATGGTAAATAATGTACCAGTCAGTTTGCGTTCTGCTGGTGTGGTTTCTCTCATATGCCAGGAAACCAATTTGGGCTTCTCAAAGCGAGGTAGCAAGCAGGAAATTTTCCTTTAATATCGCCAAGCCAGGCAGTCGCTCTCGTTTGTGCCACCCAGGAACACGATCCTTTTATTGCGATGGAGACTTGCGAAGTCATTTGTCCTTGTTGATTGAGTATTTATGATGGGAGCTCTGGATGGTGTTTCCCTTAGATTGAATTTCAGCAGCTGGCAAGAATTGCTCCAGTCCTCCCTGTAGGTCGCTTTTCGCCTGTCAGGACACGTTGCAGCATCTTACCTGTTTATTCTTGTCCTTTGATTTAATTCCTGGCCATAGGTACAGCCCGAGCATGGGGATCTTTGGAATTTCTATACTGCTCTGTACATATGTATGTATCGGCTTTCTCCTCTCCTTTTATTTTTTGTGTTTTTTAATGCCTGCTCAATATTCAAGGAACATAAAAACGTTCACCACTTATCATGAGCTGTTATCACAACAACTCTTCACAATTATTAATAATAGCGCTTAGTTTCGTGTATTGCTTTTCATTATAGCTCTCGAGGCAAATAATAGATGCAGGGAAGTATTGCTAATGGTCGGGTCGCAGGCTGGGAAGCAGCAGAGCTGTCGTTGCCTCTTCGTGAGAGCAGGAGAGCAGGTTTTGAGCCATTTCTGTGGTTCCTGGTGGTCACCTACTGAAGGACAACCTCTTGGACATGCTCCTCTGCACCATGCTGTGTCCTCCTTACGGACTGTGACTGTGTTTGGACGCTGATGAAGATGCTCTAGGATCTGCAGTGGGCATTTTGGTACCCGCCTTGCATGGTTCTTCCCCCTGGTTGGGGGAAGAATGGGGTAAATGTGAGCAGGTGATGATGTGTCCTGGTGCAGCCAAGTCCTGGGCAGGTGATGTAGGCTGGCCAGTCCCACCAAGGTGCTGGGGAGCCCTAGAACCTCCCAAGCCTTTGGGGTGTGAGTCTTCCTCCTTAGAGATATTAAAAAAACCTGCCTAGACACAGTCCTGGGCTACCAGCTCTGGGTGGCCCTGCTTGAGCAGGGGGTTGGACCAGATGACCTCCAGAGGTTCCTTCCAACCTCAACCATTCTGTGGTTATGTGATCTCTCCGCAAGACCTCTGGGCATTGCTGTTGCCGATCGTGGCACGTCATATCTTCAGGCACCAGGATGTCTGGGGGTATTTGAGTTTTCACATCAAAAATTAGCCCTGGGCAGGTGGTTGGACTCACCTGCTGCAAGCCCGAGATGACTTGGTCTTGCATGAAGCCTGGGAGACCTGGAGTTGCTGGTGGGTCCGAGAGCTCCTGCTCCCATCTTTGCTCTGCACAGTAGCTGTTTCCAAACCCACCCTTGAATTCTCCATCCCGTGCTCCTCTCTGCTGCCTGGTTTTCACTGCTGGGTGGTGGTTGTCCTGAGCTTGAGTCCAGAAAGTAGCAGGCACGTAAGGTTTGGGTGATGAGCACCATGCCGCTGGGAAAGGCAACTTGTTTCTTTTCTTCTGCAAGTTAGTGGTAGTTTTTTTTCCCTTTGTTTTGGGGATTGCTTTTATTTTCTCTTTTCCCAGCTCAGCAAGGTTCAGCGGTTTGGCCTTGCACACCTCAAGGCGTAAGAAACACCCGGTTTAATTTGCGGTTAGATATCTGTTAAGATTGCATCCACTTCCCCAGTCAGCACTTAATTGGCAAGTCGCTTGATTTAACAGCGTGGGAGCCGGCACCGGAAAAATGGCTTGAATAAATCACTGCCTGACGCCAGAAAATAGATATAATCTCAACATTAACTACATTAATAGTAGCAGGAGCCGAATTAAGAAAGCCATAAAGTATAGGCAGGAGAGTATAAATTATAGCCATCTCGCTGTCTTCTTCTCCACACTCTGCTTTCCTTCCTCCCCCGGACCCTCGCCCAGCCGGTGACACCTGGTTGTGCCGGTGTTGGCTCTCGCTGGGGACAGGTTGTGGTTGTCTCCGTTGGGGACAGGGAGAGGAGCAATGCCCCCAGCCCACACCTTTCCCAATTCGTGTCGCCTCTTTGGGGACACCACCAGACTTGGCCTAATCAGTTTTAGTGGCTTAGTATTGATTTTGAAAGGATCCGGAATGGGAGGTAATTGCTCTGCTGTTGCAATCATGGGTTTCATTTCTTCCCTCCTTGGCCCTGGCCGCAGCCATGTGGTCGTTTATGGCCCTCTGATCACAAATCTTTTTAACGTGATTATTTTGGGCTGGGCAAGGGGAGGCAAAACACTTTCTAATGATGCGGAAGGAAATCTTCGTTAGGGTACCAGCTTCGTGCATCTGCACGCGGTGAAGTGGCCATCCCCCCAGGTCCTGGAGAACCCATGGCAGATCCCTCAGCTCTTTGCTTTTGGGTGTCCGTGCTATTGTTCCCAGGGTGTTTTGGGGAAAGCTGTGCCTTCATTTCCCATCTGTGAAAACAAGGGAAAGCAACTCGGGTAAGCGCCGTGAGGACTTGTTTTCCCCGATGCTGTCGCTGTGGGAGAAGGTGGCCTTCACACCTTCTCCTGCTCTTCAGGAAAGCCTGGTGAGACCCAGGGGAGGTGTCCCTCCAGCTTTTGCATGCCGTGGGGTGCGAGAAAACATCTCAGCTCTTTCAGCTGTTGTGTTTTCCATTTGTGCTGACGTCAGCGCTTTATAAAGTTGGAAGCACATCTGTTTGGTTGTTTCTTTTTCTTTTCAGTCAGGCGTTGGGTCCACCTTTAGTTTGCAAGATGACGTTTTTAGGTTTTGCTGTAAACATAGTGGAGATACTTGGGAGTCTTGGGATGGGGGTGGTGGCTGAGCATCTTTGCGAGGACCAAACCCTGAGCGGGAAAATGAGCCAGAGGCGCCGAATTGGTACCTGCCTGCTTGTGAGCTTGTGCCTTTGAGCATCATTAATATCCTTTTTCATCCACCTGTGCACAGAGGGGGGTGATGTCAAGAGGGGGGTGATGATGCCATGGAAGTGACCGTAAGTGCGAGTTCCATCCCACCTTAACGTGTCTGTGGAGGGTCGTGTCAGTGCCGTGAGCTGGACGCTGGTTTGGGGTTTATTTAGGAAGTTCCCCCCCCCCCCCCCCCTTTTTTTTTTATTTTGATGTGGAGCTGTGAGTTGCTCTGGGTCTGGTGCCAGCAGAGGGAGACAGCTCTGTATGAGTCCTGCGCGGGGAAGGCTGACGGCTAATTTAGTTTTAATGAGAGAGCAAGAGTGAATTGTTTCGGTCTTCGCATACACGTTGAACACACATCGCTTCGCAGCACCGATGTGCTGAAATTGGGGACCGGTGGATTTTACGCCTCGGAGCTGTCAAAATCCATATAACAGAGCGATCTTATTAGAGATGTCTCTGCATCCTGCATCAGGAACCGATGCAGGTTCACAGCCCATATTTCCCAACAAACGCCACGAACGTTTTGCACATCATTTTGCGTCTGTGCTGGACTCCCCTTTTCCTAATTTCACTGCACAGTCCCTGATTAAGGGCATCTCTGTGCTGTTTGGAAGCACACAGACGATGCTCTCGCTGCTCGGGCTTTATTTAGAAGCCGTGCATGAGCGACGGCTTCGGCAGACGATCATCCAAACACCTCGGAAACATATTGAATGCCTGCCCTGCCTATATGACCAACGTGCATGCTTTTTTCCTAGGTACCTGATAAATCGGTCCGAGAGGCACACAGAAATGATGCGGCTGTCTCGGCACCTATGGAGTTGTCACCGCGCTGAGATTTAGCGTGCTGACAGCTCGGCACGGTTGAGGTTCCCCAGCAGGCTGGTAGATGACCAGCGTGGCTGAAACATGCCACGCGGCCGTGTTTTTTTCTGCAGGAGGTCTCTTTTAAGCGCTCTAACTAGCAGAGCCATCTCGGAGTTAGTGGAAACGCTCGGAAACTCCTCTGAGCCTAACGGTTTGCCCGGGATGATGCCGTCAAGCAGTTGATTTTAGAAGCTGGATTCTGAGCCCAAGCGGGCGATTTTCATATTAATTGGTAGCGGTTTTACTATTTCTCTGGCCTGATCTAAGGGGACTGTGTTTGTAAACGGTGAGCACGCACATAGAGATGCTGAGTGTTGTCAGCAAGACTCTGTTACACGATTACGTGCGGATGCTTTTTCCTTATTGCTTCCGTGAAAGCTGGAACGGTGCTTCCCAAGGTAGGGAAAGTTCTAGGAAACGTTGACATTAATTTAGGCATGGCTGGACTCTGGTTTATTGTCACTCTGGTGTATGAGGCAGCCGGTGCTTTGCTCGCCCGGCGCTGGGCTTTTCGGTGCTGGCGAAGCCTTTTCCTTGCGTGGAACTTTGCACAGCGCATGTCAGTGAGCCACTGGTCTATACTGGTAGGCGTGTAGTAAATATTAACATTTATGCCGCATTTCTGATCACGGAAGGATTGTTGGGAACCCCAAGAGTTGTTTTTTTTTAGTGGGGTGGAGGCCATACCTGGTCTTTCCTCTGCCCTGCTGAGGCATGGTCCTGTGCTCGGGGAGAATCATAGAATCATCGAACGGTTTGGGTGGGAAGGGACCTTTGAAGGCCATCTAGTCCAACCTCCCTGCAATGAGCGGGGACATCTCCCACTAGATCAGGTTGCTCAGAGCCCCGTCCAACCTGGCCTTGAACACTTCCAATGATGGGACATCCACAACTTCTCTGGGAAACCTGGGCCAGGGTTTCACCACCCTCATCATAAAAAATGTCTTCCTTAGATCTAGTCTGAATCTCCCCTCTTTTAGTTTAAAACCATTCCCCTTTGTCCAGTCACTACAGGCCCTGCTAAAAAGTCTCTCTCCATCTTTCTTATCAGCCCCCTTTAAGCACTGAAAGGCCACAAGAAGGTCTCCCCGGAGCCTTCTCTTCTCCAGGCTGAACAACCCCAGCTCTCTCAGCCTTTCTCCATAGCAGAGGGGTTCCAGCCCTCGGACCATTTCCGTGGCCTCCTCTGGACCCGCTCCAACAGGTCCATGTCTGTCTTGTGCTGGGGACCCCAGAGCTGGACGCAGTGCTCCAGGGGGGTCTCAGGACATGGGAGTAGAGGGGCAGAATCCCCTCCCTCGACCTGCTGGCCACGCTGCTCTGGATGCAGCCCAGGAGACGTTTGGCTTTCTGGGCTGTGAGTGCACATTGCTGGCTCATGTCCAGCTTTTCATCCCCCAGTACCCTCAAGTCCTTCTCCGCAGGGCTGGCACGACCTTCTCAACTTCTTAATTTCCAGCCTTTTGGTTCGGTTGCAACCTGCTTTACAAAGTCCCAATAGTTCCCCTTGAAATGGATTTTTAAAAGCGTCATCTTACGGTGAATTTTCCTTTCCATCTTGTTGTTTATTAGGCTCTTAAAGGGAAAGCTTGTAATGCATCCATTGATCGAAATACCAATTGAATAGATGTGAGCACATAAAATAGTCCCGACCCTTTAATAATGGAGCAATATCATTTGTAATGTAGGCAATGCAATTAGTATTGCTAACCAATACACTGCCCCTTGATGGGTGCCTTTGAATCATTTTTATACATTACAGTATATACCGAGTCCGAGCAGACTTCCTTTAAGTGTCTGCCTGGTGAGTATCTTACACACTGACGCTCTCAGAAGTGTCGGACCTTTTTTTCTTTCATTTGGAAGGAGATCTAAATTCTTTATATACATGTATTTATTTACGAAACATACATGTATGCACTTATAAAAAAAAATTACGTGGAAGTATATATACTTATCCAGGCACACGCAACACTTGTATTAATATATTTACTGCCTGGATGGTTTGATTACAGGGAAGCCAAGAGTTCATGCTAAGGAATCGGAAGCTGACAACGCTGCTTCAGTTGTTTTGTGGGTCAGCTTGTAAGAGATGCCTAAAAGCTACAATACAGGGTATATATATTTGGATAAGTAACAACCGCCTGCTTTAAATTTAGAGAAGTAAGCCTGCAGTAGAAACATAAGCTTGTTATTTGTTCCTTAGGATAATATAAAGGCGGCAAAACCAACTCTCTAGGGGAAAAAGAAAACGGAAGCATTTATACGCTGTTTTCTATGCCTTAGTAGGTAAATTAAATTTAATTTTAAATATTCCATTTCTACGGATATGTATCTATCCCTAGCCAAAGCCCCTATAGCCGTGGGCACGCGGCTTTCCGGAGCTGGCCATGAGTTGGTGTTTTCTCGGCGGATAATTCCCTTAAGTGCAGCCCCGCTGAACTTCTTTAACCTTTTCCATGCTGAGTCAGTGCCTGATGCACGGGTTTCCATCGAGCCCTGCTGCCTGACCGAGGTATTAGTTTGCTTTAATTAAAATATATCAGCTGTTCTTGCTCTTCTTAGTATTATTACTATTTCCTGTGTGAGAAAAAGAGCATTTAAAAAGAAGCCGTCTCTGGAAAAAACAATTATGCTAGGTATTTTTGGAAAGCAGGCAGGAGGGAAAGGCTCGAGTGGGATTTGGCTATATGTTTGGCTGATTATTTTGGAAAATATTTGAAGTTGAGGCTGCTTCGAGTTTGAAGGTGATGCAGATGGCTCCGGCCACTTTCGAATTAGCAGGCAGTGCCACCGGCGTACCGTTGTGGGTACGGATGCAGCGTCAAAATGGTGTTGATCCTCAACAATTAGCGTTGTGGATTGAGCCCGCTGTTTAGGATTTCCAAAATCAGCTTATGCTTTGCACGGCGTGGATATAACTTGATCGTCGATCTACTCGGTAATGCAAAATGTCGGAAATGCCTGCTGCATGGAAATGCATGGTGTTTCGATCCAAGCGGTGACGGTGCTTGGCGTTTGCGCGATGCTTCGTACAGATTTGCGCATTAGAAAAGCAAGTGGGAAGGTGCAATACTGCCGCACTTGGAGCACATCCAGAGATCTGAAATGCAGTTTACAACGCTCTGGTATGAGCAGATGAAGGAGTATCACGTCTGTGCCAGGATGGAAGAGTGTCTATGACCTGCTCTCGCTTTCCTTCTCGTTTTAGAGGGCTCTGTAGCCCATCACCGAGGGTGGTAGGACGCTGCCTCAGAGGGATTAAGCATTAATGCCCTGTCCCACGTGGATGTGGGACCTGACGCTGCCCAAACAGTGTCACTCTCAGCGTGGGCACCCGGCTGGAGCACGACTTAGGTGCTAAAGCCGGTAACACCTGCCTGTCTCATATGCTGAAAGAGATCCATTTCAGCTAATCAGAATTAAACCGTAATGAACTTTGTCCAATCGTCTGAGCTAATGGGGGTAAAAGGAATCTAATTAATGGGACAATGGTCCCTGGTCTTCCTGGTATAATTACTGATCTGCTGCAGCATTAGAGCGGCAGGTTGGAAAGCTGTGTATTAGGGGTTGTCAGCATTTCCATTCTCAATCTTAGCTTAAGCAGTTTAACGGGACGCTGTCATGGGTTTTAGGCTGAAAGTTGACCTACCTTGAAAACAGCTTCATCTGGGCAATCACATCTTCTAGAACGGGTCTTTTGTCTTTTCTTCGGGCCAGTGTTGCAGTGGAGAAGTTTTTATAGTGGAAACTTTGCTGGAGAACTTGAGAAACGTTTCAGAAGATCCTTCTATGGCTCTCTGTGGGTGAGACTGGATGCCTTGCTGGAGAGAAGCCAAGCAAGGTGGTTTTGAGTTGGGCTCCTGGATGAGCCAGGAGTGAGCAGAGCTGCTTTGGACTGGGGTTGGTCTTCTGAAAGATGAGGAGGAGGTATCTAACCACCTGGAATCTCTGGAGAAGAGGCATGCAAGAGCCTAAGCACAAGGAACTGAAACAGCCAGGGAGATGTAGGATGAAGGGGGAACCGAAGCTATGGATTATTTAGGCAGCATTTCAGAAATTGTGAAGGAAGGGATGTGCAAAGGTAGGGGGAGCAATGAAATGGGAGAGAGTAGCCAGCAGAGCAGGAGACCTCAGCAAAAACCTGCTTAGTCCCTACCTGAACAGAAGAGTCCACTGAGTCATTGGAGTAGACACGGTCTTGGCCAAAAGCACTGTGTAGAAATCCCTGTGAAACTAAAATCCTGGCAAATAGTCTGAACGCAGTTGTCTTGGCTGAGACCCTCTGGTCATGAGGTAGCAAAATAAGCTGAGCTGTTGTCGACCACGGGAGAAGGTTGTGGATGAAGACAGAAAAGAAGAGGCCGGTGTAATGCCCGCCACCCTTTAGGAAAGCGAGAGCCACAAGAAGATGAGTGACTGAGACCGCAGCAGCTGTTTGCTTTCAGGAACGATGATGAAACATTAATTACAGGCAGAAGCGGCATCCTGCCGAGAGTAATATTGTCCTACTGGCAGCTCAGCAAAGATGCATTTAGCTGGCAGAGCCGAGCACCTTTGCACGGGTGAGGCTGACGTGATGAGGGTGAGGAAAGTGCAGAAGGAAAAACCGTACTGGAGCCTGGTTGCGGGTCTAGAAGGTTTATGGCAAGAAATGGGATGGGTGGCATAATATCTCTCACGGGATATGTACAATATGGAGGGACAGCCAGCATGTTGGGGTGGCTTTGGCTGGTTTCTGGTGCTTCGGAGGTCTCACAAATTAGAAGACTCATAGGAGAGGTCAGAAGTGATTTTAAAATGCTTAACTCGGACGTATGGCTGCATTCCTGTAGCGCTGGCAAGTCTTGTAGTGAGCGCTTGGACAATCCCATCGGGGCGATGAACTTAGCAGGGCATGTTCTCCAGCAAAAAAGCCCCAAGGGAACGGGTTGGTGTTTTAGGGACAGGGGTTTTGATGCATCCGGTAACAAGTATGATCTTAAACTAGTTCTGTGTCAACCGATGACTTTTCGTTTGTCCCTCTGTCACCAGTGTCTGGTTACTCAATTTCCGTTGCGTTAGAAAAGGAGAACGCCAATTAAACTCGTGGTGTTAGCAACACTTTCCATTTTAACAGGAAAACTCTCTTGCTATCCCCAAGTAATTAAACCCTCAGTCAATATCCATCTACAGTAAACCTCTCCGGCTGTACCGGGGGGTTCTGTGAGTCGGGAAACTGCCCGCGGAGAGCAGCATTTCCTCCATGGATCGGCTCTGAGCCGCTCTGCTTGTGTTGGGTCAGCAGCCGAGTGATGTTTCGCATTAGCTTCTTAAATATCCCACCACCTCTGGGTGTTGGCACTTGCTGGCCCTTCCCGGCATCGTTAGCTCACCGTCTTTTAACATCCCCTTATCTGATGCTCTCCTGCCTTTGCTGAGGACGGTAGGAAGCTGCCATGCTTGGACCGCCTTCCATCGTCATTCTCACTGGTATCAATGCGTTTTTCTTCTTATCTTGCCATCCCGACCCACCCTTCAGTTGCGAGCTCGTTTAGGCAATACGTCTTTTTCTAACTTGCAAAAAGAAGAAATAAAACTAAAGATTGCTGATCTCCAGAGCTGGGAGGATGGGGATGAGGCAGGCACAGAGGCGGAAGCAGACACAGTGCCCTGAGCCTCTGTATAGCCTTGTATCTCTCCTTTGCATGGGGGAAATGTAAAAAAATGGTATTAAATAACTAACCTGGGAGTCCCTCCCAGTCTGTAAACCTATCTCCCAGCCTGCCAGCGTTGGGAAGGGAAGTGCTGCTGGGTAAAAGTGTCTTCCAAGAATTTTGAAGCATTTATAAATGAGAAAGGGCCAGTCTAATACACATAAATTACCTAAATACACAGTTCAGGCTGTATGCAACACTGCCGGGAGCGGGAATAACAGCAGACGTGGTAGCAAGCCGTAGGGAGGCTGGACGTGTCATGGGACATTAAAAGTTATTTGTTCCTTTCAATTCGTTGTTGCTGCTCAAGCCATTAACCTCTCCTGTGTTCTTTGGCGGTCATTGACCAACAAGTGATACCATAAGCAGGTACAGCCTCAGGGTAGACGTTGGTGCTGAACGTACCAGCTCCTTTCTTTGGCCTTCCCTGGAAAAAGGGGTTGAGGCATCAGGTGAGGCTTAGCCTACGGTTGGATACGACTCACTGCCACATCACCCGTCTGCGGTTGGGCTACATGGGCAATTGGGCCAATGCAACCAAAGCTGGGATCTTTACACCTATTTAAATGGAGAGGGGACATCCTAAGTGACTTGACACCCAGCCTGCATTGGATTTCTTTGTGTAAAATCTGTGCAAATGATTTCAGCTGACTTAATGAAATTGGTGAGTGTACCCGTACCAATGGTTTTGGGGTATCTGTGTTAGTTCACACAGAGTGGTGTGCTGTCCAAGAAGGCTCTTGGTGCTTTGGCTTCGTGAATCTAAAAGGGGTTTTTGCAGCCTGCAGCTTGATTAGGCACCGGGTGAATGCATCGCTTTCAGAGTGTGGGGCTTAAAACCCTGAAAGCACAAATCCGTCTGCTTTTGGTTTTATTGTGGTCTTGTGTGCTCCCTTGCAGTGTCTCCCAGCGGTCTCTGAAAGCAATCCAGGGTTAATGGCAAGGATGCAGGATGCTCTCATTTGGTTTCCTTGGTTAATTAGGTA
Organism: Mycteria americana; assembly: GCF_035582795.1. Classification (NCBI taxonomy): domain Eukaryota; kingdom Metazoa; phylum Chordata; class Aves; order Ciconiiformes; family Ciconiidae; genus Mycteria; species Mycteria americana. Next base: position 174,327,664 of record NC_134366.1, on the reverse strand, counting down.
GCAAACTTTTGGCCTTTGTTTATTAAAATCCCTCTTCTGTCCTCTGGGTTTCCTCTACTTCATAGGTAATTTCATCACTTGCTCTTACAGGAAGATGTTTGCAAAAGAAGATGGCCATGCCCGTTACCCACTCCTGATCCAGGACTCTCATTTTTTGGTTGCTCACTGCTGGCTGGCATGTAACTCAAATGGAGCTACAGGAGCAAACTTTCTCACGAGAACTTTTGCTGCCCTTCTTGGTGCTGTGACCCCCTACTTTCACCCTCCTCTGAATGAGCATCCCACCACGCTGCTTGCCTAGGGGAGTGAGGGAACAGCAAATAGTTTGGATAACTAGAAGATGGATGAAAAGGGAGGGAGGACTCAGTCCACTGGGATGAAAAAGAGAGTCTTGAAGTCTCCTGTAGGTGAAACAGACTGTGTGGGTCCACCATTTTTGGTGCTCTCCAGACTACTCTCCCGACAGTCCAGCTCCAACCCTCTCCGACTGCTACCGAAGTGCAGTGAGCTGCTCTGAAAAGGCCTGATCCCTCCCTGCCCTCCCCTTCTCGCCATGATGGTCCTTCAAAGCAGCAGGTCACGAGGCAGATGCTTTTCTCAGTTCTCCCTGCATGGCACGCAGAGCTGGTTTTGTGGCCAGGCTCTTCATCTCTCTCGAAGGAGTGAATGGGGTTGCAAACAATAGCAGTGATTTAGCAAACAGGAGTGATTTTGGGCAGGGAGAAGAGCTCTCCTCTGTAACACTGCTGTAAGCTCCTTGAGGCGATAACTATATCTCCTCTGTGTTTTGTAAGGTCCTGGTGTGATTTCAATGCTTTCCCTGGCACACGGGTTCAGCCTCGCCAAGTGACTGAGACCGTGAGCCCAACGCTGCAGGGCTGCCAAGTGCAGCGTGAAGCCTTCACTGTGACTTTTCTTGGAGGCAAGCAAGAAATGAAAGGGAACGCCAGCGTGGGGCTGAAATGCCTTCAAGAGAGAAACGGCAATAAATCCAGCGGGAGGAAATAATGATAGGCTAGAGGGAAGGGATGCCATCCAGAGGGACCTTGACAGGCTGGAGGAGTGGGCCCATGCGAACCTCATGAAGTTCAACAAGGCCAAGTGCAAGGTCCTGCACCTGGGTTGGGGCAATCCCCAGTATCCATACAGACTGGGGGATGAATGGTTGGAGAGCAGCCCTGCGGAGAAGGACTTGGGGGTACTGGGGGATGAAGCTGGACATGAGCCAGCAATGTGCACTCGCAGCCCAGAAAGCCAAACGTCTCCTGGGCTGCATCCAAAACAGCGTGGGCAGCACATCAAGGGAGGGGATTCTGCCCCTCTACTCCGATGTCCTGAGACCCCCCTGGAGCACTGCGTCCAGCTCTGGGGTCCCCAGCACAAGACAGACATGGACCTGTTGGAGCGGGTCCAGAGGAGGCCACGGAAATGGTCCGAGGGCTGGAACCCCTCTGCTATGGAGAAAGGCTGAGAGAGCTGGGGTTGTTCAGCCTGGAGAAGAGAAGGCTCCGGGGAGACCTTCTTGTGGCCTTTCAATACTTAAAGGGGGCTGGTAAGAAAGATGGAGAGAGACTTTTTAGCAGGGCCTGTAGTGGTAGGACAAGGGGTAACAGTTTTAAACTGACAGAAGGTAGATTTAGATTGGACATAAGGAAGAAATTGTTTTCCTTTGAGAGTGGTGAGGCACTGGACCAGGTTGCCCAGAGAAGTTGTGAATGCCCCATCATTGGAAGTGTTCAAGGTCAGGTTGGATGGAGCTTTGAGCAACCTGATCTGGTGGGAGATGTCCCTGCCCATGGCAGCAATGTTGGACTGGATGATCGTTGAAGGTCCCTTCCAACCCAAACCATTTGATGATTCTATGAAAGCCACTCAGTTGGGTGTTTGGCCAGTGAAGCCCTCGTGCGAGGGCAGCACAGTGCTTCCGCCAGCTTGTGCTCCTGGTTGGGGCTTTCAGGGAAAGGAAGACACGAGCTGGCTTCTGGCTTGCTTATGAACCATGACTAGCCCAAACTGTATCTTTTTCTGCAGGCTTAATTAGGCCTTTTTACAGACCTAATACTCCTGTTTTTAATCCCCGACTTGGAGTAGGATTTATGACACTGGGGACATTTCTGTCTCTGACTCTTCTCCCAGGCTGTGTGGGTGGTGAAGAAGGATCAATGTGGCTCTTGCACAGAGGAAAAAATGTGACATATCTAAACCCATGGTCAAAATAGGGGGTGTTGAATGAGTCTTGTAGCCCAGATGGAGCCGGTGCTGGGGTGTTTCTGGGGTGGGTGTAGAGGGAACATGTGTTGGCTGCCCTTCAGGGTCCAGGAGTGTCCCCAAACCAGCTGGGGGATGAGGCTTGGCTGTGCACCGGCATCTCAGCCTGCACCATGGGGTGACCCTACCTTGGAGAGTTGCCACTGACAGTGGGTGAAAAGCTTGAAGCCTGTGAAGACCTGTCAAATCTCACCTGTCAAAACCCGAAGATGTGGCTTATGGAGATGTGTCCTTCTGTGTCTTGGACACGAGGACTCTGTGTGGATCTTGTCCCTTTCCTGGTTCTTCAGCTTCCAAGGAGGAAAATAGTCCAGAGAAAAGGATGAGAAAAACTGGGGAAAAGCGGAGCTCAAGCTGATCCTTGAAACAGGTCAGGAACCCCAAAGAATTTCTGCTGGTTCTTTCCTTCTGTCAGCTTTTACCAGCCCGCAGTAAAGGCTTCCTTGGTTCACCCCATCATCATCTCTAGCTGGAGCTGCTCTCATCTGGGACGGGTACTGGTGAGGTCCTGGGGATGGGGGCTTTCAGGGCTTGTATTTGCCCCCAAACACTCACAGAGCTGCCTGGGCAAAGCTGGACGCAGAGGTACCCCATGGCCATAGCCTGGGGGTGTCAAGCTTACATTAGCTGGTTTTGGGGTTCACCACCACTGTGATTCCCCCTTGCTGAGCCACCAAGCCTGGGCCTTTCCCAGAGGTGTCCCATCTCCTTTCTGAAACCTTGTAATGTTTGAAGCATTGGATATTGCCGTTGCTGCCCCACTACCCGCACTCCTGCAGCAGATTCAGAAACGTCATTGTCTTCCCATGGCCTGGTCCAGTCCTTTGTAATGAGGATCGATGATGAGGAAGACAATAAAAAATACTTATATAAATACAAAGGAGGAGTTCTAGTGATCAACACTTTGTATTCAACACTGATGAGACTGCACCTCGAATGCTGTGTTCAGTTTTGGGCCCCTCACTACAAGAGAGACACTGAGGTGCTGGAGCGTGTCCAGAGAAGGGCAACGGAGCTGGGGAAGGATCTGGAGCCGAAGTCTGATGAGGAGCAGCTGAGGGAACTCGGGTTGTTTAGCCTGGAGAAAAGGAGGCTGAGGGGAGACCTTATTGCTCTCTACAACTACCTGAAAGGAAGCTGTAGCGAGTTGGGTGTTGGTCTCTTCTCCCAGGTAACAAACCATAGGACGAGAGGAAATGGCTTCAAGTTGCACCAGGGGAGGTTTAGACTGGATATTAGGAAAAATGTCTTCACGAAAAGGGTTGTCAAGCATTGGAACAGGCTGCCCAGGGAAGTGGTGGAGTGACCATGCCTGGAGGTATTTCAAAGACGTGTAGATGTGGTGCTTAGGGACATGGTTTAGTGGTGGACTTGGCAGTGTTAGGTTAACGGTTGGACTTGATGGTCTTAAAGGTCTTTTCCAACCTAAACAATTCTATGATTCTGTGATTCTATGACTCAGTTGCTCTGGTCTCAAGTTCATTTTGGGTGAACAACTGAAAAAGATTTAAGTTTTACAAAGACCCTGGACCAGGCTGCCCAGAGAAGCTGTGGATGCCTCATCATTGGAAGTGTTCAAAGTCAGGCTGGATGGGACTTTGAGCAACCTGATCTAGTGGGAGATGTCCCTGTCCATGGTGTGTGTGGGGCTGGTATAGATGATCTTTAAAGGTCCCTTCCAACCCAAACCATTTGATGGTTCTGTGAAATGTTTCCCATCACTTTAGCACAAGGTTGGCTGTACGTTTTACAGCCCTTTGAGAAGGTACTGCAAGAAGATTGGGATATTATTTTTATACCTCGGTCTTTCCGAGTGTAATTATTTGAGGAGAGAACTTCTCCAGCCTGTGTGAGGCCTGGGAAGAGGTTTCATGCGTATGCGATGTGAACATTGGGGGAAACCACAAAAACACCCTCAACAACCCTGCATTGCAGGTACCAAAGTTTCTTATGCAACACGCAGCCATAAAAGCGACTGCGTTGGTTTTGATTGCAGGATGAAGTAATGGGTTGAACTGTGAAGAAGAAATCCATTTACGTAGCTTTGATAATAAAATTGGCAACAGCATACAGGAGAAGCCGAAAGCTTTTAAATAGATGGAGAAAATATTAAACGTTTCAAAGGCAGTTTGTATTGTTTGCTGATGTTCCTGATGGTTTTGCTGTTGGTGTTACAGCTTCTACGGTGATGAGCGTGGCACGTGGAAGGATGCCTGGGGCCAGGGGAGGAGAGGGGCCCGTGCCGCCAGGCCTGCCGCGGGAGGTCAGTGGCTCAGTCTTGCCGAAAATGGCACAGATCGACTGTGTCGCGGTGACTGGTCATCTGCTCCTCCACCATATCATCATCGCACATCAGCGAGCGATCCCATCCCCATTATTTCAGCCCTTTGCATGTGGCCGCATGGCACCATCGCAGCTCACTCTGATTTAATTGCTGAGGTTAATTAGGATTTAAATCCACGAGATGGAAACCCTTGCTTTCGATCATCAGATCTAGTTTTGTTCCCCGTCTTTATTCACCAGCTGTTTCTCTGGAGGAATCTTTATTCTCATTGGTTGATAACCATTATAATATACTTGCAACTACTTTTCTTTTGCAAGTCAGGAGGATTTATTAGGTAGGTACATCTTTATTTAGGCAATTAGGTAGCTTAATAGGTACTCATTGAGGTTGATAATTTTTCCCAGGTTTTGAAAATGGTAAATGAGATCTGTGCTGGATTTTTTTTTTTCTTGAGATTAACATTAAGCTGCATTTGAATGGAAATTCAGATTCAATTGAACCAAATTAAAATAGTTTTTTAAAGTGTTTGTTTCATAATTAGAACTAATTATTGAAAGTAGAGAATTGTTTATGGATAAATTAACAGGTTACTGCTGGTCACTATGTATTTAAAGCTAATGGATCCCCTGTATTTATGTCTCTATATTGGAAGAAGACACATGCTTTTCTGTTTTTCAATTTCCGATCACTTTTTCAAACTCGATTATCATAGTCAGTGAACTAAATTATTTGAATAATTGAAATCAGGTTCTTTAAATAAATTAGGTCTTAAAGTAGAAAGTGTTTATTTGAGATTTGACCTTTTTATTTTTAAGAAGACAACAATAATGTTGATATAAATTCCATAAATCAAACATTTAAATGAAATGACTTGGTTTTTTTCTGTGGATTTGGGGTCCTCAAGCAGCTGGCGGGTGGGGATAGAGACGTTACGGGAGATTGGAGCAGCTTCCGATGGGAACCAGTGCAGGAGCTTGGAGGACTGCTGGCATTTTCGAGGAGCACTTTTAAGCCCAAATCCTGCGTTTTGTTCTGCTGCGTGCTAAGGAACAAGGATATTGTGATTATGGGTTTTTTGCTATTTCTCCCAAATCAGGGTTTTGCATTGCCACCTGGGAGGCTTGGGGCGGACGAGGTCCCTCCTGCCTCGCTGCTCCCTGCTGCTGTCCGTAACCGTTGCCCTGGTTATGATCTGCTCTTTCCTCGGGAATCAAATGCCAGCATGCAAATGTGATTTCTTACTATGTAAGGATTACTTTAAAAAAAAATAAGCTAAGCCTAAAGAAGATATCCAGTAGTAAAAGAAAACCATCCTTTAAGAGCCACTTGTATTGCCGTCAGCGCCAAGAAATCCTCTCCGTTTCAGCTGGCTGAAACGCCGTTGGGATGCTCTTGCCCTGCTCTTGGTTTTGTGTTTAATTTATATACATCAGATACTCTAATACTTCAAGTATAGGCGCGTTTATGCAGGTGTTTGTGTGGGGTTTTTGGATCAGATGGTCTCGTGTGTTGAGTGCGCGCTTGTGGGCGTAGCTTGAGGGTGTTAAATCTGAGCATCTCCTAGAGCTCTTCCTGCGTGCCAGGGCGAGTCGTCCTTCTTGCTAACCTTCACTTTCCACGTTGGCTTGGAAATCTCCCCTTTTTTGCTTTTTTTTGGTGTATTTAAGAGAGGAGCATATTGTGCTAGCAGCGCTTGCTGGCTCCTGGCTGAAGTTTTTGTGGTTTTCTTCCATTTTGAGCAGTTTTGCTGTGTTTGGAGGCAAGGAAGGCACGTTGAGCTGGGCATCAGCTGACCGTTGACTCCACATTGTCTTGCTGAGCCCTTTTCTCCCTTTGGGTCCAGTTTTTGCTTTCGGTTTACCAGTCTGTAGGAAGAAACATTTCCATTTCCCAGGCAATGTAAAGTTGGTCTGGCAGAAAAGGTTGGAAGAAGGACCCAGCATTTCCACTTTCCAAGCGACGTGAAGTTGGTCAAGCAGAGAAGACTGGAGGAAATTTTGTATCAGAAATAGTGTGGCCAGCAGGACAAGGGCAGTGATTGTCACTTTGTACTTGGCACTGGTGAGGCCGCACCTCGAATGCTGTGTTCAGTTTTGGGCCCCTCACTACAAGAGAGACATTGAGGGGCTGGAGTGAGTCCAGAGAAGGGCAACGAAGCTGGTGAAGGGTCTGGAGCACAAGGCTGATGGGGAGCGGCTGAGGGACCTGGGGTTGTTCAGCCTGGAGAAAAGGAGGCTGAGGGGAGACCTTCTCGCTCTCTACAACTGCCTGAAAGGAGGGTGGAGAGAGGTGGGGGTTGGTCTCTTCTCCCAGGTAACAGGTGATAGGACAAGAGGAAACAGCTTCAAGTTGCACCAGGGGAGGTTTAGATTGGATATTAGGAAAAATGTCTTCACGGAAAGGGTTGTCAAGCATTGGAACAGGCTGCCCAGGGAAGTGGTGGAGTGACCATGCCTGGAGGTATTTCAAAGACGTGTAGATGTGGTGCTTAGGGACATGGTTTAGTGATGGACTTGGCAGTGTTAGGTTAACGGTTGGACTTTGTGATTTTAAAGGTCTTTTCCAACCTAAACAATTCTATGATTCTATGAAGGACACAGCAGCTCCATGGTTAATCATGGGAAAGAGAATAAGAATAATCAAACTTGGTCAACACAAGCATCTACGAAGCACCAGCGTGAAATGGCCGGAGTCACGCAAAGTTGCTGCTGCTTCGAGGGACGCAAGGGAAGAGCCCAGATCTCAACCTGCAGAGTGTTTTATCAGCCCAGGACCTCCACCCGTAACATTTTGAGTGCAAGACATTGCAATTTTCCCATCGCGCTCGGCCCCGGCATTGGCGGTAGACCTCCGACAGCTACGATGCTGTTTTTAAACATTTTTATAGTGTTCTTCTACCCCCTTTTCATTAAAAATTTTTCTTCCTCTGTCCACCCCGGGGGTGGGGGAAAGACAACCCTCAACCTTGTGTAGTCAAGGTTATGGCGATAAATTCTGTAGCATTGTCACTTCTATTCGGAGTAAATTGGCTGGCCGCTTTCGGGCTGAAGGGAAGATAATTTGCTGTAGTATTTCAAATGGATTAGAAATGGATTTGAAGGGAAAGTTCATGCCTCCCATTACAAAGGCTAGAAAGAAGACTATCTTAAGGCACTGTTCACACTCTGGCCTTCATTATCCACGCTTAATACCTTTCCTATTTTCCAGCGTTAATGAAATTTCCTGCCGGAGCGGGCCTTCTGGACAGACGGGAGGACTCTTTAGATCCGCGGGCTTGTGTGGCAGAAAGGGAATTACAAGCCCCTCGTGTCGAGGGGCCGGAGTATTCTTCAGGTCCTTGGCCCGGCTATTATCTCATTAATTTTATCCTCTTTTCTCAGTACAGTTCATTTCCAAAGGCCGTCCTTTCCATTAGGGTAACAATTCAGCGGAGAGCTGTGACACCGCCGCCAATGAAAAGCGATGGGGCGTTTGGCATGGCTCCTTGCCCTCCGTTACAGCCATCCTTCCCCTCGCCCACCTTGCTGGTGGCTTTTCCCCGCCGCCACCGGCTCGGATGTCACTGACGGGGAGGGGGACACACACCGGTGGTTGTGTTGGGGCTACACAACCACTTGGGTGCAACAACTTGGCTTAAGAGGAAAATAGAGGTTTCCTACGGGTGTATGTTGGGCAATTAAGTTTCCCCCCCACTCTTCTGTATGGACTCAGGTTCCACCGTGATTTTTCAATGTAAAACATATTTTACCTTCAGTTTGAAATCTCCTATGGCTCCTATAATATACATAAATATAATAAATAGTCTAATTAATATAATAAATAATAAATATAATAAATATTCTAATAAATAATACCCTATAAAATAACAGATGTGGCCAAAGCTGAACCCGACACGTTCATTCAGCTGCCGAAATCCCCTGTGAAGCATCGCCAGTGTTTTCCGGTGAGCGGCATCTCCTGTCCCGTTGTGTTTGCATCGGGACCCCCCGCGATGGCATGATCATCTACGGGCGGGGGGTTCCACCAGCCCCAGGCTGCATCCCCTGGGCTCACCCCCCTGCAAAGTTGCACCTCCAGTTTCTAGGGAGCGAAGGGTGGAGGAGGTGACCTCCGAGGTTAAAGGGGAATAAATACAAATACAAATAGCGAAGCCCGCTGGGGGGGTGTTTAGGGTGGGTTATTGGGGCCCATCGCACCCCATGGGGGGTATAACCCCCATTAACGTTGACTTTTTAGATAGGAGGGTTTCCAGGTGAGGAGCTGGGCTGGTGCAGAGCCTCCATGGAGGCTGAGGGTGCTGGGGACATCCCTGCTCAGACACTTCCACCACCCAGAAGGTGGAAATGGAGGTGGTCAAGCCCCCAGTGAGCTCGAGCTAAGCCCCTGGTTGAGACTTCAGTCCGGTGGCACTTGGGGCTTTGGCAGCCTGAGCTGATGTTCTGCAGAAGCTTTGCTTGGAGGCCACCTAGATGGTCATTTTTCTACCTCAAAAATGCATTGACTACAAGTTGGAGGAGGTTCAGCCCCCCTCTCCTTGCAGGGTGAGATGCTTTTCGACGCTCTCTACCAAAAATCCTTGAAAAATCCCAGCGGGAACATCCTTAATGGGAGATACAGTGCCCGTGGTCCTCACGTTTGGGACTTAGGACTGCCGGAGAGGAGAAGAGAGCGTGCCGCTGTGCACATCGCTGCTCCGCTCCTCTTATACTGGCTTTTTCTTTTTAATATTGCTTTATAAAAGTATAAAATGTTTTATAATCTGCAGCTGTTGCTATTTGCTCGGCAGCTGCTACCTGCTTGCTCTCTGCTCACATACCAGGGGTCAGATGCCACCGGGTAATAACTCTTGATAAATGGTGACTTTCGAACAAGGAGTGCCGGAGTGTGCAGCCACTTCAACGGGTTGAGTGAGCGCAGCAAAGCGAGAAAATAAATATCCTGAGGATTTGGGAGATTCAACCAGCCGGGCTCTTAAACTGGTGCTTAAAGCAGCGCTGTTTAGGCTCAGCCGGCACGAGCAGCCCCCGGGGCTGCTCCCGACTTGGGTTTGGTTGGATTTTACCGATATTCCAGCCATAAGAGGGGTTTTTTCCCCCCTATATTTTTTATTTTGCACCCCGCTGATGTTTTTCCAAGCATTCCGTGTGCCCTCTATATTAACTATAGATTTGTATAGCTATATAGAGATATCTACATAGATATAGATATGGATATAGGTAGAAACAGAGATATCTATATAGATACCTGTCTCTATATGTCTATATAGATATTATCTGTAGATAATATATTTCAATATATATCGAATATGTCTCTATATAGATATAGATATTATAGTATATAGATAAATCTATATAGTTATAATCTCTGTGTAGATATAGAGATTATATAGGTTTATATATAACTTATAGATAGATAAGATATATGTCTATATATGGTCTCTATATCTATATATAGTCTATATATAGATCTCTATATATCTGTATCTAGTTCTATTATTATGTATAATTAGATTTTATATACCTATAGATATATATCTCTCTATTTTATTATATATATTCATATATGTGTGTGTGCGTAGAGAGAGAGATATCTATAATGAGATGTCTCTGTTCAATGCAAAGGAGGCAGAAGGGCTTTGATCTGAAGCTTTGGGTTTGGGGCAGGTTTTTCTCCCGACGGAGCCGAGGCTTTGAGTGCCCTCCCCTCCTCGCTCCGGCTGGGCGAGGGCAGGGAGATTCCCGGTATATATGAATATATACTGAATATATATATGTATCTACTATACTGATAATAGATATGTAATAATATGTATCTGTGTATGGATATATCTATGTATAGTTATATATTATCCACAGATTATATAGAGAGAATATGTATAGAACTATATATATTCAATGATATCTATATATTTTTATATATAAATACATTTACAATATATAAAATATATTGTATATATGAATATATATAATATATGTATTCTGCATATATACACATACATATGAAATAACATCCAGGCCTCGTATCTCCATCGGTAACATTTTATAGGTGTTCTTCTGTGTCAAAATCAAAGTAAATACGTCTCCGGTCACTAAGCGTTCCCCTGACGCGTCGTGCGTCTGGGGATTACGGATACAGCAAGCAAATGCTCCGTCTCTGACTCTTATTCCGTTTCCTTTGCAATCAGCAGTTCTGGCTGTTTCTCAGGAGCTTTCAGGAGGCTTTTTTCCAGCTGTGTCTTCTGAAGAAGACTGTACGGAGCCTCCTTGATGGGACTGATGCTTATAGCTCAGTGCTGGGCACAACAGGAGCCCGAAGGCCATCGGCACTGCAGACCCCGTGGATGGTGGTGTGGAGCATCCCGGTGCCCTCCCGGAGCTGCTTCACTGGGAGGAAGAGGGGGAGGAGGAGAGCTGGAGCTGGGATGGGTCTTGTCACAGCCGTGGTGGTGCTTTGCTATATTACGATACCTTTATTAGAATCACAGAATGGTTTGGGTGGGAAGGGACCTTTGAAGGTCATCTAGTCCAACTCCCCTGCAAGGAGCAGGGACATCTCCCACTAGATCAGGTTGCTCAGAGCCCCGTCCAACCTGACCTTGGATGTTTCCAGGGATGGGGCATCGACCACCTCTCTGGGCAACCTGGGCCAGGGTTTCACCACCCTCAGTGTAAAAAATTTCTTCCTTAGATCTAGCCTGAACCTACCCTCTTTTAGTTTAAAACCGTTACGTTTTGTCCCATCGCTACAGGTCCTACTGAAAACTCTGTCCCCATCTTTCTTATCAGCGCCCTTTAAATATTGAAAGGTGCAAGAAGGTCTCCCCGGAGCCTTCTCTTCTCCAGGCTGAACAACCCCAGCTCTCTCAGCCTTTCTCCATAGCAGAGGGGTTCCAGCCCTCGGACCATTTCTGTGGCCTCCTCTGGACCCGCTCCAACAGGTCCATGTCTGTCTTGTGCTGGGGACCCCAGAGCTGGACGCAGTGCTCCAGGGGGGTCTCAGGACATGGGAGTAGAGGGGCAGAATCCCCTCCCTCGACCTGCTGGCCATTAGGTACTTGATATCATTTTTATCGGCTGCGTCAGGCCACTGTTACAGCCACGAGACCTTTCTCCAGGTCCTGCAGCCAATGCTGGCTGCAACCTTGTGCTTGCAGACGTTTGTTGTGAGCTGCTGGGTGGTCCATGGGTGGCCCTAGCGTCCCTCCTGCCATCGGAACCTTCAGACAATGATGCCACTGCTATGGCTCTTTGCAAGTAACCTGGTTTTGTAAAAATTAAGACTTGATGCTCCTCTCCGGAGCATTTTCATGAGGATCAAGCCTTTGGGGAAACGGGAACCGGGGCAGCAGCTTCTTTGTGCATTCCCCATCCCCTCCGCAAAAACGAGGCAGCAATTCTCCGAGCTCGGTAGCCAGTGGCAACAGCCCGATGAAATGAATAGGCTGTCACGCTAAGCACTAAGAAATGTAACTATTACATTTTACAATTCTCTCTTTCTTTGCAGCACATGTTCATTTAAAGGTAATGCTCTCCGGGGTTTGCATTCTGCTGATAGGATAGCGGGATCTTAATTTACAGATATTCTCCAGTAATGCGCGGTTTATATACGTTCTGCTAATAGCATTATGAGCATAGTTTGGACTAATACAAAATTAGAGCTCTAATTTGCATAAACAAATTACTGTTTGGATTAGTGCTAAATGGGGAAGACGACTGATATTTGAGGAGATTTGATTTGGCTGCAGCGGCTCTGTTTGTATAAAGGCGTATGTACGAAAATGAGCTGGGTGGCTCCGCGCGGGCTGGGAGGGAGGTGGGATGGCGCATGAGATGCCAGGTCATGAACTGGAGGGGGTTTTGGTGGCAGATGAGCCCCTCTGGGACATATTTGTCCCCAGGGTGTCACTTCAGAGCTTACTGATCCTTCAGAATAACCTTATGGGCAGCACTAACTGGATCGCAGCTCCCAACCCATCGCTGTCCCGCTGCCTCACTACAGGGTTTGTGGATATAGGGGAGAGATGGGGAGGTGGAGAAGGGTCCCCAACGCTGCCTGCTCGACCTCGCTTGCGGCCCAGCATCTGCTCCAGGCGATAGATGGGGGACAGCAGCGATCTTGAGCAACTCGTCCCATGCAGGGATGTAGCAAAACCCTTGCAAGAGCCAGATTTGGCGGGGAATAATAATAATAATATCAAAGTTATGGTACCTAATGATAATAATAATTATAATTATGATACCAAAAATATCAAAGCTTGTAGAGCTCCGTAAAACTTGGCTAAGCTCGGGGGAGGTCCCACATTGCCGGTTTCCTTGTGGGATTGCATCCCCATTTCTTTCTCTTTGCTGCTGGGACTGGAGCTGCAAGCCAAGGGTATGAGATGGGGCATCAGCCCTGGCTGCGTGGGCTCACCTGGATCCCATTTCGGATGCCCCAGGCCGCCTGCTAAGAAGCCACATGCCAGTAGTGTGGATCGAAGCCATGTCGTGTGCGAGGCTTTGGGGTCGATGGCAAATATCTGCAGAGCTTAGGGACAAACACCTTTGCTGTGTCCTAGCAGGCTATGGTTGGGTGGGGACCTGACCTTCAGCGCGTGGTCTCTTCTCCTGCAGCATTGCCATGGGCAAGCTGGAGGAAAGAAATGACTTTTTGTTGCATGGGGGAAGCGGTACCAGGGGGAGAGTCCTTGAAGGTTGGGTTTTTTGGTGTAAATCACGGGGAATTAGAGCTTCTCCTCTGTCTACAGCAAGAGCATCCCTGATTCTTCCCTGCATCAGCTCCATCCTCAGGCGGCCGAGAGTTTGCTCACAAAGCAGCAGCTCCTTGCGATATCTTCCCTAGTTTGGGCTTACCTTGACTTTATCGTTTTCTTGCAGGTCCCCGCTATTGAACCAAATGCGCCTGTTGCCTCAAGGGGGCAAGTCCCAGCACGTGCAACAGAGATGGAGGAGCAAAGGCTATCGCTGCATCGGCGGGGTGATGTACCGAGTGTCAGCGAATAAACTCTCCAAGACTTCCAGCACCCCTGGCCGGGGCAGAGACCTGAGCACCAAGAGCCCCGGCAGAGCAGGTGAGCAGCAAGAATTTGTCGCGGTCTGCATCCAAAATCCAGTGACATCCCGGCTTCGGCATTGGGGTCGGCTTTTAGCTGCTTATTCCCAGGCCACATGTTGCAACTCATCCTCTGGCCTCTCAAGAGCCCAGATGCAAAGGTGACGGGCATCCCATGATTGCCAAAGCACATCCCCCAGCTCTTCTTGCTTTACAGTGGCGCTGAAGGGAAGATAATGTAGAAGAAATGAAAGGTTTAAGAAAATTGAGGTTTTTCTTAACTCAGTTTAGTTCAAGCTTGTAGAGATACACCATTAAACTTGTTTTTTATTTTAATCTGAGCAAAGTCTTGGGCAGCTTCAGACGGCACCGCAAGGTTAAACGTATTTGAGATACTCATCAAATTACATTCAATATTGACCTAAGAAAGAGGGAAGGATCATTCTGCAGATAACTATGAAACAGGCATTTTGACGCGCTTACTGGCTTTACATTTAGCTTCAATTAAATTTGTGTTTCAACTCCTCCTGTACTTGGTGCCTCCAGCGTGGCTTTTAGGCAAGACCCGGTTTCTAACTGTGCTTAAAGTATTTTTTTGAGTTTCTACTTGGGGTCAAATATTTTTGCTCTGTAGCTTCTTTATTGACAAATTTTGGGGACAGGTAAGATGGGAATGGTAAAGCCAACGGCTTTGTGCTGTTGTTTTTCTTTGCTGGAAGGATGAAGGGTGCAGAGACGAGTATGTTCGTGGATGATGCTATAAATGAGGCAGTTTAATGCCAAAGTCATTTTATGTACGGTGGGAAAGTGGATGAAGAGAGGCAATAAATAGCGCAACGTCGTTGAGAGGTGCAGCCTCTGAAACTGCCTGCACCCCGATTTCTGTGAGCATTATGGGGCGTCCTGGGTAGTTTTAAACCCTCAAAGAACAGGGATTAGGGAGGGAAGGAGCTTTGTGCAGGCACAAAAATCCCGTCAGGGGGAGAGCTGAGCAGCTCTGGGAAGTTTGAAAAGCATGAGGAAAATTAGGAGCAAACAGCAACATCTCAATAAAGAATAAATAACTTCCCCCGACGCTCGCATGCAGCCGGTAAGTGGTGTTGGAGAGAAAATGGAGAGGGGAAAATGAGGGGCAGGCAGAAGAGGGATGGCCGGTGATAATAAATCCTTCCTGTGCATCATTGCTGGTGGGGAGGAGGGCAGAGATTTAGCTTAAACCTCGGATTAGCTGCCTGGGCACCCAGGGATGGGAAATGAAGCCGCCTGCAGATGATGACAGAGATGAGGATGCTGTGGAGGCCGAGGGGGCGTGGAGCCGATGGAGCATCGCTTTCAGGTAATCTCCCTTCTGAGAACATTAAAAGGATGCTCGGCAGCGGTTTGGGGACAGTTTGCTGGTGTTTTTGCAACTCAGCTCTGCTCAGGACAGATTTTCAGCGGCTGACTAGCCTGCAACGTCCTCCTCGCTGCTGGCTCTGCAGATAGGTATGTGCACGCTCGTGAGCGTGCGTCCATATGGCTTGTTTTGAAGTCAGCAATCCTACCTGCGAGCTGTTAAATCCTTGGCTTTGGTGCTGTGTCTGGAAGAGGATGGGCAAGGATCAGCCTTCGGAAGCGTGGAAAAAAAGGCCATAAAGTGAGCGGAGGGGTCTGTAGACCAAGCAAATCCTGGTGTCAGTGATGCTGGATTTTTTCAAGAGCTCTGCTAACAGCAGTGGGATTTTCCAAAGTATCTGAATCAGGGTAATCAGCTGCACAAAACCAACCTGAGGGTGGTTCTACCATAAGCACCATCCCCGGGTGTTGAAGCTGTCACCGAAGGCAACAAACATCTTGCTGGAGTGCAAGAAAAGGGGTGAAACCCCCAAGACGTGGGCAGGGAAGATGTTAGATGGAACAGGTCTGCTTTTGGGGCCAGGTTCCAGGACAGAGTTGGACCACTGGGAAGGGTCCAGGGGAGAAGTGATGGCTGGAAGGACTGGAAAAGTGGAAGACCTGGGTTTGTGCAATCTGAAGAGGGAGGAGATGGAGGGGCTGCAGGTATCCAAGTTCACGAAGAGCTGCCAAGCAAAGGAAGGATGTCTTCTCCATGACTAGGTGGAGCAGCCAAAACCCAAGGGGCTTAAACTGTTGCAAGGAGGGTTCAGGGAGAGCTTTCGAAGGATGAGGATTATGAAGTGCTGGAGTAAGTTGGCTGGGTTGACTCTGAAATCTCCCTTATTGGGATTTTTTAAAGAACAGGTTACATGAACTCCTGTTTGGGGAGGACACAGGTGGAGAAGGTCCTGCCTTGCAGCAAGGAGGTGGACTTGACTCAAGCTGCTGCTGAATTTCCAGTCGATGCATTGGTGGCTTTAATAGAGGTGCTGGGAGATGGTGGGAGGACTTGACTGTCCACCACCGTGCTTAAATCACTATTTCTGCCGCTGTTTGCAGCACCAGCATTTCCGAGGCAGCTTTTCCCAAGCCCAGATCTTGCACGTGCCATATTTAAAATGCTTCTTCCAGACTATTTCTTTTTTTTAATTTATCTAAGTGCAAGAAAGTTTCTAAATTTGTCTTGCCGGCGGGAAACAGCAAAGTCACGCGTAGGCAACTCAGCAAAGGCTGATGGATTCAGCCTGTCTGTGAACATCCACCACTGGGCTGGGACCAAGCGGAGAAACGCCAGCCCAGAGTGCAATTTCTGGGAAAGGGATTGAGCCAAAGGTTTGACGGGAGGACTTTTGCAAATTCAGGCATCAGCGTTGCTCTTGGGGTTTTGCTGGGTGAGGTTTGGGATATGGGGAAGGAAACAGCAGTGATTTTCAAGGGATTTAGTTTGCAGAGGTGACCTAAAGCAGCTTTAAAAAGCAAAGAATCGGTAAAAGGCACAGAGTGAGCGTGCACCAGCAAGCGCTGGAGTTCTGCAAATACTTTTCCCCCTTTTTGATCTCGATTTTAAAATAATGAGACTTTGATGGAGATGTGCTACTGGCTCGGGGTCAGCAGATCAGACCTGCTGGCCGGCGGTGGGGAGGGAGCCGCTCCCCGTCGTGGCTTTATCGGGGGTGATGGGGCAGGGAGGAGATGCGATCCCCCCCACATCTTTCCTTCCCCACTGGGACCACATCCTTTAGTGAGGTCTTGTTTAGAGAAAGAGGTTTAATTATTAAATTATTTAATTTAATATTTAATTTAATTTAATTTAATAAATTATTTAATTTAATAATTTAATTATTAAATTATATAAAAGAGGTTTAATAATTCTGTCCCTGCTTTGGGACAGAAAGTCCCTTCTGGGGTTATTATCTATAAAATACAAACCCATCTAGTTATTTTTTTTAAATATTTCTTACTTTGCTGTAGTCTCCTTCCCCCTGCCACGCAGCACATTGGATTGGTAACCGTAAAGCCCTAGTAACTGGTGTGCGTCAGTATTTTCATGTCATCTTTCAGCTCTCGCCATAATTCATCCTCCTTTGCAAGGATGGATTCAACAGATAGCGGCGTCTCTTGCTTTACGATAACTGGGGCTGGCAGGGCGGAAGATTTGTGTGTGCTCATCGGGTACGAGCCTTCACACGTTTACTCAGTGCTCTGTGTTTTCAACACCTGACAAAGTTTATTTAAAAGACCAAAAAAAGCCAGCTTTTCCTTTCCCTTCCAGTGCCAGACGCTCTGTGTTTGGGGTAGCAGAGAGATGGGAAACGCTCCTGACAGTTTAATAGCTTGGAGTTTACTTACGGTGGGTTATAATTCTGCTGTTTGCCTGAATTTATTGGGTTGGTATTTTGCCTCTTCGTGGCCTGACTACAATAAGAAACGTGATGCTGGTTGCTGCGGCTGATCCATCAGTGCCGTCGTACCGTCCCTGCCAGGCGAGCAGGATGGGCAATTGTTTTAATGCTGGGGGTAAGGTAAAATTTGGTGCTGGGGATGCACCTCCTGCAGTCCTGTGCTGTACCGGGGTCAATCCTGGGGCTACCAGGAGCGACTTCCAGAGGGCAGACTTTGGCCCGTTGAGGAGACTGGTTGACAGAGCCCCTTGGGAGGCAGTCCTGAAGGGCAGAGGAGTCCAGGAAGGCTGGGCATTCTTCAAGAAGGAAATCGTAAAGGTGCGGAGCAGGTCATCCCTGTGTGCCGAAAGACGAGCCAGCAGGGAAGAAGACCGGCCTGGCTGAACAGAAAGCTTTGGCTGGACCTCAGGAAAAAGGGAGAGTTTATGACCTTTGGAAGAAGGGGCAGGCAACTCAGGAGGACTACAAAGATGTCGTGAGGTTATGCAGGGAGAAAATTAGAAGGGCCAAAGCCCAACTTGAACTTAATCTGGCTACTGCTGTAGATGACAGTACAAAATGTTTCTATAAATACATTAGCAACGAAAGGAGGGCTAGGGAGAATCTCCATCCTTTATTGGATGCAGGGGGAAACATAGTGACAAAGGATGAGGAAAAGGCTGAGGTACTTAATGCCTTCTTTGCCTCAGGCTTTGACAGTAAGACCAGTTGTTCTTGGGGCACCCAGCCCCCTGAGCTGGAAGACAGGGACAGGGAGCAGAATGAAGTCCCCATAATCCCAGGGGAAATGGTTGGCGACCTGCTACACCACTCAGACACACACAGGTCTATGGGGCCAAATGGGATCCACCCAAGGGTACTGAGGGAGCTGGCAGAAGTGGTGACCAAGCCACTTTCAATCCTTTATCAGCAGTCCTGGCTAACCGGGGAGGTCCCAGTTGACTGGAAGTTAGCAAATGTGATGCCCATCTAAAAGAAGGGCCGGAAGGAGGGTCCAGGGAACTACAGGCCTGTCAGTCTGACCTCGGTGCTGGGGAAGGTTGTGGAGCAGATCATCTTGAGTGCCATCATGCAGCACGTACAGGACAAGCAGGTGATCAGGCCCAGCCAGCATGGGTTCAGGAAAGGCAGGTCCTGCTTGACCATCCTGATCTCCTTCTATGACAAGGTGACCCGCCTAGTGGATGAGGGAAAGGCTGTGGATGTTGTCTACCTGGACTTCAGTAAAGCCCTTGACACGGTTTCCCACAGCATTCTCCTGGAGAAACTGGCTGCTCATGGCTTGGACGGGTGTACTCTTCACTGGGTAAAGAACTGGCTGGATGGCCGGGCCCAAAGAGTGGTGGTGAATGGAGTTAACTCCAGTTGGCGGCCGGTCAGAAGCGGGGTTCCCCAGGGCTCGGTGTTGGGGCCAGTTCTGTTTAACATCTTTACCAATGATCTGGATGAGGGGATCGAGTGCACCCTCAGTAAGTTTGCAGATGACACCAAGTTGTGTGGGAGTGTTGATCTGCTGGAGGGCAGGAAGGCTCTGCAGAGGGACCTGGACAGGCTGGATCGATGGGCCGAGGTCAATTGTATGAAGTTTAACAAGGCTCAGTGCCGGGTCCCACACTTGGGTCACAACAGCTACAGGCGTGGGGAAGAGTGGCTGGAAAGCTGCCCAGTGGGAAAGGACCTGGGGGTGTTGGTCGACAGCCGGCTGAATATGAGCCAGCAGTGTGCCCAGGTGGCCAAAAAGGCCAACAGCATCCTGGCTTGTATCAGCAATAGCGTGGCCAGCAGGACTGGGGCAGCTGATCGTCCCCTGTACTCGGCACTGGTGAGGCCGCACCTCGAATGCTGTGTTCAGTTTTGGGCCCCTCACTACAAGAGAGACATTGAGGGGCTGGAGCGTGTCCAGAGAAGGGCAACGGAGCTGGGGAAGGGTCTGGAGCACAAGGCTGATGGGGAGCGGCTGAGGGACCTGGGGGTGTTCAGCCTGGAGAAAAGGAGGCTGAGGGGAGACCTCATCGCTCTCTACAACTACCTGAAAGGAGGCTGTAGAGAGGTGGGGTTGGTCTCTTCTCCCAGGGAACAGGTGATAGGACGAGAGGAAATGGCCTCAAATTGCGCCAGGGAGGTTTAGATTGGATATGAGTAAAAATGTCTTCACGAAAAGGGTTGTCAAGCATTGGAACAGGCTGCCCAGGGAAGTGGTGGAGTGACCATGCCTGGAGGTATTTCAAAGACGTGTAGATGTGGTGCTTAGGGACGTGGTTTAGTGGTGGACTTGGCAGTGTTAGGTTAACGGTTGGACTTGATGGTCTTAAAGGTCTTTTCCAACCTAAACGATTCTGTGATTTTATGGTAAAGCAACTCATCCATCTCCCGGAGCAAGGAGGAGAGCAGGGGTTTTGCCATGGCTCATCTGCAACCCGCTTCGTTACTGGCGGCACAGTGTGGGGGACAGCCAGGTTGGGGACAGGCAAAAAGCATCATTGCAAACCCAGGAAAAGTTTCTGAAGGTGTTTTCAGCATAAAGAAGCTGCCTGGAGTGATTCGTGGTTTTGGGCATCACAGTGGTCTGTGCAGCTGCTGAGAACTGTGCTCTCATCACACGTGTAGCTCTGCTCCCAAAGAGCTTGCTGCAATTTCTGCGCTTGTATCCTGAACACTACAGATGAATTATAGAAATAGAAAGACTTTTTGCTTTCCCAGCCAGCTGCTGAGCTCAGATGTACTGTAACTGAGCCGCTCGACCAAGGATGGAAGAGGCTCAGAAGAAAACATCTAGCTGCAAACGTAGGGCTCGGACACCCGCTCCTCGTCCCCGTGCAGGACGAAGATGCAGTATCAGACATGGAAAAGCTCTTTACCCCTGGGGTGGTGTTGGCAGTAACTAGTATTTCTGCAAAGATATATTTTTCACTTTGCAGAAGTATTAGAAAATAGGCAGCGGGGCGGTGCGGAAAGCATTCGATACGTTGCAATTAATTAAGCAAGCATAGTAATCGGGTTTCTCCGCTCACAATGAACCTCTCCTTCATTTCTTTCTACAGCTGCTAAGACGTTATTCAGACACTTGAGGAATTTCCATGAAATTGGGGAAAGAAGCAAAAGGTCCTGGCAACATCGCATTTCACAAAGAAATTTGAAAGGGAAAATAAAAAAAACCCCACAGCCCTGTACAAGATTGAAAGCAGCAGAAACCAAATTAAGGTTTGACATTGTCCGGAAAACAGCCCTGACCCCAATCTAGGCGTGAGCCACCGCCGCCGTGGTGAGAGCTATTGCACGCTGTGAGCTGGGGCTGGCTCCGGTGGTGTTTTCCCGGTGTCCAGGCTGCTTTCCATGGGCAAACCCTCACCTGCACGACTTCCTTGGATGAGGTTTTGCCTCCTGGGACGCATGCGGGAGCCCCGCTGTGACGAAAGGCTGGTGGCTTTGGGGACACTAGCGTGGCTGGGCTTTGCCTGCCGGAGGGATGCTCATGGGTGGCAGCCAGCCCCTCGAGCGGCGTGATTTTATTTATTGGTAGTTTTCAATTTTTCTCTGCAACCATAGGACCCAGAAGCCTTGGAGATACCCGTATTCTCCCATGATTGCTGAGCTCCCAAAGGTGGAGGTTTAAGAGGAGCTTTAAGTTCTCCCGAGCTGCCGCCACGTGTCTCCCAATACAGCTGTGAGGGTGGCATGGCTACGGCTTTGACTGCAGAGGAGCAAATTCTTTCTAAACACATGGTTGAGTTCAACCCTCCAGGGCTGAGGGTCTTCCCCTGCATCTAGACGCGCTCCCTCCCTCCCTCCTGCTGCGTAACATCCCCTCCTGCCTCAGTTTCCCCACCCAGCTGCGACAGCATCTTAGCGCACAGCTGGGGAGACTGAAGAAGCGAGCTCCTCCGCTGCGTCACGCTGAAGACGGATGACTGATGCTCATGAACGTGATTTCAGATGCGGTGGAAGAACTCCACGCTCGGCGAAAGGAGGAGGAAGATAACCGCGGCGCAGGGAGTCATGCGCTGGAAGAAAGCGCGCTCTCGGCTCCTTGTTTACCACCTAATTTTAGAAGTGCTGAGCGCTGCAGAAACGCACTTTCCGCATTTGCAAGGATGATAAAGCGCTCAGCACCGCCGTTGGGCCGGCTGAGGGCTTGCGTGAAGGATGCTCTCTCCTCTGAGCCGCCTGGCTTTATAAAAATGAAGGGAAAGACTTAAGACTGGACGCCTTGACACCACGTTGGGACTGAGTGGTGGAGGGGTAAGGAAAAAGTTGGTGGAGGAGAGGCCAACCCAATGCACCAAAGTGTGAGAACAGCGAAAACCGGGGCGTTGCTTTCCTCAGGTTTCAGCTGGTCTTGGTGTCGCTTGTGCTGGGGACCGCTTGTGCTCAGCCCTTTTGAGCTGAATTCCTCGGGTTTGGGATTGCTCCGTCCCTTGTCCCCTTCAAGGTCAATGCCTTGGCTTTGGGATTGCTCAATCCCTTACCCCGTTGAGCTTAATCCCTTGACCCCTTTTGAGCTCAATGCCTTGTCTTCGGGATTGCTCAATCTCTTACCCCTTTTGAGCTCAATTCCATGGCCCCTTCAGTCTCAATGCCTTGGTTTTGGGATTACTCAATCTCTTACCCCTTTTGAGCTCAATCCCTTGGTTTTGGGATCGCTCAATCCCTCGGTCCCTTTTGAGCTCAATCCCTCGACTCTGGGATTGCAGGCGCTGGTGGGCAGGGACCTGGTCTCCTCGAGGAACACCGCTAGATCCAGCACTGGTGTAGACCAGAGCTTGGGAGATGCTCCACGGCAGCCGCTCCGGACTCCTTGCAAGCATCTGCTCGTGTAACAACACCAAACCCCGAGCGTGCTTCATTAATTGTGGTTGCTGCACTAATAAAACACTCGTGACCGCCTGACCCAGGGACGTGCGTGTTCCTGTTAGGAGCTGGGGTGCAACCAGGCAGGAGAGTGCGAAAAGCTGCGCTCGCGTAGTGGCAGCTCATCCCTTGTTTTGCTGTTGCCTTCTGGAGAGTGAGGGCTTCTGCTGTCCGGTGAGTAAAATAAATTACCCCCAGCAGCTGCTAGTGCTGATCATCTGAAACAGTGGAACCCACTTAAATGAATAATTAAAGAAATAAATTTCCCCGAGTGCCAGCCTCAAAACTTTTTGTTCAGCAATAAAGCAAAGGAGAGCCTCGCAAAATGAATCGCTCGGCTGTTTCCGAAGTAGGCTGCCTGCGCCGCGGCGGGCGAAGCGGGGTTATAATGGGACTTATTAAAGGAGCCGGCGTGGTTCAAGGAAGGCTTTTCCTGGGTGCCAAGGTCACGCGTGAAGCAGGCTGAGCAGAAGCGAGCGCAGCTAACGGCAAACCCCCTTCCCTTGATGAGCAAAAAATAACGGGAAGCTGGGATGACCCCGTTACAGCCATCCCCGAGTCGGAGCGTGGGATGGTGGAGCCGATCATCTGCCGGCTGCGGTCGCTTGGGCAAAGCCCTGGTTGTTTCCCTCGCTGTGTAAGATTTCCGTAAATTATCCTTGATTTGGGGCAGTTGAAGCAGATGGGCAGCAATGGGCTCGGCGGTTTCCTCTGTCCCCAGGGAGGGTGACCTGCGCGGTGGGCACAGGCTGTCACCCTAATGATGCTCTCACCCTCTTGCGCATCCCTTGGCCCCGGTGCGCCCCAACTCTGCGACTTCTCCCTTTTTTTTAGGCTATTTCCATTTTCTACAGTCTCTCCGCCATATAAAAAATAAATTACTAGATCAGATGTGCAAACAGACCTTTCTGCACGACAAGGTCCTGGTCCTTGCGTTGTGCCCCAGGAGCAATAAAGGCCTTCCTAAATAATTAAGCAGCTAATAATTAACCGCGCTTCCCTCCGTGCAGTATTTGCCGCCGATTTTTTACGCAAAGGAAAATTTCAAGCGTCCTTTTCAGCGTGTATTTGTTGCATCGCAAGCCCTTGGGCGAGAGGGAGCTGAGCAGGGGTGTTGGAGCTGGATGGAAGCATCCTGCTCCCCGTGCTGGCATCCTGGAAAGCACCGACCGTTGCTCCCGAGCACGATTCCTGCGCTGCCAAGGCAAATCTCTGCCAACCTTTCCCTGGAGGAGAAGGACCAGGTAGCAGGCGAGGGACCCCTCAAGCCCTGAGATATGTTTTGGGCTTATGGAAAAAAAAGGTCCTAATTAATATTTAGACGTTGGTGGAGGGGTGCAGCATCCGACCCGCTCGTTTTAAGCATTGTTTGTGGTTGTGGAGCCTTTGACAGGGATAAATTGTGCCTCTTTCCCCTTTTCCATCAAAGGCTGGAATTTCGAGCGGGAGGCGAACGCTGTGGAAAACACCACGGGACCGCTTGGCTGTGGATTCCTTCAGAGGAGCAGGGAGGAAAAAAAAAAAAGGAGTTAGGCTGTAGCCCCCGCTATTAATCATAGCTGTAATCATGCATTTAATGAACATGACAGCTCCCGCTCCCTCCGGAGAGACGCGTCGAGTCTCACGGCTGGGTTAGGTACAACAATCACTTCTCGACGCTCGCGCTTGATAACACCGAGAGCCGCCGGAGCAGCCAGTGTCGGGGTGGGATGATGCATTAAGAGAAACAACCCCGTTTGCACGGGCTGTGTATTTCCTTACAGATGATGCGCTTCAAACCGACTAAATCATTAAGAAGAAGGAAAAAAAAAAAAAAAAAAGAAAAGCAGAGAGAGAAAAACACCTGTCCCTTATGCAGGGTATAAAATATCAAGCCTGACGCCGCCGTGCTGGGTGTAATCAGTTAAAAAGCCCTTAATGTGCAGTTCTTGATGCTCTCCCCAGCAGCTTTTATTTTTTTCCATCCTTTTTTTTTTTTTTTTCCCCTCCCCCTGTTGTTCCCGCTGCCTTTGAGCGTGCATATGGGAGGAACTTGCCGTGCCACTTCTTTAAATCTTTGCAGCGAGGGACTTTTGCAATTACAGAGGAAAACGTAATACGGGATGGGCGAGTTGCCCTCCTGATCCGACAGCGTTGCTGCGTCCCGACGCTGATGCTCTCCCCGGTTGGAGAGCAACCGGGGAGAAAAATGGGACAGATTTGGGACTGGCATCTGTCCTGGCAATTAAAAGTGTGTTATGTCTGGACCAAACGAGAGTCCCAGAGATCCGAGTCAAGCTCTGGGGGCATCACTTCAGCTTTTTGTTTCATTTAGTCCAGACTGCAGCAAATTTCAGCTCCTAATTTTTTCATTTAACCCTTGTCCAGCTCTCCGGTGTCTTTTGCTCGGCCCTGGTTTCACACCGCATGGGTTACTTCGATAATACAGGTACACCCTGAATCTCCACTGTCTGCAAAATATCAGATGCTTTGTATTTATGAATGCAAATCATTTGGTAGCGGCTCTAACTGGCCATCCCGAGTCGGTAACCGCTCTAAAAATCAAAACTTGGGCTCCTTGGACCTCCTTAAAAGGTCTGAGACATCCGACCCGCTCTCTTACATCTCCTCCCTTGCTGCTTTGATGCTCGCAGAGCCTTGCTTGTATTTAAACTTCTTTTTGCACGACGCAAAGGCTTCTAAAAATACCATCGTACCGGAGCCTGAGTTTCCTTCGTAAATCCCAATCGACGGCGAAATGTGTAATTATGAAGCTTCTTAACCGGCAGCGTTATGCAGCCGCTGGGCTGTCTCCTCCTGGGTAAATATTTAGGTGGTTTTCTAATAGTTCGGAGAGGATTTGCATGCGGGGTGAGTAATTAGGCGGTGGGAAAGCGTAGATGAAGGGTTTCTTTGCCAGCTGCCAGTCTGAAGCTTTGCCAGACCTGGTTGGCACGCTGGCCAGATGCATCTCACCCGGATTTTGCCACGGATGGGACCGGCTCTCAAGCGGCTAAACTGCCTGCGGGCTGCGAGTTAATTCACAGCAAGAGCCCGTAATGGGAGATGCGCATCGCCTGTCCACGTATAATAGCATGACTTCTTGCCAGAAGATAAAAGCTGGGCAAAAAAACCCCAAACATTATGCCATGGATGTATTTTTGCCATATAGAAATTAAGAACCAGTGGCATGAGGCTGTTGCTCCCTTTATTTCTTTACTTATCTATTTATCTCTTTAGTGATTCCTCCTTTCTGGCCAAGATGTGGTTGTCAGGCTGCTTTAACTAAAAGGATGGCACACAAGCACGGGAGCGTGTTTGTCCCCGAGAGTCCGCTTTTGTGCCCGGGTATTAAATATTTAGAGAGATTGTCTGCTGCCCTGGGGAGTCAGCTCCTGGTATAGCCCGTCCTGCTGAGCTTGCTTTAAGGAGCAGTAAACATAATTGCGGAGGGCTGAAGGATGCTCTATCCCTACCCTAATGGTCGGACTTTAATTTGGGTCTTTCTCCCTGCATCAGTTGGGAGGTCAACCTTGCTTGAGCGCGCTGGCCTCTTAACCCACGTCCTCGCTAAGAGATGCTCTGCGGCATCTTCGGAGCGACCCGAAGTTGATGTGCATTTATTTTAGCGCTGAAAACTAGTTGAAAAGATGCTCCTCCAGTGAGGCAGCTCTGCGACGAGGGGGAAGCCAAAAAAAAAAGAAGCAAAAAACCCCTCAGCGGTGGCTCAAATGCCCGCTTGATACTCGACGCGCTTGCGGCAAGCTCGAGTGAGCTCGCGGCAAGCTTGAACGCGCTTGCCGGTGAGTTGCATGGAGCTTGCTCGATGCCTCTGATCGACAGGCATGTGCCGCCCGTGCCGGCACCGCGCCTGCGCCAACTGCTTTTATTTGCGGAGGGAACAGATGGGGCTTCGCCGACGCCGGCAGCCCGAGTGACAGCTCGCATGCGGGGAGAGCGCGGTGCCGCGCTATCAAATTCCACTCGCTCACTCCCCAACACGCCCGGGCTGGCAGGTGAGTGACTGAGCTGCTCTCATACCACCTGGAAAGCTGAGATACAGCCTTTATTTTCGATTCATTCTTTCCTACACCAGTCAAGGACAATTTAATAATGTGCATGCACGTATCGGAGGTAAGCGCTGGGTTTCCCCGGCCGGCTGCAGGGAGCAGCCAAGCCAAGCGTGGAAGTTTGCTGGACCGATAGTGCAAGCGTGCGAGTTGCCTTGAGGGGTTTTTTGGCACGGTCGGGTGCCGAGGGGAAAGGTCCCCGCTGTGTTTGGAGCTGGCAAGGAGCCCTTTTGCCGTGGCTGGTCTGGAGGTGCCGGCAACGTGGAGGTCCGTAAAGAGCATCCTCACCTATCTGCTCTCTGGGAGCTGCTTGCTTTGGGTTGAGCAATAAGATCATAGAATCATCGAATGGTTTGGGCTGGAAAGAACCTTTGAAGGTCATCTAGTCCAACCCCCCTGCCATGAGCGGGGACATCTCCCACTAGATCAGGTTGCTGAGAGCCCCGTCCAACCTGACCTTGGATGTTTCCAGGGATGGGGCATCGACCACCTCTCTGGGCAACCTGGGCCAGGGTTTCACCACCCTCATTGTAAAAAATTTCTTCTTTATCTCTAGTCTGAATCTCCCCTCTTTTAGTTTGAAACCATTCCCCCTTGTCCTGTCACTACAGGTCCTGCTAAAAACTCTGTCCCCATCTTTCTTACCAGCCCCCTTTAAGTATTGAAAGGCCACAAGAAGGTCTCCCCAGAGCCTTCTCTTCTCCAGGCTGAACAACCCCAGCTCTCTCAGCCTTTCTTCACAGGAGAGGAGTGCCAGCCCTCTGATCATTTTTGTGGACCTAAGATACTGAGGGCCACGTGAATTCCTGCAAAATTTTATGATTCTGAGCAAATTATCTATGTTTTTTTCTCTGTTTCCAACAGCGAGGTTGCACTGTACGCCCAGTCCTGGCTCCTCTCCATCCGGCTGCCTGAACAGATCAGCTACGAGCCGATACATCGCCAGGTCTGTACTCGCGGGGAGGAACGGAGCGCTCCCCCTCCGGATACTGCACGTGATTTATGCTCAGGAGGGGGTCAGCAGCTTGAGACGCAGCTATTTAACTGACTGTTTATTCGGTGAAGCTCTGACCGCTGCTTTTCCCCCAGCCTCTGCCACGAAGTGCTTTTAAGCTCAGCGGAAAGCTGTGGTTTCTGCTTGGAAAAGGTTTGAAAGATTATAGTGGATAGCAACACCTTTCTGCGAGCAAGGAATGCCAAATTCTGTTCGGAAAGTCCCTTTTTAAATCAACTGTATTGTTCTCAAGGGGTATTTTGGGGTTTGTTTCCCCGACTCAGAAGCCCATCCCAATTTAACCCCGCAAACCTGCAGGTTTTCCTTCTCGCCGTCCCGGCCGCAAACTGGGAACCTGCCAAGTGGCAACTTTAAAGCACCGAGTATGGGGGAATGACGGCACGTTGCCGCTGTTCAACACCCTGCCAGCTTTCTCCTTGCCTTTTTTTTTTGTGCTACAGATGTGCCACATATCATTGTGTCCTTAAGTCTGAGCATTTGCAGACAAGTCCCTCTTAATTGTAGTAGACTAAAATTTATTCCTCAAGTATGTCTGTTCCAGATGTCTGTATACAGACATAATGCCAGATTCTAGCTGTATTTTATCATATCCTACCACTAATATCAACTAATTTAAAATGGGCTGGCAGAGTGAATTGGTGCCAGAGTCCAGCTTGCAAATGCTTTCTGTGCAGGTCAACGTGCTGGTGACCTGGCCGGGTATCACAAGTGGCCGAGGTGTTGACTATGGGAGAGCCTTTTTTCAAGATCATAATTTCAACAAAGAAATATTCTTTTTTTAAAGGCTTGCCTTGTGTTAGCCTTGGAAGCACCTCAAGTACCAAGAAGCGATTTGTGGTGGGGCTTGGTGTTCCCCCAAGCCATTTGTGACCAAAGACGTGGTGGCATTTCTGATGCTGAAATGGGGCTTTCGCATTCAGCATTGTGGCTGTATGAAGTTGTCTTTTTCTCATTGCGTTTTAACTCGAGAGCTGCAGACAACCAATAATTATAGAGGTAAAAATGTGCATTCCCCTCTAAAATTGTTTCCTTGAGTATTTATCATGGGCAATGTGAGATCCTTAGACCTGTGGTTCTCACACCATGAGGACCAAGACTGTGGAAATACATAAATATTATGTTATATTTATATATTATACATACATTAAAATAATTTTATATATAAATATTTATCCTTAGTCTCTAAGGAAGCAATGCATACAACTATCCAGAGAACCTCAGGCGAGTGGCTTTGTTCGCCCCTATCCAGAGCACTGTGTCCTCTGCAAACTTGAGTTGACCATGCTGTACCATCTAATTATCTGCTCGGAGGGATCAAACGTGCCCTCCATGGTGTTGCATTCACCTAGATCTCAACACTTCCCCTCTTCCTCCTGGTCCCATACATCTCTATAGCTGCTGGGTAATTACCTCTTCAGCTGGAAGCTTATGGAAAACGTGGGTTAAGCAACTTTTGATATCCTTAAGTAACTTCTAGTGGTACCAGGCAATTAATAGTGAGTTTTTCTGATATTTGGTGTTACCTTATGTTCCTGCGGCTGTCACGTAGGCCCTCATTCATTGAGGTCCACAAGCAGGTGCCCACTTGAAGACCTTGAATAGCCCTGGGGAGTGCAGCAGGCCAGCTGGCAGGGCCACGTGCTGAAGTGCCTTCTAAGTTGTTCAGCGTTTGCATCCTGTGCTGCACGAGCCCAGCATGGGAGAGGATGTTTTCTGTCTCACCATGTTCCCCGAAACTGCAGGAAGCTCTCTCCATGCTCATAAAATCATAGGAGAGAATCACGGTCATGGAGGTGGGAAGGGATCTCTGGAGAGCTCTGTCCTTCCTCCTGCCCCAGAAGGCCTCTTGTCCTTCCAACACATCTCTCTGAGAAGGTCTGGTTCCACCTTCTCTACACCATCCCATTAAGAAGTCACAGAAGACAGTAAGATCCCCCTTGACCTTCTCCTTGCTGAGCAAATCAGCCTGTGGCCTCTGCTCAGATGTCCTGTGCTCCAGCCCCAACCATCTTGGTGGCCTCCACTGGACGCACTGCCATCCATCACTGTCTTGTACTGGGAGCCCCAAACTGGACCCAGTGCCCAGCTGTGGTCTTGCAAGTGCCAAACAGAGGGGATAGATCCCCTTCCTCATCCTCCCGGCTGCATTCCTGCTCATACAGCCCACGGTGTGGTTGGTGTCATTACCACAAGGGCACCTGGCTGACTCCTGGATGCCTTGTTGTTCCCCAGGGTTGTCTTCTGCAGAGGTGCTTTCCAGGCAGTTGGCCACAACCTGTCCTGCTGCATGGGGTTAATTCTATACCAAATGCAGGTGTTTCCTGGGAGACTGGCTTCTTCTTGCAGATTTTTAAAGATTCAGAGTGAAATTGGCCAAAAATCGAAAAGACCTAAGAGCTTATGGCCCAGCGTGATCTTCCTGAATATCTCACTCTCTCTTCAAAGTGAAACTTGGGCTCCTCTGTGATTTCAGGTGCTGTTGACCTGTCTTCTCTACGTCATTGTTGCGTTGAAGTTGGAGATGTTACCTGACCCTGTCTATCTTTCTCCATTTAGCCGTGCTGTTCAGCGAAGTTTGGCCATCATTCGTCAAGCCAAGCAGAAGAAAAAGAAGAAGGAATACTGTATGTACTACAACCGCTTTGGCAAGTGTAATCGCGGGGAGAGCTGCCCCTACATCCATGATCCGGAGAAGGTGGCCGTCTGCACCAGGTATGGATGGACACAGCAACCGCATGCTTTGGCCCGTCATGGTAGACTGAGCCATTGGTTGGCTTTGCTGCTTGCTCATGTGATATTCCCCAGAGAAACAACCCAAGAACGGAGGTGTAAGACCATGAGAACAGCTGTTCTGGGTCAGGATCTGCCCAGCGCCGTTGGGCTGGCAGGTACCTACAGGAGGAGGACAAGACGAGGCACAGAGAGAAGGGCTCTTTCTCCTGGCTGGGACCTCTCAGCTTCTGGCAGTGAAGCCCTGCAGCCTGGTAGCGTTTGGTTTTCAACTGCCAGAGGTTGCCACCAAACCATCATCATGTAATAGTCAGCAGTTCTTTTTTTTGTGAATTTATTTAGTCCTTTCTTGGACCTTTCTATGGCAATGGGTTGCACAACTGAATTACGGACTGCATGAAAAGTGCTTCCTCAACCGCCTGCTCAAGTATTGCTCTGGGTGCCTCCTCACTCGTGGTTCACGAGAAGGATGGAATAACCATTCCCTGATCACCTTCTAGGCACCATTTATAACTATACCGTCCTCCCCTCTCTGTCCAAACTTCCCAGACTGGAGAATCATAGTCTATTTAATCTCTTCTGGTAATTTTTCTCTAAATTTACACAGCATTTTACACCTACTAATGCTAATAAAGCATTGCACAACCAGCCTCCAAGTTAAATACACACGTTTTGGTTGTTCTGCACGGGCTGTAGGGATTACAGAAATCTTTATTTCACAGTTTGGAGGCAGATACCATCACCAGGACGTTTACATCTAATAAGTAACCTTCCATATCGTAGTACAGAAGGTCTAAAAAAATAAAAAAGTCAGAGTAGTGTTTTAAGCATTAATAACAAGATGAAATCAACATTTCTTAAATATATGAGAAGAATAGTCCTTAGTCATTGACTTATTGCTGTCAGGTTGAAGATGCCATCAGGGTTTGCTGGGTGGACTTTAGAGGCTAAAACGTTTAGCCAGTCCCCAAAGAGACCGTCTGACTTGAATGATTTTGTGGGTCCTGGGTAATACCTGGTACGACATCGGAGCGGTGCAGATCTGAGCTGAGTGAGTTGAGAGCCTGCCCTAAGCACGCACCGGGTGATTCCTTCTAGCAGCGTTTCTCAGATCTGCTCGGATCCGTGCAACAGGTTTGAATCCTTCAGCCTGTGACGCCATGCAGCTACGAGACTTGATAATTTATTACAGGAGGACTGATTCATGTTGCCAGCTCATTATACCTGCCCAACAGTTGATTAAACTATATTATTAGTCGTTTAAAAAGTGTAGAAAAGCCAACTCCACTGATGAACTCCTTGAGTAATTTCTCCGTAAAATTGCTGCTGTGCTAGAAATCATTTGGAGGTTGCACAAAGCTCGATGGGAGACCATATAGGACAGAAAGGTGATTTATTTTTTACTGATTTCACTCGCTCTCACTCATTCTCCCATAACACATCCTCACGAGCACCGAGGCACATGTGTCCAAGGTGTCTGGTCAGGATTACTTCTGGTGACAGAGAGGACAAGGGATGCCGGCTACTGAGTCCTCACTTTGAATCCTTAGTTCTTCTTATGTTGGCGACCAAGTCTGGTTTTGGGCTGTGCTCCTTGCATACTTTTAGGACAACGCCGATTTACTCCCGGTCTTGTGTCTCCTTACCCTGGTGCCTTCTAGCTCCAATCTCGTTCTTTAGCTTTCTGTTACCATCTCTTAATTTTCTCCATCTGCTATTGTTTTAGGTGTCCTTTATTTTCCAGATGTGGGTGTTTTGAGGAGGTGCACGTAGCTATGCTGTGATCACAATCATCTGCAAACCTAGTTGCCATCAACCAGCTGGTTCTCACGTCTGCATGTTCCCATTCCACTTTGTTCAAACCAGTCTGAATTTGATTTTATTTTTGATGAATCTCTCCATGCTCAGCTCTAAATTTACCCAGATTTTATAAATAAAGCTGGAGGCATATTCTGTGCTCCAGAACCTCCCTGCAAGGTTATGCAGCTCAGAATATGTACCCCTGGCGTCTGCTTTTGGGGGGGGGTTTGAACCAGCGCTCTTCCCATGATAACACGTGTGTTTTATTAATCTGCTGTCACACTGGTAGCTCCCAGGAAAACTTCTGAGTCCAAACATCCTCAAGTACTTTGGGATCTTGGTTTCTGTTGTGTGCCTGTCTCTGCTTCTCCTGGTTGTTGGCCACTCACATCTGGAGGTCCTTCTGGTGCTTTATCTGGCATCTGGTGTAATCAGGGCTGTAGGAAGGACCTTTCTCCTTCTGGGAGCATCATCTCTAAACCTCATGGTACCGGCCTTGCTCTGCCTACTAATAAGCAGCCAAATACGATGAAACAGCAAAATCTATCAGCAACCATTAGCTGCTCTTCTAAGAGGAAAGTCCTGTACCGATTTAGGGCGTGAAATGGGATTTAACAGTGAGCTCGGCAGCAGTCGTGCGTATTCACAACCTCGGGGCAAACACGGCAATGGGGCAAGGCAGATGTTCAATGTTTAAAACTGCATGTTTTGCGACCCACCTTGTGCTCAACCCTCTCCTTCTGGTGTATCTACAGGTTTCTCCGTGGAACGTGCAAGAAGACGGATGGGACCTGTTCATTTTCCCACAAGGTGTCCAAAGACAAGGTCTGTATGGCTTCCCAACGAGCGCGGTGCGGCTGTATGAGCGAGCGGACCTACGCTGGTGGTTGTAGGGAAGTCTACCTCATTGAGTGCTTCCAACAGAGTTCGTTTCTAGTTTGCTTGCCAAGCTGTGCAGGCTCATGATGGGGTTGTGAGAGCAGAGCGTGCCTCTTCAACCGGTGCGGTGAATCGGTAGATGAATGCATTAAGCAGCAGATTGGAAACCAGAGCACCTGGAGCTGTGTTGGGTAACGTGCGTTGGGTTAAGGAGTGCTTAAACTCCAGAGATCGGAGAGAAAGAGCACAGGAGTAGCATTTATATGCGTCTAATCCATAGCTACCTCCGTAAGATAACCCTTCCCTCTAAATCACCCTGTGCTGGGGTCGGAGGAGGAGGATGTTTTAACATACAAGAGCCTGGAGGATATAAATTAACCTTTCTAAAAAGCCAGACAGTGAAAGCGGGTGGCAGAACGGCTTTTGAGTTCATCATCATTTTCAACCTTCTTGATGTATTTGGGGCTCCGCGTTTTTATTACACAGAGCAAGGTGGAAAAATAATTAGGTTTTCTTTTAGTGATTATCAGTTGACGATTTAGCAGATTAACCTCCACTCAGTGGCTAGGATCTCCGGTCGGACGTAGCTTTGGAGACCTCAAGCGTTGAAGTCGAGGTGAAGTCGGTGCTGAAGGTTAAGTGTAGCTGCGGGTCCTTCGCTGAGCTGGGATGTACTTCAAGCACTTATTTACATTTCAGTTTTGTCGGATGGATTTTGTCAGAGGATCATTTCTCTGCTACAGACAAAGGATCACCCAGACAACAGCAGTAAGGTTAATCCCACCGGGATATTGAAACGCCAACCAGAGCGGTGTCACTGTGTGGGGAGTGTGGGGAGCTCTGGTGTCAAGACTCCGCTGTCGGGACGGAGGTGCCAGAAAGCGGGATGCGAACGAGGACAGGTTTTCCTGGAGAAGCCCATAAGGCTCGGTCTTTCATCATGTCGCTTGATGAGTCTGCAGCCCCCCTTGGCTGTATTTCTGGCATGTCATTTGTCGAAAGCAGCTTTGTCAAAGCGTTCACGGCTGTGCCTGGCGCACGGCAGGGACCAGAGCTTGCCTGAGCCGTTCCGGATCTGGAAGCGCTGCTTTTAATTACTCAAGTTTTGGTTATTTAGCCCGTGCCCTGTGAATTGTCCTTATAGCACCTTCTTCTCCCCACTCCCTTCGAGCATCACCATCCTCCATTCCCCATCCATAGCATCATGTAGGTAATTACAGGGCAATTACTGACCAGTAAAGGATTTAACCCAGGGGACGTCAGGTCTCATCAGCATCTGGGACAGGACCTTTTCCGACAGCATTTGCCTTTGGGCACGCGGTTTTCCTGTCTCCCTTTCCCTCCGTTTGCCTAAGGCACGTTCGTCGTCAGCGGGGAGCTCATAAGTTATCCTGGCGGTGAGCAGAGTCGCTCTGAACGAGGCACAAAGCACCATATGTTTTTTACATGTATCTCTCTTCAGAGTCACTTAATCACAAGTATATAAAATAGAGAAGATAGACTGGGGACAGCTGTACTCCCTGACTCGTGGCATGTCAAAGGAGGGATGGGGATGAGAATTGATAGAAGGAAAAAGGGCTGGTTTGGTTTTTTTTTTCCTTCCTATAACGTATAGTTAGACATCAGAAATACAGAAGCCAAGAAAGAAGAAGGTTTTGCAAAGGGACTGGCTGTTGGTGTATCCAGAATGGTTACAATTAATGCAGATTCGGAGTGGACATGGGGCTAGCGACTTCTTTTCACCCGAGTAAGTGCTGTGAAGTGCTAACATCATCACACAACCCACTGCCTGCGCCTCTGAGCCGAAGGATTGATACTCATCCAGACTGCACGGAACCGTTGGCTTACGTCTGTACCGGCAAGTTAAATGGTATTTCAGCAAGCGCTGTAGCTTGGTTTTGGTCCCAGGGCAAAAACCTGGGTGAGACTTGGGAGTTGGAGATGGCCAAGGAGCCGTTGTGGTCAACGGTTTGGCCGCAGCCGTGTCCACCAAAGAATGCGATGGCTGGATGCGGATGGGTTTGTGCCAGCTGGTCTCGGTACCCAGGGATATTCCTCGGCGTGTTTAATTTGCTGGTGGAGATGTGGCCTCAGTTTCCCCTCCAGAAACGCCAGTGTGTCTTGATGCCTCAAGGAGGACCTCAAGTTTTTGACTTCTGGGCTCCATTTTGGGTGGATAGATGGAGAGTGATGGCTACAGCGTGGTGTGGAAAACTCAACCTTTCCCCCTTAGCAGCACCTCGCCGGTTAGGAATCCAGGAAGAATAACGATAATATCATCGTGGTAATAAAAGTGAATTAAAAAGGAGTGGCCATGCCAAAGTCTCTTGCAGAAGAACCGGTTTGCCGATGACATTTTGGGGACAGAATCCCTGGGGAGATGTCCCACGGGGCACACGTGGCCTCTGCCCATCTCGCCTTCTTCCTGAGCAGTTCGCCGCTACCGAAGCATCATCTAAACCCAAGCTGAGTCGTTAAATTAACAAGCCCACAAACGAAGCGGGCAGGTGCCAGCTCTCTTACATGCCTTAGAAACAAATGCTTTCGGAGCACGTGTTTCTGGCCATGCACGCCGCGCTCCGTGGGGAAGGAGGATTATTTTTTGCAGGATTAGGTGCCCCGAGGGCGGTTCAGAGGTCTCCGCTCACCACCTTGTCGTCAGCACGGGCTGGAAGAGAAACAACCTCCTCTGCGGAGTTCAAGCCTGTTTCAGGGTGATTTATAGCTGCGGGGATGCTGCTACCCAAAGCGGGAGGCGACTTTGCTTTTCAATTCCTGTAGCTCCCTGTTAACCCGCGTGATTACTAGCAAAGGTGGCGTTAGCCTCATTTATCAGCGGCGGAGAAAGGCAGGTGAAGTCGCGCGGCAGAGGAAGGCAGCCCTTTTCCCCCGGCTCGTGGGTTTTTTGGAGCAGATCCCGCTTGCTCCTCAGATGTGGGACTGGGGAGGTGGCTCGGTTTCGGCTCTTTGAGTTGGGGTTTTAACGCGATGAATGATTTTCTTTGTGTGGTTAATGACGATGGGGTGTTGGCTGTGGTTTGGGGGTTCCTGGTTTTGCTGATGCCGCGTTAGTTGACTCTAGATTTCACTTTGTGGTTATGGGGTGGGGGGGGGGAACCCCGCAAACTCCTCATCGGAGGAGCTTCAGGTTACTGTCGTCGTGTATCTCACCTTGGTGGGAAGTCACCAGGGATGGGGCCCCGTGCCCGGTCCAGGAGGTGAAGAACCAAGAGCCTGGGTGGGCTTAGCTATTGGCTTGAGGACAAAACTCTTGCTCAACCTGGGGGCAATCCCGTGCCTCAGTTTCCCCACTGAAAAATGGGGACAATCCCTCTCTTTTACATGGGAACGCTGCGTGGGTTCAGCTGTTGCGGCCACAGGGAGCTTTTCCCCATCCTAAGCAGCAAATCCTTTGCTCCAAGGAGAGGATGCTCTCCAGGGCGGAGGGCTGCTCCAGATGGGCACGATGGTTTGCAGATGCTTTCAAAAACCAAACTGTCCCTCTGGCAATGGAAGAAGGAGCCTGGA
This sequence comes from Mycteria americana, assembly GCF_035582795.1. Taxonomy (NCBI): domain Eukaryota; kingdom Metazoa; phylum Chordata; class Aves; order Ciconiiformes; family Ciconiidae; genus Mycteria; species Mycteria americana. Next base: position 174,291,433 of record NC_134366.1, on the reverse strand, counting down.
GGAGAGGGAAAGTTGGTGGTTGGGGAATTTTGCTCCGCAGGGCAGAGGCCTCGGCTGAAGAGCATCCGTCAAACCGATGCGCAGGGAATTTCTCTGCGACGGGGCAGAGCCACCGGCGCATCCCGGTGATTGAGAGAAACCGGTAAATCTGAATGAATGGGTTTGTGAGTGAAGGTTAGCGAGAGGCTAGGACTCGGGCAACCGCCCGCTGCTGCTACAACAGCTTTTCCCCTTGAGGAACTCGAAAAGAATCAGCATTTTTCTCCCTAATAGAGCTTCAAAACTCTGTTGTGAGCAATTTGGAAATTCACGTTGAGTTTCGGGTTCATTAGCTGCTGGCTCCAAAGCGTGTACATAGTCAAAGCTGTCTAATACGGACGCACCGCACCAGTGCCTTGAATTAATGTTATTGTTATTTGTGTGGACGTAGTGGGGTGCAAACAAGGTTAATTGAAATGAGAGTGCTGCTTCCTCTTGATAATGGCTCAGGCTTGACAGCTAGGAGGAGTTTATTTTTGTAGAAGAGCTGCCTTTATTATCCATTTTTATTAGAGCTAATTTGGGCTCTATATCAAAAACTACATTAAGGGAATCATTTACGGTCACACCACCACCACCAAAAAAGATAGCCCCAGAGCCCTGTCCTTTATGTTAATGTCTGCAGTTAAAAGACAATTAAAAATAAACTCTTCTCTTTTAAAGCACCCTTTGTTTTCTTTCTTCTCCGCTTCCCCCTCCTCTCTATTTCTCTCTTTCCCTCAAGTGAGCCAATTTAGTTAAAACCCTAATGTGCCCTTCAGGGAAAGGGATTTTTCCGGATAGCCTCGGCTGTGCTTATTGCAGAATTGTAAATATTAGTTTGGGGATGCTCGAACCGGCAGGACTGAGATGCTACCGGTGAATGGAGGGATCGATACTGCGCCGAGCAGTAAGGAAATTTGGCGTGTAGGCGAGCAGCGAGGGATTGAGCAAGAGGAGCCGGATTGTCGCGGCGGCTTTGGGAAGTGCACGTTCCTGTTGGCGGCTGCCTAGTCTGGTCGGGAAGTTGCCTGCGGTAGCCGGTGAGTTAAGGACGCTGAAATATCGCAGCAGGCTGGTAATTTGTTTTTAATTATAACAGCTGGCAGAAGGTGAAGTTTGTGGTTTGAGGACAATGAGGATCCTTGCTTGTTCGCTTTTCCCCGTCGGCTGTCGCGCTGCTAAAGCTCGGGAGCGGGGAGCGCGGGAGCAGGGCTCTGCTCCGTGTATCCGACCGCTCTCCTCCTCGATGGCTCGCGGCAGGAGCCCGGGCTCTCCTCCTCCTTTCCCTCCCTCCTGGGACATCCCTCCTGCAGCATCCCTCCTCCAGCACACAGGGACAGGCATCGTCGCATCACTCGCAGCGCTTGGGGAGTGCCAGGCTGATGCCTTGGCATGATGCAGCCCTCCCCAAAAATGCTTGCGGAGAAGCAAGCGCTTGTTTTCCCCCTTGCCAGGACCCACCTTCTGGAACCTTTATCTAACCACGTGCTGTGCATCCTCCAGCCATGTCCATACCCACGGAAGAGCCAAATTGGGGGGGGTGGGGGGTGGGGGAACCCCCAGGATGCTGTTTTGGCCCTTGCAATGGCCAGAACTCCCCATGGGAGAGGGCAGCCGGGCTGGGCATGAAGCCCTGCGCCGCTGTTCCCATCACAGCCGCTGCATCACCCCTTGGGTACGGCGTTCTCGGTCCTCGGCCACGCGATGGTGCGCTCGGCTTTGTGCCTTTTGCGAGCGAGGAGCCCGGGGAGCAGGCGTCCCTTCTCTCCTCTTCAAGGTTAGTCGGGAGCGTTGGCAGAAGATGAACCTGCCACGTGCATCGTGCCAGCAAAGCCCCCGTGACAGCAGAGTTTATTACGATTCCTGCATCCCTTCCCCCTGCCGTACAGAGGCAGTTTTCTTTCTGGTGGCAGTTTCATGCTTTCCACCCACTCTCCAGCATCCTGAAGGATGCTAAGGCAAGCGCGTTCGCCCCCTGCGCGTATATACACTGGGACCACGTAATGTCAGGGAGCTGTGCTGCAGGAGACCAATAGAAGAGCTAAAAATACCTCTGGGACCAGTGGCTGGCAAAAGGCGTATATTTATTTTACACATGTCATGGTTTTATTTCAGTTCTGGGTGTTGGAACGGTTCCTAATCACAAGTCGGGGGGGAGCACTAATGGGTTTCTCATCCTCTGCCCTTGCAGATGCCGGTGTGCTCCTACTTCTTGAAGGGGATCTGCAGCAACAGCAACTGCCCGTACAGCCACGTCTACGTGTCCAGAAAGGCAGAAGTGTGCCAGGATTTCCTCAAAGGCTATTGCCCCATGGGAGAAAAGGTAAAGAGGGGACCAGCTCTCGGGGTCCTGGGATGGATGCGCCTTTGCCGAAGCCACGAGCTGTTTTTCGCGCGAGCTACGGCACCAAAGGGAGTCGTAGAGCTGGAAGCTGCTGAACACCTGGATGTGATGAACAGCAGTCCTGTGCCTTTCCAAAGGGTTATGGGCAAAGTGGCTTGGTTGCCTTACAGGCAGGAAAAAAAGGAAACAAATCAAAAGCTGCAGCTCGCAAACGTTGTGCTGGTGTTTCCCCGGGAAGAGCCTCCCCGGGACGTCCACATTACCGGAGTCCGGTGCCCAAGCCGATAGCACCTGCCCTGCAAATTGCTCAGTTAAATAGATGAGAACTGAAGGAAAAGGCTTCTGAGTCCCTGTTTTACCTAGAAAAACTACAGACATTAACGCTTATTTTGCACGCTGGCTCCGTGATGGGTTAAAACTTGATCTTAGGTCTTGTGGCTCAGTCTTAGCAGCAAGACCACCCTTCCTCACCTAGCCCGCAGCAACTGAGCCTCAAGCTGTGCCCAGAGGACCTGGGGGCTTCATGGAGCCTACCACCAGGTCCTGGGGGCTCTCTGGTTTAGATCAATGCAGTGAAGTCCTACACGGACTTTATGTGCACCCTGGGTAGACTTGCAACCCCATCCGTGAGCTTACAGCACCCTACGTAACACGCAGAGCCCGAGAGAGAGCAGCTTTCCTGGAGCGAGGCCTTGAGCTGACTGCCACTTGCAGGTTTCCAAAAGAATTTTAGAGCTGTTGCGTGCAAAAAAATGAAATTTCGAGGTTTATCTGACATCTCGTGGGTCCCCGATTCTTCGTAAGCATCAGGAGAAGCAGGCGGCAGCAAGCTCGGTTCCTTGGTGGCACGGAGCCATGCTGCAGGATCTCACCTTTCCTTGCTTCATGGCTAAAGGGAGAGGGTTGGCTGCGCTGGTGTTCCCCTGGGAATCAAAGTGACCGTCCTATCTGACTCCTCTTTGCTGTTTTTCATTAAATTAATAATATTTTTGCCTCTTAGTGTGAACCACTCTTTGTTTAGTAGAGCATGTGGTTTTCTTTTGGATCCCATGAACAAGATACGGGCCACCTTTGCTTGGTTTCTCCAGCTGCCATCTCAAACTTGCGAGAGCAGCGATGCTGTCACATCAGAGTCCCCAGGCAGTCGTAGTTCAGAAGGGGCAGCCACTCAATTTGTCACCAGGTTTGAACAAAGCAAAGGTGGACTCTGAGATTTATGGAGATGATGCTTTTCTGCTGTAGTTGAGAGCTACCAGGCTTTTCTCTTCTGGGCTGGCTTAAGTGGTGGGATTTCTACTCATCCTTGACCATGCTCATCCTTTGACCATTGTGTCCAGCAGTAATTCTCCCCCTCTACTGTGCTCTGGTGGGACCGCCCCCCCCCCCCCCCATACAGCTCTGGGGTCCCCAGCACAAGACAGACATGGACCTGTTGGAGCGGGTCCAGAGGAGGCCACGGAAATGATCAGAGGGCTGGAACCCCTCTGCTATGGAGAAAGGCTGAGAGAGCTGGGGTTGTTCAGCCTGGAGAAGAGAAGGCTCCGGGGAGACCTTCTTGTGGCCTTTCAATACTTAAAGGGCGCTGATAAGAAAGATGGGGACAGAATTTTTAGCAGGACCTGTAGCGACAGGACAAGGCGGAATGGTTTTAAACTTTAGTTTAGAGGGGAGATTCAGACTAGAGATAAGGAAGAAATTTTTTACGATGAGGGTGGTGAAACCCTGGCCCAGGTTGCCCAGAGAGGTGGGAGATGCCCCATCCCTGGAAACATCCAAGGTCAGGTTGGACGGGGCTCTGAGCAACCTGCTCAAGTTGAAGATGTCCCCGCTCATGGCAGAGGGGTTGGACTAGATGACCTTGAAAGGTCCCTTCCCACCCAAACCGTTCAATGATTCTATGATTCTATGATTTGCTGTGCAACGTTGGCCTGTCTCTATGAATCCAGCTGGAGGATGGGACCCATCCTCTTCTCTTGGTCTTCTTCTCTCTGGGGAGTTTGCTAGTCGCCTCTAGGGCACGTTTGATTTGGAAGAAAACATCACTTCAGTGTCCTGGCTTGGTTCAGCTGCTTCCACAAGCTGACAGCAAGCAAACAGGAGGAGGCAGTGAAAGCCTTCTCCTTGAGCTGGAGACTCCAGGTACCACGCTGAAAACACGACAGGAACTTTTGCAAGCACTGCTTTAAATCGGCTCTTCGGCTGAAAAACTGAACCGCTAATGAAACAATCATTTTGTTTGCCTCGAGTCTGCCAGATTGCAGGGCACCATCCCAAATACGCCCCCGCGGGCCTATGGAACGATATTATTTTATTGCATTTAATAGATAACACGTGAAGAAGTGTCTGCCTAAGCATGGTTTTGCTTAGACTTGCTGCTCCTGGAGATTTCGAACTCCCTCGTGATTTCGGCGGCTTTTCACTGGGGAAGTTGCTGGGATGAGCACTCAGATGCTTGGATCCGGTGCTGCTCAGGGCTGGAGCCCCAAAGGGCTCTTCTGCTTTTCTCCATCCCTGTAGCTCTCGTTGGCAGAGGTACAACCCAGCAAGTGAAACCGTAGGTGCTCAGCACCCATCACCGAGGTTGCATCGTGCAAAGCCACCAGCCTGTCCCAGAAACCAAACGCAACAGCGGACGGTGCCTTCTGCAAGGCAAAGCCATCCTTTCCCGCGGAGAAACCGCTACGAAGCAAAAAACAGGCAAAAGGAAGGGGAAAAAAGCCAAAAGTGAGAGCTTTAAGGAAAGCAGGACATCAGCAGGAGTAGAGGGAAACGCTAATAAATTAGTCTGTGCCTAATTACTTTTTGTGGCAGCGCGTGGAGGGGACTGCGTGCAGGATAAACACTTGCTCCGAAGGAAAACACAAGCATCCTGCCGCCTCCCTCCAGCACAGTGCTAGCCACGCAGGCAGGGTCCCTACAATTATTTTTAAAATATTCCAATTTAAATGAAAATATAAAAGAGATATTTAGAATATTTATTCTATTAGTAAAAGTGCTTACCGTGTCACTTTTAGAGTGTCAGAAAAGCATTCTCCTACAGATGATGGATAGCAGCCTGTAATTATATATGGGGAGAAATTGCTGAGCGGGCCATATTTAACTGGGGAGGAGAAATACCAGCTTGGGCCATTAAGGGTTAATTTTATTCTCTAAATAATATAAAAAGTGCTGAGTCCGTGCCTTTGCTCAAAGTAGAAAGTCCTCAAATGGACCCCGGAGAGTTTATAATATTCTACTGAATCAAGTAAAAATGTTAACCTTGCTTCATAAAACGATGGCTTGTTAAAGATGCGCAGTCCCTTTTCTTTTGAATAATTTAGGACGGGAGTAAATCTTCTCTCATTCTGCCTCTCCCTGTCCGAGGAACGGCGAGAGCCATCTGCCTGTGGTCTGAACCACAAAGGGCGCGGACGGCAAAGGTGTGCAACACTGGCATAGCATCCTCAGAGGATAAACTCAAACGAGGATGGCCGGTAATGAGGAATTTAGGTTCTTTTGTGCTGGCGTTTGGACACCGGGCTCTTCTCCCAGTTGTATTTTCCTCTCTGTGCTCCCCTGAAGAAACACAATTTCTGTTTTTTATCAGACCTTCATAAAAAATGTCCATTATTATCCATAATTTATGGCATGTCGTTGGCAGTGTCGCCTCTTAAGTACTTTCTAGAATGTCTTGCAGGATGCTCAGGCCAAGTTGATGGGCCTTTGACTGTCGTAACTCCGACTGCGCAAGCTCTTTGTACAAACAATGCCGGGACTGGCCTGCTCTGGCTTTATCAGGAACTTGGAATAAGTGAGAAAGCTTTAATTTTGCATTCCCAAGTCCCTTTTTCAGGAACGTAGACTGTAGAGGGTAAAGGTCCGTCCGCCCTTGGGGGAGAGGGAACAGCTCCTGTACGAGAGCATGACCACGTCCTTCGTTAAGGGAGTATTACCCCCAATATTAATCATTTCCAGGAGGGAGCTGGTAGCAGAGCCAGAACCTCCATTTCCAGCATCCTCACTGGTTCTTCGGTCGTGGGTTGAGAAGTTTCTCCACCCTGTGTGTGCGCACTTGGACCTACAGCTTCCTAAAGGGAGTGGAGGAACCTGCAGGTTCAGCTTGGTGAAGCAGTCGGTGAAATACGGCTCCAAATAGCTCTGCTGCCTGAATCATCTCTAAACACAACGTCATACGTGTCTTAGCTAAAGCCACAAAGCGATGCCCAGCATGGAAATCTCCTTGCTGCCTTGCTTGGAGCTCCCTGACCTTCTCTGGCACCATGAAACGGTCACGCTGGGTGAGGCTGGTCCCTTTGGGCTGGTCACCTGCACTGGAGGAAGCCCAAAGGGGAAGTGGGAAGAAAGGGAGAAATGGGGCCTCTTGCAGGTGCTCCCCAGGGTTTTCCGAAGAAGTTTTAATGAGCTGCTCTACGGTAAAAGCTCCTCTCTGGTTCCCCGTCCCTCCTCCCATACGGGTCCTCGTGCCTGCATCTCAGCTTGGGGCATGGGTTCACGAGGAGAGGATGGGGTGATGCTGGTGGGCACAAGGGATGACGTAGCACCAGCGAGCGAAGCTGTGGTGGCACGTCCCTCAGGGCTAGGGAGAAGCAGGAGGAGATGTGGCCTTGAGCGGGCTGCGTGGGCAGTGAGCCAGGAGGAGAGATGCTCGGCTTGTCCGAGAGGCGACTTCTCTGCCAAGTCTCTCTCCTTGCTGAGCCCACGCTTGGCTCCTGAAATAATACCCAAATAATATGAAATAATATGAAATAATATGAAATAATACGAAATAATCCTTGGGCCAAAGGAGCTCGTAGGGTGATAACGTGCATTGCACGTCGGGCCGCTGTTGTAGTATTTGATGGCTAACCATGGGCTGAGATCTCTGCGTGGCTGAGAGCTTGGACCTGGGAATTACGGCAAGCGCTTGCATTACATCCCTAAACGACCCCAAGGAGCAGGTGCCTTGAGATTTGCTTTCCAGGCACAAAACGTGACTTATTGGGGAGTAATCTGTATTTGTAAGAATCGTGGCTAGGGTCGGTTTTGGTGCTGGCGTCCTCCAGCCCTCGCAGCGTGTCAGAGCAAAGGCAAGCAAGTCAGCCTGGTCCCCTCTAACTGCTGCATCTGTAAAATTGTTTTGTATTAAATAAGCTTTTCCCCCATGGTGTACATTAGCGAGCGTGCCGCATTAAATACCTATCTTCATGTTGTTTCCATCAGCTGCCTTGAAGCCTGTGGGTAAATTGTTCCCCCGTGGGAACTGTTAAGCAGGAAGACACAGTGAGATTAAACAACGAGGCTACCGTGAAAACGCATGGGGAGATGTACTGGAATAAATCACGGGGATTGTGTGCTCTGGTGTTTGCCAGCAACTCATCGTTCCGGGGACCCCGACCGGCACGACCAGTCCCGTCCCTGCCGATGAAGCTTGACCAAGGGACCCGCCATCGCAGCAGGGATGCTCATGGTTGACCTGTGCTGAAACTGCCCGTCGCTCTCTTAAAATCCATCTTTTCGGTCCTACTGAGTTGCTCGGCCAACAGCCTTTCACCAGAGCTCTGATTTGCACCTTATCCACCTAAAATATCGGCAATGCTCGTACTAGCAGGGGCAGGTGTGGTTAGCGTGCCCTGCCCGAGGAAGTGCCGCTTCCTTGGGAAAAATCATTTTCCAGCCCCAGGTGGAGCGTGGTGTTTTTCACAGTGGCAGCTGCTTGATTTTTCTGTAGAAAATTCAAATGCGGGGACTTTTTCTTAGCTGACACTTTGTTCTTGTTTGCGTTTCTCTAGCCTGATGATGCGTTAGGTTGGTATTTTCTCCTTTTCTGGTGGAAGTGGTGGAAGTTTTCTGGTGGAAGTTTAACAGGTTCCCACCATAAACTTCGTGCACGTGTCTGATATGTTAAATTTAACACATTTCTTCAGGAAAAGCCACATGAGCTGTGTTAGCAGCAGCTAACAGTTAAATGCCTTCAGGGTTTTCTCTTAATTATCCAGTGCTCCGTTTGTGATGGCGAGTGGCAGCCTGGGGTCCTTGTTCCCCTTAATCTGTTATCACAGAAAGGTAAAGATCAACGCTGTTCATATTGCATGTTCTCAGCTGGTTTTGGTTGCCTGCTGGCTGTAACAGCGTTTTTCTTTTCTCACAGCCAACAGCCATCAGATGTTGGCTCTTTTTTCCCCCTGCTTTGGTCCCAGGTTGACCCCCAGCCAGCTCGCCTTTTCCTTGAGCACATGCAGTCATTGAGGAACTTACCTGTGCACGTTCACCCAGGTAGTTGCTGGCTGATCCCCAGCTTTGTAATTCCACTCCACCTCCATCTTTCATCGAATCATAGAATGGTTTGGGTCGGAAGGGACCTTTAAAGATCATCTAGTTCAACCCCCCTGCCATGGGCAGGGACATCTCCCACTAGATCAGGTTGCTCAAAGCCCCATCCAGCCTGACCTTGTAGACTTCCAGGGATGGGGCATCCACAGCTTCTCTGGGCAACCTGGTCCAGTTTCTCACCATCCTCATCTTAACAAGTTTGTTCCTCATGTCCATCCCAACCCTACCCTCTTTCGATGTAAAACCGTTGACCCTCGTCCTGTCACTGTAGGCCCTGGTAAAAAGTCTCTCTCCATCTTTCTTATAAGCCCCCTTTATGTATTGAAAGACCACAGTAAGGTCCTCCCAGAGCCTCCTCTTCTCCAGGCTTCTCCAACCCTAGCTCTTTCAGCCTTTCTTCCTAGGAGAGGTGTTCCAGCCTGCTGATCATCCTGGACTTCTGTCCCAGGCAGTCATGGTGGCCACCACAGCACCCGTCACATATGGTGTGGAGGTAAAGGACACTGGCTCTCCTCTTCCTGCAGCATCAAGAGACTTTGTGACAGCAAAAAGCTTGGACGTGCTTAATGGCAGAAGCTTCTTGAGTCTAGCAAGCGTAAGAATCGCAGTGAATTACTAAGCTGCATATAAATCCTTTAAGAATAATTTCTTGCTTCTCCATCCTGCTGTTCTGATCAGTTGTGCTCTTCTCCCCAAGGTCCCCACTGCTGTGGTTGGGCTAGCGGTGGGACAGGAGCTGCTCTGTCCTCTCTGCTGCCATTTCAGAGCTCCAACCTCTGCCTTAGAGAAGAAGCACGTGGACAAATCTCTGGATGAAAAGTCCATCGAGGGTTGTTAAACATCTGGCTGTGGAAATCCTGAAGGCCCAGACTACTCCTTGATCTCATCCCTCCAAAACTGGTACTGGCCGTGGCCAGAGAGGATCTGGGAGAGGTTTTGGATGTGTTGGGGGTTGTGAAGGGAAGCACCCCAACTTTGCAAACAGCCCTCTCCTTTCCCTCCAGGTGTGCTAGCACTGAGAAAGGCCATGTTTTGGGGCTGAGTTTCTTCCAGATCAGTTTTCTGGGTGGCAGCCTCGTACCTGTGGGTCTTCAGCATCACATCAGTGGGTCAGCAAAGGTTTGCTCCTCTCCTGGAGGCCCTTCAGATACTGTGTGAGACCTTAAACAGCTCCTTCATGCGGATCGTTTGGCCCACGCTTTTAGCTTGGGACTGACTAAGAGGTTTCAAATGCAGATGATTTTTCTTTCAGATTGCCCCAGGCCTGATGCCTGGAGACAACCAGCTGCGGCAGGAGCAGATTTCCTGGCTCGAAGCGCTCATCTCCAAACTCCATGACGTTGTTATGCTGAATTAGACCCAATCAAGCGGAGAAGCTCCTCCATGCCCAGCTACTAGGGGAGCTGTTTGAAGTGCAAGAAGTCTTAATATAAAACCTCTCCTCTCAGTATTAGCACAGGGAGGGATACGGGGAAGGCTAAGCTTTGAGCCGTCCCACATTTTCTATGTCTTGGCCGTACCTCCACCTTATTCCTCTTATGATCCTATCACAACTGCTTCCAATTTCCTCTCCCCTTTGATTCCGAGAGAGCTGGTGGCAGCGGGACATACTCGGAGCGTTGGATAGGGAAGAACAAGATCTTGTAGGTGTGCAGGATCTGGCTGGACCTGAGCAGAGCAGCCGTGGGGAAATGGTGATGGACCTCTCAACACGATGAAGGGCTGCCCAAGAGGCAACTGTGGGGGGATGTTCATTAAAGTTGTAAATCAGTGAAACGAGTGAGCTGGTCAAAGGGTGGAGAAGAGGAAGAGGAGAAAGACTTGCATGATTTTCCTGCTTAGAGATATATCCCTTTTCTCTTCCATCTCAGTGAAATCTTTAAAGATGACCCACGTGGGGATGGGCTTGCTGAGCCCCAATGACCTGTTCCATAACTTCTTGTCATCCAACACATCCTGAACCGGGGATAAAACTCGCTCCGGCTCCTATTAGAAGAATCAAACCTCAAACAGATTTAACTGCCTCCATTCATGAAGGTTGGCCGTTAGGGTCTGGACATCAACAAATTGCTTCTTCTAAAGAGATGATCCATTTTATACACTTCCAGCGGGAGAGCACGATGAGGAGGTGTTGCATTAAAGCATCTCTGTAGCTTCTCCTTCCCCTTCTTGCTCATGCAAGGGAAAGAGCCATTTAAGATTTAAATTTATCTCCATCTCGCATGCAGCTGTTTTGGGCTCAGATGGAGGACAGGTGGTAGAAATGCCCGGACTTAGCTACGGAAATGCTGGTTGCGTGCGTGAAGCTTTGCATGGGGCTGGTTTTAGAGGTTACGAGCCCTCTCCAGGCTTTCTCAGGTAGGATGTCAACATGCGTGCAGGGGGAAAGAGGTGAGGACTTTGCCAGGTGAATGCATCAGCATCCTTTTTCCTAGTGCCAGAGCAGCCGCAGCATGGAGAGCTACCTGGGCATGGCTCCCTCACCTTCATTTTGACCCAAATTGTGTTGGGTCTGTTCGCCAGGAGTTTTTAGTGATATTTTAGGCATATCTGTAGGCGATAGCCACGCATCCACCTGTAACAGCTGCGGGCTTGTGGTGTGCTGAGTGGACCTCAACTTCCCTACTGATTTTTGGTGCTTGCAGGCATGGCTGGGTGGCACTGGAGATAACTCCTGGGCAGTGGGGCAGCCCTTTCTCTGGGATAGGGGATTTGTGGCTTACCTTCTCCCATCGTTCAGAAATAGCTGATGGAGAGCACTGCCTTTGATAGCTCTTTTATAGTCCACTGCAGCTGTATGAAAATCGACTACAAAAGCAACTTCATTTCATTTATCTTTAATTTTGGCTCTGGTTGACAGATGTTTTCTGGGTGCTAGAGTTGCCTGCTTGATTTGGTTTTTTTCCTATAATGTGTAGCAGAAATTGTCAGTCAACAAACTGATGAGTAAGTAAAATCTTTATTAAAAAAAAATAATGGATAGGCTTGGTAATGAGTCTGCTCTTAAGATCATGAGCGGTGGCCAGGCTGGATTTGAGCAGGCTGAGATGTGTCCGGGTGCATCCCGTTGGCTCACTGGGGCAGTTGAGTCCTTCTGCATCTCCTCGGGGCGACAGTGGCTGTGCTGCTGATAGTAAGTGATAAATCTTGACACTGGCGATGGAAGCTTTCCATTGAAAATGCTTCGTAGCCTGCCGAGCAGGTTTAAAACTAATCAGGTTTCTTCCATGCCCAATCCTACCCGTGTATCGCTGCAGAAATCTTCCTGAGTTTCCAGTTGCATCTTATTTACCGTACTCTGTAATAGCATAATGAGGGTTCTTATTGCTACTTTAATTTAACTGTAGTATCTTCAACAGCATTCAGATGCTTACATTAAAGATGTTGCTTATCAGGGCAAGCTTGAACTGCTTAATAGCCTGGGCTAGTTGATAATAGTGCCTAGATAAATACCGGTCTGTGATTTCGTCTCTTGCACTTTAATATCTTTGTAGAAGAAGGTGCATTGCAAAACATGAAAATTAGGAAGTTCAGGGGAAATGCAGTCGCTGAATCACGGCTATAAAGTGAGAATATACTGATGAGGCAGAGAGTTCTTGATTTCAACTTGAACTTCTGTAGAGATGAACGCAAAGAAGAGCAGATTTTGTCTTTGCTTCCCGTGCTGGAATCTCCCTTCGTTCCCATCTGTTCTCCGTTGTCAGATGATCTCTGCGTCCCGCAAGCAGTGGGTAACACCTTCCCTGAGCCACCTGGAATCATGCACGTGGTAGAGACCCTGTCATCCCTGATGCAGATGACACTGTAGGGGATGTTTAGTGGGTGTCTGGCTTGCTTCGTCCCCGACAGTGATGATTTGGGGTTGGTAATTACCGTCGATGGGTTCCCCATGTGAAACTGGCTCCATCTGGGCTTTGGGGCATGATGGATGAGATTGTCAGGGGCTCTGATGGAAATAGAGTTCCTCAACAAAGCAGCGCAGGGAATGATTGAATACCGTAGACATTGCCACACAGCGGTGAATGCCGGGCTGGGGATTCACCTTCTGGATGGCCATGCCCAAAGAGTTTTAGTCAATGGCTCAATGTCCAAGTGGAAACCAGTAATAAGTGGTGTCCCTCAAGGGTCCGTACTGGGACCAATACTATTTAATATCTTCATTAACAACATAGTGGGATTGAGTGCACGCTCAGCAAGTCTGCAGATGACACCAAGCTGAGTGGTGCCATTGACTCCCTGGAGGGAAGGGATGCCATCCAGAGGGATCTTGACAGGCTTGAGGAGTGGGACCATGTGAACATCGTGAAGTTCAACAAGGCCAAGTGCAAGGTCCTGCACCTGGGTCGGGGCAATCGCTAGTATCCATACAGATTGGGGGATGAATGGATGGAGAGCAGCCCTGAGGAGAAGGACTTGGGGGTACTGGTGGGTGAAAAGCTGGACGTGAGCTGGCAATGTGCGCTTGCAGCCCAGAAGGCCAACCGTATCCTGGGCTGCATCCAGAGCAGCGTGGCCAGCAGGTCGAGGGAGGGGATTCTGCCCCTCTACTCCGCTCTGATGAGACCCCCCTGGAGCACTGCGTCCAGCTCTGGGGTCCCCAGCACAAGACAGACATGGACCTGTTGGAGCGGGTCCAGAGGAGGCCACAGAAGTGGTCCGAGGGCTGGAACACCTCTGCTATGGAGAAAGGCTGAGAGAGTTGGGGTTGTTCGACCTGGGGAAACCTTCTTGTGGCCTTTCAATATAGAAAGAGGGCTTTTAAGAAAGATGAGAGAGACCTTTTACCAGAAAAAGGGGCAATGGTTTTAAACTGAAAGAGGGTAGGATTAGATAGGACATAAGGAAGAATTTTTTTTCCATTGCGGGTGGTGAGGCACTGGACCAGGTTGCCCAGAGAAGCTGTGGATGCCCCATCCCTGGAAGTGTTCAAGGTCATGTTAGGTGGGGCTTTGAGCAACCTGACCTAGTTGAAGAAATCCCTGCCCATGGCAGGGGGGTTGGACTAGGTCTTTGGAGGTCCCTCCCAACCCAAACCATTCTATGATTTGATGATTCCTCCTTATGTCTGTGGCTTTGCTTTCATGGTAGCTCAACTGGTCCTGGGTGCTTCGGGGTTGGAGAAGGGCTGAGTTGCTCAGTGTTGCTGGCTGGTCTTCATCCATCCTCTGGGCTTGCCTCATTTCTGTTATTTATATTTTGGCTTACACTGTCTGCAAGCATTGTCAGAGCTGTGCGACTCTCCTCCAGGCTGATTCAGGACACAGACGGAAACCAAGCCTGAAAAATCCAACCTCTGGCCACTACAACTCCGAGCAAAGCTCTCGCCAGTCTGCAGGGAGCTGGGGGCAAGGAACGAGACCAGGCAGGAAGCAATTCCCAGATGAGGCAATACAGTTAAAGAAAAAAAAAGCATTGGAAATGCTCAATTATGGTACTTCTGCTCCTGCTCGGAGCTGAAACCTGGAGGTGTCGCGTGCGTGTGCGCTGGGGAGGTGCAATGCTCTTTGACATCATTTTGCTACGTGGGAAATTCCGATTACAGAGGAGTAACACCCTCAAACCAAGGAGCAGCAAGATGAGAGGAAACAGTCGACGGTGATTTAGAGGAAGCTCTAAGGTGGTGGAGAAGGGATGCGAAGGAGAGCCCCATCCCTTAGGTCATTTCTGTTTGGGCTGGACCATGCCGGGGGAATGGATGCTGCAGGGACAAGGCTTTTCCTTGCCTCTTCAATCCCTCCCAGCTCTTTTACTGCCTCTTAAATACGATGTTCCTGGTGATTTTAGAAACACCGTCCCATTCTTGCTCCAGCTCTGGAGGTATTTTAGCTCAAATGCTGTTTTATTGCTTACAAATACTAAGGGAGAGGGTTCACGGCTTTGTGGTAGATCCTAGAGAGCATTTGGTAGCTCTCAAATCCTAGCAAGCATTTGGAGAAGGCCATCAGAAGTCATCGCTTCCCTGCAAGCATTTTGCTAGGGCACCAAACTATGTTTTGGGGGCAGAAACCCGTTTTGGAGCAAATTCCTTAGGATAATTGTGTCGCCTAAATTTCTTCATCGTTATTCCACAGCCTGGATGATGTTCGGATGTATTGTCCTCCAGGTTTTAATGACAGGGAGCTGGAATTTTTTTTAAGGCTGCTTCCATCTGCACCCAATTATAAAAAAGCCATCAAAAAAAAGCTATTTACTGGCTGTCAGTTCAGAGCGGCATCAGAAAACAGCTCCGCCACCTCCAGCGATAGCTTCCCAACAGCCACTTAGTGCTGAGACGTGGTGGGTAAGAGGGACATTAAAACAGCCTGACATCAATCCAACCGGTTAATCCTGCCGCTCGGCAACGGGGCTACCTGTAATAGCTCCGGCGAAGCTGCGTGGATGTGCAGAGGGCTTTAAAAAATAGAAAGCACTTGAGTTGAGGCACTTGGATTTTGGGGATTAAGTCGTGCTTTTAATGCTCCCCTTCCCCAGAAGTTCTGCTTGGTGCTTTTATCACTGCAGTGCTCCAGGTTTCTAGGCAGGAGCTGCAGTCTTGTTTCCGTCATGGTGGACGGAGAGATGGACACGGGTCCAAGGAGACGGGAAGATGCTCCAGCACTTTGCCATCTCTTTATCTATCTGCTGGTCCCTTGTCACCTGCCGTCCCCCAGCGCTAGGAAAGGAGGGATCGAGCAGGGGGTGAGAGAAGCCTGGAGATACTTGAGAAGTTCAACCTGGGCAAACTGCTGGTGGAGCAGAGCCGGGAATGCCGGGCTGGATGAGACCTCTCATCCCCATCCCGTAAGGTCAGTGGGCGGTTGTTGATCGGCCCAGTAACCCAGCTTCGCCTTCCTCCCGCCCTCCCCTGCCTCTTGCCAAGCTCGTTCATGGAAAATGTTAATTAACGTCATTCCCAAGGCTGAGCCGGGACCTTGCACCAGCTGCTGCCTCCTCCTTTGCCAGGTCCGTGCTAAAGAAGGCTGCGCCCTGCAAACCCCCTCGTTCCTGTCCCGCTCCCTGTGCGCGTCGGGGCCCGTTGGGCCATTTAAGGCTTTGTGGGTCGTTAGCAGCACCTTGAATTTCACCCCGAGCTGCCTGGCAGCCAGGGAGGAGTCCCGGTCGCAGGGGCTGCCAGCCGGGCACCGTCCCAGCGCCGGGCACTGCTGCTGGTCTCCTCTGGGCAGGCTGCGGGTGGAACCCCAGAGCGGGGATACTGGGATGGGGACAGCATCAGCGGGATGATGGCATCCTCATCAGCACCCGATGTAGCCGGGGGCTTTCTCCCCAGGGCTTTTTAGGGGTGCTGCGGGTTTTCTGTTGTCTCTGTTGGAAGGGACCAGAGGCTTTTTTCGCTTTTTATGGTCCAACCTGTGGGCTGGCAGGAGTCCCATGGGGGTATAATTAGCCACCCTGACAGGTGGAAGGGATCAGATGGCCCCCAGCGTGAGGTCGCGCCCGCCACCCCGCAGCCCCGCTCGGCTTCACCCCGGCTGACACACGGTGAGCAGCAAACCACCTTACAGCAACGCGGCCCCAGCATGTTTGCTCTGGCATGCGGGGCAAGAGCAGAAGAGCTGCCGTAAATAAACAGAAGGGGCTTTTCCGGCTACCGAGCCCGACAGGGAGGCAATCCCAGCCTCACCAACCCAGCCCTGAAACAGCGGTGATGGACGGGGTGTTGCAGAAGAAGGGCCGAGCACCGGGAGCGGCGTGGAAAAGCCATTAGAAACTTGAGCCGAGGACACGGCCCTGGGATTAGTCGCACACGGTTTGTTTTCTTTATTAAGTACCTTTTTGCCATGGAGCCAATAAATGTGGTCTAGTACAATGATCGGCTCAGAGGTCTGTGCTGAGGAGATGGCGCACCCCACTCCCAGCACCCAGCCAGGACCGTGGCACCGTCCCCCGGCAGAGATTTGTAACTGGTCCCTTGGGTGCTGCGTTTCTCGGCTTTTCCCCAAAATAGCATCATTCCCCAGCACAGCAGCATCACCACCGGCTGTGAGGGTGATGCATCCATGCAGCTTTTTGAGGCCAGGGCTCTTTTTTCCTGCTCTTCCCATTCCCAAGTCTATTTTGTGCTGGGAACCGCTATATGGGAGTGGATCTCACATCCTTGGGCAGAGGCTCTGAAGAGCTGCTACCCCGGCGATAATTAGCAGTAATTGACTTAAGGCGGGTTCGTAATTAAAAGGAGGTTTGCAGGGTGTCACCGTCATTGCATGGATGGAGATCTGGAGGTGGTGGTAGACTAGAAACCTTCCAGCGTGCACTAGATCTGATGTACCACCGGGCCAACTTGCCCTCACGTGAGATCAGTGCCGTTGAACTAGAGCTGGCCCCAGCTACAAGGACGATATGGGAATTATTTCACGTTGATGCCAATCAGAAAGGTGATTGCACAGCTTGAGAGTCCATCCCTCCCTGTTTTGCTACCTGATATTGTATGAAACGTGAAATCCTGAGGTTTTACTCTTGCTCTCCTTGGGATCCATTTGTCCCGGCAAAGCAGGCTCTACAGCTCTGCCCATCCCTCGGCACCGGAGCCGTGTAATTTCTGGGCAGGCATCATCATCCATTGCTGCCCATCCAAATAAAGAATGACTTTGGGCAAAGCATGTGGGGAAAAGGGGAATGAGAAGATAAACCATAGGGGTTTTCAGGTCTTGTCCATGTAGATGATCTCAGCTGGCCCCACGCTGACTTGGCTCTCAGCCTTCCCAGCTCTCCATCACCTGGCAGCCCCCACATTCATCACAGCTTTCAATTCCTAATGGGCCATGCCTTTGTTTTTCCTCTCCCCTAATTTTGTTTCACTTATTTTTAAAGCAGTTATCAGGTTGAGGGGTTTGCTTTTCTACTCACTAATATTTCGGGAAAAATTACTGCCCTTGAAAGCTGTCCTGTTGCTGCCTTTTCCAAGCATTTATTCTTGGTCTAGGCCACATCCCATCTGCAGGTAGAGGTGTCTGGACCAGCATGAGCTGGGGAAAAGGTAGGGAAAAAGTGAAAGCTGTTCTCCCAAACCTCTACTTGATTCAAACTTGTGTTTTCTAGGTGGTTGTCAAAGGAATGGTGGCTTAAACAGAGCTTTCTGCACCAGAGGAGATGAGGTTTTCCCAATATGGGAAAAACCATATGGATTTTCCCATACCTGCTCTTGAATGGCATACCCAAAATAAGCACCAATGTTCCTACCAGCTCGGGACAGGCAGGAGCCAGCCCTGCCTGCACGGCTGGGATGCTCTAGTCTCTAGTGATGCTTTTCCAATGCTGGTCCATGGGTGGAAGAAAGCAAACCGTCTCCTGGGCTGCACCCAAAGCAGCGTGGACAGCAGGTCAAGGGAGAGATCCGCTCTGGTGAGACCTCCCCCGGAGCACTGCATCCAGCTCTGGGGTCCCCAGCACAAGACAGACATGGACCTGTTGGAGCGGGTCCAGAGGAGGGACACAGAAATGGTCCGAGGGCTGGAACCCCTCTGCTATGGAGAAAGGCTGAGAGCTGGGGTTGTTCAGCCTGGAGAAGAGAAGGCTCCGGGGAGACCTTCTTGTGGCCTTTCAGTACTTAAAGGGGGCTGATAAGAAAGATGAGGACAGACTTTTTAGTAGGGCCTGTAGCAATAGGGCAAGGGGCAACAGTTTTAAGCTGACAGAAGGTAGATTTAGATTGGACATAAGGAAGAAATGTTTTACGATGAGGGTGGTGGGACACTGGCACAGGTTGCCCAGAGAGGCTGTGAATACCCCATCATTGGAAGTGTTTAAGGTCCGGTTGGATGGGGCTTTGAGCAACTGATGCAGTAAAAGATGCCCTTGCCCA
This sequence comes from Mycteria americana, assembly GCF_035582795.1. NCBI lineage: Eukaryota > Metazoa > Chordata > Aves > Ciconiiformes > Ciconiidae > Mycteria > Mycteria americana. The sequence continues at coordinate 174,272,960 of NC_134366.1, read as the reverse complement.
TGGCAGGGGAGTTGGACTAGATGATCTTGAAAGGTGACTTCGAACCCAAACTGTTCTATGATTCTATGAAACATAGGATTTTGGAGTAGTGGCAGAGCCTGGGCGCTGTTTAGAGATGACTCTACTTTCAGGTTGCCCGTTGGGTTGTAGAATTACTTGCTGTTGAAGATCCCTCAAATAGAGAGAGAAAGTCATAGGAACTGGATTTTTTAACGAATTTTCAGTGGAAAAGTAGTGCTGTCAATGCGCCGTCCCCCCTATCGAGCCAATGTCTGTGTGTCCATCTGGATCCCCAGCCCTCCTGCCGCTCAACGCCATCCCCGACCTCCAGCAGACGAGCTCCTTGCTCTGCTGCCGACTTCAGCGATTGGCCCCGGGTGGCAGAGCTGCCAAACCCTTCTGCCCTTTTGAGGAGAGAGCTCCCACGGCTCAGCGGGGCTGCCACTTCATCCCAAAGGTCAGCGTGGAGAGTTGCTCCCATGCCCCCAAATCAAGTTACATTAAAAGGGCAGGAGCTCACCTACATCCCGCATCGGCAGGAAGATGCATTTTTATAAACAGGCGAGAATGATCACGCTGAAACCCTCACTGTGTTCCTCTTCCTGTGGATTTGTCCTGTTTTCCCCCAAAGCTGTGCAAAATTTGAGCATCTGTGCTACCCTGTAGCAAGGAGGTTTGAAGTGTGGGCATCCAAGTGTGGAAGGACCCACACGGGGAAAAAGCAGACTGCATCTTTGCTTGTGGAGAAGGTCAACAGGGGGATGGATCCTGGTGTTGTGAACCCTTCGTTGTGCCGTGTGTGTTGGATTGTGTCTCGCCATGGGTGTCACAGCGTGGTGCACGCCTGCGCTCCCTGCAAAAGCCAAGCTGGGTGGGGTGGGAGGGAGCATCCTGGGTGGGAGTGGGTCCACCTGGGGCATCAGGGGGCTGAGGAGAGCTCCGGGACCTGCTCCCACCCTGCATCCCTTGGGATATACTGCGATGAGGTCTCTGGATCGCTGGCTGTTGCTGTCACAGTGTTGGGAACAGTCGGAGATTAGAGAGAGGCTGTTCTTTCTCCCTTCCCCTGGCCAACGTTCCCAGCCACCCAGTTGGAAATCACACCTGAAGGTGTCACCTCTGCCCTGCCTCCATCTCTTCCTGCCTTTCCCACTGCCAAAAAGTGCCATTTCCCAGCAGAAAGCCTTGTCCAGGGGAAACTGTGGAGCACTGCCAATGTCTGTCTCCCACCGGCACAGGTGGTGGTTGTGGGGATGGCTGTGGGAGCCACCGAAATGCTGGGCTGGGAGCGCAGAAGCGCTTTTAGGGGTGAACATCTTGATGCCATTGTTTTGCTAGTGCCGTGCCATGCCGTGGCCACCCTAAGTCTCCCTGGACAGGAGAGCATCGTCCAAGCTCATTCCCAAGCCCCAAGCAGAGCTGGCTGAGCTCCAGCCCTGGGCCACCTTCGTCAGGAGGGTGGTCCAGGCAGCAATCCCAAAATAAGTCCTAAAAGGAATGTGCTTTGTTGCTGCTCTTCCCTGCTCCTCCCCAAGTCCCAAGCATGTCTGGGATGAGAAAACCCTCTGTCCTCTCAGAAACCCGCTTCTCCAGCTCAGTTAACCTCTTTGGGACCTCCCAGCATTGCCTCCTTGGGGGCAGATCATTGCTGTTAAGACTTTTGGGGTTTGGGTCTGTAAAATCAGGCACTTGGAAAGCTGTGGCTGAGTGTATAGTGTCTCCCAGAGGAGAGTATTATTTTTAATAGTATTTTGGCATGGAGTAGTATTTTGATACGGAGAAGGAAGCATCAACATACCCTTCTCTTCCTTTAGCAACGTGCTGATGTCACCTGAAGGAGCCCAGCTCTGGGAACCTGTGCTCCCCGCGAGGCTTTCTCTGCCTTTCCCAACGTTGCCCTCTTTTGCCCTCACAGTGCAAGAAGAAGCACACATTGGTTTGCCCCGACTTTGCCAAGAAAGGTGTCTGTCCCCGGGGTGCCCGGTGCAAGCTGCTGCACCCGCAGAAGAAGCGCCACCCAAGAGAGGCAGAAGATGGGGACCGCAGTGACCCCCCCTCCAAGTGGAGACGGGTCTGGGAGGAGACGAGCAGGTAGGAAAGAGCAGAAGAAACTCGCTTTGCTGCTCTTAAACAGTTTTCTTCCCAGCCTGCTCTGGATGTTTCCTCTTCCAGACGTGTATCCATCTGTGTGCTGGTTTATTTTAAGATGTTGCTGATGTGGGTCACTGTGGTGCCTTCTTGATAGAGCCACCACGGGCAATAGGGTTGGGCAGGGTCCATGCTCGAGGGAGAGGTCTCCAGGCTGAGCTGATGGAGAGGGAAGAGAGGATAGCTCGCATCTTGCTACTGTATGTGTGCCGTTGGAGTGTGGGTATCTTGACCCATAGAAATGTGCCACCCGGGTGCCACACATTTGGCACCTCCAGGTATCTCCGAGGCTTTTGTAGACCTTCCTCCTGGGAGGTTGCCACTCTTCCCTGCTCCTCCCCAAGTCCCAAGCATGTCTGGGATGAGAAAACCCTCTGTCCTCTCAGAAACCCGCTTCTCCAGCTCAGTTAACCTCTTTGGGACCTCCCAGCATCACCACCTTGGGTGTAGTGATGGAGGAGCCCTCATGGAGACTCCACCACTGAAAATGGGTACAGCTTATCTGTAGCTCAGTGGGAAACTGGAAACCATCATCTCTCTTCCTCTCTCTTCCTCACCTCCACAGTGGAGAGCAGAACCCTGCTGATGCTCAGCAGAGCTGAGCCCTCAGGGTGGCATGGAGGGACTCACCGTTGGGGCTGGACTTGCTGCCTGAAGAAGCAGAGATGGGGACAGACATGGAGATGACTTTGTAAAACCTTTTGATGTTGGGCTGGTCCTTGGTTAATCCTTGGAAGCTTGCTGAGCTCTCTCTGGGCAAAGATGACGCTTTTGGGTGCTGGGACAGAGCCTGCAGGCTGATGGACACGTTGGTCCTCGTCCCCGCAGGGAGACAGATTTTCTTCAGCTTGGCACATCCTTGCCTTCCTCTGCCGTCACCCCCAAGCCCTGCCTGCAAAATGACTACATCCCAACGTAATTAAAATTAAAACCAAATTGAAATTTGGCTTTAAAAGCCAAAATCTAAAAATCCTGGTTAGCGGGAGGAGAAAATACCGGCTTAGATGCTCGGTTCCTCCATGGCTCTTTGCAGTGGGACGTGAGGGTGAAGGTGGGATGGAAACGGAGGGACCTGGGAGCTGTGCCGGTCTGGTCCATGCTCCTGCGTGGTCCTGGGCTTCATCCTGGCCCTGCCTTGTAAGGTAGCGGAGGGGGACGAGCACTCAGTGGGCTCTCTGAACTTATCCCGGGTGACAGAAGAGCCTTGGAATGACACCCAGCTCACGTCCCCGGTGTGAATGAGGTGTAAAATAGCTCCTTGCTCTTATTAGGTAAGGAGGCATGAGCGCAGGGCTGGGTGGCAGGGAGGCACCCCCCTCCTGTCCCAGGGCCGGCTCCTGGCATCCTCCGCGGGGAAGGGAGCACGCCCGAGCTTGGAAGCTGCTCGGGAGGTTTTTTTTTCCTTTATTGGCACCATCATCGGAGATGTCGAATGAGCTGAAGTGTCACGTTAGCTGGGCTCGGAGGAGGGCGGCAGGGCTGGGGCTGAGCCAAGCCCAGCGGGGCATCACCGAGCCATCCCTGCTCCCTACACCCTCCATCTCCCCTCTTCCACTCGCTCTGCCCAGCCGGCACCCGAAGGGGAGCCCAGCACCTCCACGAGCATCTGAGAGCTGCAGGGAAGCGCAGGGCAGGGAATCCAGCTGGGGAGTGAGAAACTCCGGCTGAATCCAAGCTGGCTCCTGGGAAATTGGAGATACGGAGCAGCCTGGGATGGAACCTGGAGAGCCTCCGTGTGTGGCTCCGGTGGTTCACCCCAGCCTCCTCCATTGCACTTGATGCCTTTGCCAAGTGGGATCATTTTATTTTTCCTTATTATTTTTTCCATGTGCCTCCTGCAGGAACGATCCAGCTCAGCTGCATGATGATGGGGAAATGCCTGGACCCTCCAGCACGGAGCAAGAGGTGAAGTTTTGGAAAGAGACGGACACCTCGCCAACCAACTGGCTGCAAAAGCTGCCGTCCTTCATCTCCCTTCAGTCCTCAGCATCCCCTGGTGACCAGGGCTGCAAAGTGGAGAAGGACGAGGATGAGTCGGAGGACGAGCCAGGTAGGAAGCACTCGCTCTGCTTTTGCTCACGCATGCTCCGAGCTGCTCTGATTCACTGAGCGGGAGAGTTATTCCCCCACTGCTCTCCATAGGTTTTGGTGGGATCGGTGTTCCTCGTGAATCGCCAAGCCAGTTATGCTGGGAGCCCAAACTAGGATGGCAACTGGGATTTGCACCCCTGGTCACGCAGGGGCACGAGCCCCTGGCTCTGCTCCCGAAACCCTGCAGTAGGATTTTGTCCCCATCTTTTGTCATCGGCTCCTTCTTCCTTATCCTATAAATTATCCGATGACGAATCCAGTCTCGTTCTTGTGACAGAGCCGCAGCGGTCCCCGGTAGGAGGGTGTTTCAGAGTGATGCAGTGATGCTGTGCCTCATCACTAGACCTGCAGAGGGACCTCTGGACCATCTCAGGACCTCTGGACCATCCATCACACCTGCTTCCCAGTGTGGAATAGCTTCGAAGCTTTGAAATGAAAACATCCCTGGTGGGCGGTGTGATGGGGTGTTTGCAGGCTGCAAGTTCGAAGGAAGAGCTGTGTTAGTCTGAGATGGTCTGCTTTGCTCTTTTATTAAAAAGTGGGGGAAGAGGCTTTGGAAATCAGTAAAATTTTTGGAAAATGCAGTTTTAGGATGAGGAAAACTTCTTACAAACTCTGACACATGAGAGCAAACAGCTTCTGCCTCGACATTTTTTTGATTTTTGGAAAAGTTCAGGGAAATGTTTCAACTGTTTGAAACTGAACTGACTGTGGGGAAAAAAAAAAAAAGCAGGAGAAAATTGTTGAAACGATGAGAAGAAACATCTTTGTTTCTCTGCAAAGCGGCTCATGGTGGAGGTTAGCTGCATTTCTGCTTCTCCAACATTTTCCTTGGTTCCTCCTCTCCTAATTCAGCTCCTACACTGGAAAATCCCTTAACCACCAGCAGCTCTGTGGGAAGGGACGGGACTTTGGGGCACTCTGGGGATGCGTCCGCAGGAGCAGAGGTGATGGTGAGGCAGAGATCGTGCCTCATCCTTCCCAGCACTGGGTGGGAGGTTCTTGGCCGGATGATGCTTCACGCTTTCCTTTTCATCTCCCGTCCTTCGGTGGAGGGATGTGCAGCAACGGCATCTCCTGAGCACCGTCGCAGAAAGGGAGGCAGCATCTGGCTTGGAAATCAAAATATTTTGTGGCAGTAATGATGAAATCCCCCCCGCCAGCTCCGCTGGCGCAAGATGTGGCTCAATATGAACCGAAGGGCTGGAGCATCCGTCCCCATCTTCGATCCCGTGCCTCCTCCGACCGAGTGTGCAGCTGGAGCAGGATCCCACTGGGAGGAGGGGTGAATTCAGCACTGAAAGCCGGGCTGGGGTGTTTGTCCGGTGATCTGTAAGCGGGTGCTGAGGATCTGCAAGGCTTTGCCTGGCTTGATCACGAAGCGCTTCGAGCCAGGGAGGGCTGAGATGCCTTAATGCTGTCGGGAAGAAAATTCCCAGGATTAGCAACATATTCCTGAAGTCACAGGCAAGCGCGTGCGCTGTTGAACCGCGGCACGGTGGAGACAGCGGGGCACCTTTCTGGCTGGGAAAGCTCCTCTCCGTGACACGGGATGAAGCACTTGGCTTCCCTTTCCAGGAATTTCATCCCCCGTGCGCCTCCCTCCTTCCCTCTCCTTGGCCCTGGTTCAACTCCCTTTTGATCTCGGTGGCGGGGCTGGGGAAGCACTCTCAAAGCAGCGGCTTAATCGGGTTTTTTTATCTCTGCGATGAAGACGGAGCAATTAATCCACAGACAAGAAAGCTGTCGAAACACCCTGGGTTGCACTTGGCAGCCTGGAGTAGCTCAGTTGAGTGGGCAGAGGCATCATCCTGGCAGCGAGGGCGAACTTTTCCTCTTAACTCCAGTTTGCGCGTTCAGGGGAGGATGACTTCCAGCCGTTTCGGGTGGGAGGATGAGTAGAAGGAGCTGGTTCGGTCCAGGCATGTCGGAGGAAGGCTGTGGGGAGCTGGTGGGTGCGGGGTTGGGGCGTGCATCCCTCTGTGCTCCTTTACCTTTGCCCGGAGAGCACGTGGTGTTTGGAAAGCAGATGCTGGACAATCCGTAGGAAAGGGAAACCAGGCAGGAATTGCAGATGGCTGTAAAATCATCTGATGATGAAGCAGTTTCCAAGCCAAACGAATGCGGCGATCGCATGCGGTGAGCCCGGGTGCGAGGATGCTGTTCGGTGCCCGGGTTTGCCCATGCTCGGTGCTGAGGTGAGCTCGGTAATTATAAAGTCTCGTCTCAACACACAAATGAAGGGGCTTGGGGGCACAGCAGCACCCGGGGACCCCCATAACCTAACAGGAGAAAAGGAGCCCTGGCCACTAACGAGCCGTCATCCAAAGAGGCTGCTAAAGGACCAAATGCTTCGCGGCGGCCAAATCACCTTTAAAGCCAGGACTGGTGCTTGTGAGCTTGAGATGCTGTTTTGAGCTAAGTGGGCGGTCAGGATGAGTCCTTGCCTAGCTCTAGGTAGTAGCTGGTGTCCACGATGGCGTTTGGGGGTCTGCGCCTTCCCCGCTGCAGCCTTCGTACCAAGGATAATATTCGGTTTCTGCTTGTAAAGCCTGAAGGTGACACACAAATTGGTGGGGTAGTAAATAAGGAGGAGGACAGGTTATTATTACGGAGTGAGCTGAATTGCTTGGTTAAACGGTCACAATTTGAGAAAATGCCCTTTTAATACTGGTAAATGCAGGAGGAGCGAAGAAAAACACCGGCGCCGTGTGCGGGAAGGATGGAGCGGGGGTTTGGAGATGACCTTTAAGGACCAGCGTGGGCAACAGCGTCAGCTTGCGGGGTCTCAGTGGGGGTCTGCAGCCTCTGGCCTTGGGATGTAGAAAAAGGGGACTGGAAAGGAGTGATGTGGTCTGCGTGCGTGGAGCGGAGCGCGCTGTCATCCTCCGTGGGGAGGGTTCCCAACCTGCAAGAGGAGCCTTGTAATTTGGGGTTGGAGGAGTAATTTGAAAGTGCTGGTGCTTTTCTGAGCCTCCTTCACAAAGCCCATTCGTGCGGCACGGGGAGAGCAAACAGCTTCCAGCCGAGCATCCCAGCTAGGAAGGGTGGGCTTGGTGGCATCCCATCCTTCACCTCCTTGTGTTCTCCATCCATGAGGGCAGAGCCAGAGGGAACATGGGCTCCCTTACCCCTCCAACACCCGTTTCCAGGTAATGGGCTTTTCCATATTTCACCTTCCAGTTAAATAGCCTGCGCTGGAGCCTAACTGGCCTCCCCGCGCTAATTGTAAGCAAGCGCACCAATGCAAACCATTCCAATCGAGTGCTAATTTAATTAGAAAGCACCCATTTTAGTTAATTTGTTCGAGAAGATCACTGAAAACTCCTGGAGAGAACAGATGTTCCCCTCTCCCCCGATGAACATTCAGGGGTTTGTAAATGGCTCCACTCAGCCTTGTTTAGGAGAGAAAAGAGGATTTTATAGCTGCAAACGACCCTTTCTGTAAACATTTTACAGCTCTCTGCACGTTTGAGTGACGATAAACCCCTAGCAACTCGGCGGGCTGCAAATTTGCGACCATACGGCTATCATTTTATTGTCATATTTCACGGTCGTAACGTTAATGGAAGATGCTCGCTACAGTCTTTTTTAACGGCTCCGCTGAGCACGCTCAAACGCTTTGGCTTTGGAGGAATTCGTGGAGGTGCAGCGCTTCTGGGTTTGTTTACAGCTTTCACTTCTGGAGGAATAACTTTGGAAATGCAAATTTCCCCCCCTTCTCTGCGGGGCTGGACCCGTGCTTGAGAGCCACCCCCAACGGGGCACGCAACTGTGGGGATGGGCAACCCCTTGGTGCCGGATCCTGGTCCGACCATCCCCAGCTTCTGGAATTTAAGAGAAAGCCGGTGCTGCCAGCCCTCCACATGGATGCAGCCGGTCCCTCTCGGCTGCGCCAAGGGTCCCGTGGGGTCTCCATCGCCTGCAGTATCTCCTTTAACGTTGCTTCTGACACAAGCTCTTTGATCCAAAACTTATTTCGGCAGCCAGCTGAGGCAACCAACCCTTTTGATCGCTGTGAGCCAGTGGCAGAAGATGCCCTGGAGCCTTCCAGAGAGCATCTGTGTGGTTGGAGATGGAGGGCTAGGACATAAGGGGGTTGTCCTGGGATAACAGGAGCCAGCATCTGCTGTCAGCTTTGACCCCGGCAGGGCTTAGTGGAGTTTGCTCCTCTTGGTAGGGTCATGGAGGAAGTGTTTTTGTGGATAAAATACAGGGAACTGGTTTCTCTGTGTGGTCACAAACATCTCCTTGTACATCCTGTGCTCCAACCCCAACCATCTTGGTGGCCTCCGCTGAACTTGCTCCAGTATGTCCATGTCCTTCTGTACTGGGGAGCCCGCAGAGCTCCAGGTGTGGTCTTGCAAGTGTTGGGTATCTCCACAGTGCTACCAAATTAGCCCAATCCTGAAGAGCGCTGCTAATGAAGCATTTAGTGCAGACCTCAGTGCTGAACTCAGATTTCTTCATGATAAATCTGAAGCCTTTTGTTTACCCAGGGGAACAATTTTTTATATAGTTTTCTTTTATTGATCCATTATCCCTCGTGCACCTCCATGGAGAGTCTGGCTCCATCTTCAACCACCTTTAGGTAACTGAAGACAGCGATTATTTGAGCACAGCTGAAGACAGGTAATTGAACTCAGCAATTCTCCATCTTCTCTTCTTTAGACAGAAACGCCCTGTCTCTTCCATCCCAGTTAACTTCAGGAGGCATCTGAGCCACCTTAGACTTACCAGAAGTCCTGGCCTTCCTGGTGGGGGTCATTGGCTCTTTTTGGAAAGGACCTTTGCCATGATGAAGTCATGGGCCAATGGCTGTATCTACAGCCAGTCCACCTCCATGGCCTGTTCTTTGAGTGGGACCATGTCCATGTCCTCTTCTTTGGGTGGGGCCACCTCCATGGCCTCTGGATCTCCCATGACTTGGCTGAGGGAAGCTATTCCGTCCCACACAGCCTTCCTAGTCTTTCTTCTTCTTCTATATATATTCCTCCTCCAGGTTCCCTCCATTGATTTGTCATCGACAGCACCCCCTCTCTGAGCAGAGTCCTGGTGGGTGTCTGCCACTGCTGGTGGGAGTGTTATGGCCAACTGTTGGCCATACAGGCCTCTCATGGAGAGTTTGTCACTAGAATGGACCTCTCTTCCCCATCATCTGGCCTAGGTGCTGGAGAAGCTCTTTCTTGGGCCTCCCAGCTTTTGAAGAACCTGCTTGAAGGTCTTGGTGCATCACCCAAAGAATGGCAATAACTCCTTGACTCTGCTGTACCCCTGCTTGCTCCATGCTTCCTGGGTGCTCACAGCAGCAAGAAACTCAGCAAGCTGTGGAGCCAGATCAGCGGACCTTCTAATAAGGGCTGTGGGACAGTGGACAGTGAGGTGGCTTGTGACATCTCAGGGCCGCTGTGATATGTACCTTGCTTGGTCACCCACCAGGCTGGGAAGAGTGAGGGGGCCGATGGGCTGAGGGCTGCTTTGCCTCGGGTTATTCCCATGTGGCCTTTTGCTTGTGGAGAGCCAGGGGACTCCTCAGGGCTGCTCCTGGCCCCGTCATGGGTCCCTGGGGCAGATCAGACTGATGGGAGATGGTTGCAGATCATCTGAGATCTTCGGTCACAGTAATGTTAGCTTCTGCTGGCAAGAGCAGCAACTGAAATCTTTATGCAGGAACATGGGTTTTAGTAGGATAGTGGTGTTTCACAGCTGTGTGCCTCAGTTTCCCCATTTGCCGTATTCTCCTAATTAGCAAGAGCTCTGGAGCTTTATTGGTGGTTTGCGGGTGGCTTGGGGATCCGTGGGGTGGAAGCAGCTGAGAGGCCTGGGGGAGAGCTGGGGATGGGTTTCAGGCATGAGAGGAACAGATGAACCATCTCCTTTGTGTTTCGGGGGCAACTACGTGATCTCCACATGGACATGTGACTGGCCAGGGTGCTGCATCCGTGTCCCAATGCCAAGGCTGTTGCATGTCCGGTGCCATCTGCTCACTGACGTGGCGGAGGCGTTGCAGCAGAGCGAGCTGGTGCCCCGAGGGCCCCTGTGACAGAGGTCTGCTAGAGCAGATGCCACGAAGGCTTCTGCTGCGAGAGTTCTCCCTCTCCACAGGTTCCTCCGCTGGCCCCTCATTCTGCTCCGGTGGTCGATTGACTCAGGATCCATGTGGCAGGACCTTTTCCTCAGACCCCATGGAGATGCCACCGGTGTGTACAGGATGACCACGCCGTGGTCATCTTTCTTCCCCTGCAACCCTGGGCCATTTTCAGGTCCAAGTCCAGCCCTTAGGATCATAGGATGGAAGGGACCCAGGGAAGTCATTGAATCCAACCTCCTGCTTAAACCTGTCCAACCTCAACAATAAGGTCCAGCTCATCATGTCTCTGCTTGTGACAGCTGAAAGTCCAGGACGTGTGGCTGGGGATGTGTCCCTTGACAGAACCTCTTAGGAGACAGGTAGGAGATAGCAGGTGTAGATGGAAGCACTTTGATGGTCATAGTGAGAGCTCGTGGGAGTTACAGGACCTCCCAGATCCTCCCAGATGATACCAAGGGGACAAGGACAAGCTAAGGAGAGGAAGGGCAGCAGGACACCAAGCCCTGAAGTCTGTAGGGAAAGGAAAAGTGAGTTAGGATCGTGCTTGTCCTTAAATCAACCTTCCCATCACTGCCTTCCCCTGAGGTCTTCTGCTCTCGTAGGATAAAGGACCAGGGTCCAGACAGGGAGCAGGAAATCTCCATCTTCCTTCCTGATGGTACCCGTGAACCCTCCCTGTCTCATGACTCATCAACCAGGAGGGCTCCAGGGCAGCGTGGACTTTGGTGGTATCTTCCCAGCTCTTCTCCTGGCACTTGGCAGATCTTTCTTGTCACGGAGAGGGTGAGCCATGCACCTGGCAGGTGGTGATGGGATGCTCCTGTGCTCACCCTGATCTCCTCCTCGCCTTTGCTGTCTTATCCCGCTGCAGGTGGATGCTTCCCTCGCCAGCCCCCCGGCCGACGCACGCTCCATTGGGCATGCAGGGAGAATTTAATTAGAGAGCATCAAAACTCTTTCATAACTGAATTAACAAACCTCTAATAGAATTGCTTTTTCTAATGCAAAAATCTATCGAGCTGCAGGTAGCGGGCTGCACCCATCCCTTGAGCAGGACGACGTGTATCAGTCTAATTGGTTTCCTGTTAACAGGCCGGATCTGCTCAGGTCATTAGCGATTGCATCTTCTCCTCCTGAGTCAGCAGGTCCATACGGGTTTGGGGGCTGTTTGGTGGGAGTCTCTGCAGTGGGGGAGGTTTAGGTTGCTTTCATCCACCCTGGATAGTGGTTTCAGACATCTTCTTGGTCATGGGTGCTTCCTTCCCAGCCCGGAGAGACAGACGGGCTGGTACTCAGGCTGGTGGACCTCACCAGGGGAGAACTCCCTGGTGGACCTTGCCCATCCCTCTGCAGCGACGCCTTATATCTGGCAGCCCTTGCCTCCATCCCTCCATCCCCTCCATCTCCATCCCCTACTAAAGCCCTGATCCTGCTGCAGGACACCATCAGGCTTGGAGCACCATCAGGCTTTGGGGTGCTGCAGATACCACGGGTGTTGCTGAAGGCTGGGGTTGGATCTCCTCGTGTCTTGGTGGCTCTGCGAAGGTCCAAAAGTCAGAAACCTCACTGCCGTTTAGTTTCCTTATTGCAAAGTGGCCAATTTAGTTGAAACTTCCAGTAAACCCAGTGAGTGCTGTGACTTTTTCTTATCGGGCTCTCGCTCTGAATCAGAATCATTGTTTCTTATCCCACAAAAGGCCGTCGAAAATACTCTTCTCTGATTTACTTTCTGCCTGCACCAAGCCACCTGCACGTTTCCAATCCTCTTCCCTTATTGATTTGCAGGCGACTTTCAGACCTGCCAAGTCTCACTCCTTTGCCAGGACTGAAATCTGCTTCTTCCATATTAATTTTTTACCCATTTTTTAGGGTCTTGTCCACCTGTGATGGAAGGTCTGGAGACCAGGGCTTTTAGACTTTGCTCGGGATTTCTGAAGACCCCTCTTGTTCACCCCGCTGCCACTTGGCAGCCCTGTTGTTCCCTCCTTGAGTTATTTAATAACCTAAAAAATGAGATGGGAGAGCCCTCTGAGACAGTGAAATCCTGTCTTCTTCAGGATAAGCTTCAGCTCACCAGTGAAGGACAGATGTGGTGTTCACCATACGTCATCACGGCCATGTCAACGTGTGCCACCAGACCACAAAACATCTCTGCCATGCCCGCAACCCAACGAAGCCCCTCTCCACTGCTGCAGCTAGTGGCTAGTTTGCTGGTTGCTTTTTTCCTCCAAAAAGAAGGAATTAAGGAGAAGACACATGGAAAGGACATCCCGGCACAGATGTCCTGCTCTGCAAGCATGGCAGGAGATGGGCACTGCCGGGCATTGGCAGGACATCTCCCCCAGCACATCCCCGCTTCAGACATCCCGGTTAGGAAGCAAGAAAACATCCGAGCATTTTTCCTTCTGGACAAAGCTTGTCCTGACATCCCAGCCTTGATGTTTCCCTCACTTGAGGGGCAGAAGGTCTGGGTGGAACAGCAGCAGGGTGAGTTTTTGGTGCAGGTTGTCTCACTGGGTGGATTTAGTGCAGGATCGAGCCAAGGAGATCCAGCCCCCCAGCAGCTTTTTCCATGTGAAAAATCATTTGCGGAAAATTCTGGAGCTTAGCCTTTCCATCCCGCCTTTTGTTCTTGGGCTTTATTAAAAACTAATAATAGTTTTAATTTATTAAAAAAAGGCATCTCTCAGCCTAGGTTTCTCCGGGAGCTGACTCAGCCGAGCGCTTTCGCTGCGAAAGGAAAAGCTGTTTCCAGGAAAGATTCAGCCTCCGGGCTCCCCCAGAGCAGCCGGGAAGGGGTTAAGGGTTATTTTTCCTTCGGGAATGATGGGTAAAAGTCTGTGTGGAGTTTGGGGATTTCTCCTCGTGGCGTTAAACATTGAGCATCCGGCAGGGAGATGCTGGGATGCATCTCGGCGCTCCGAGCCATCAGGTGGAAACTTTTGCCTCCCCTTTGCTGTATTAATAACCGGAGCGTTAGCTGGCTGGCTGTTAAAACAGTTGCTAATTGCAGCCACCTCGTTAGCCCGCTTTCCTTCGGGAATGGGATTATATTTTTTTCTTTGAGGCCATTTCACACGGGGTCAGCTCTCGGGGAGGAGCGGGGCAGCTGCGGGTACCGTGCCCCATGCGAAGCCCCTTCCCGGAGCCCGGCTGGATGCCCGAGAGGATAAAACACCCCCGGCAGCATCGGGAGAGCGATGGAGACCAAACATCCCATCGGGCTGGAGCTTGGTCAGGAAGGGAAAACATCGATATAACCGGCTTTCCTTCCGGCAAAGCTTTTTATAGTCGGGTGGTGGAGTTTGGAAAGCTGCGAGCGAGCCGTCTTCCCCTGCATCCCCTGGCTTTGGGGCTTGGGCATCTTCCACCCGTGATGCGGGGCATCTTCAGCTGCCTCCCACCCTCGCGGCTTGGGGAGAAAAGCAGTTTTTTTAAACCCTCAGTGGTCAGGAGCGGTGGGCAGGGAGAGGATCTGGGGACAAGGACCCGAGCCACCTCCTTTTATCCCCCATCCGAGGGGATTCCCCACCTTTAAATCCTTTTAAATCCTCCTGTATCAGCATCTGGATGAAACGAATTTTGTTTTAACTTTCCCGTCAGGTGCAGCTGGAGCCGCTCAGCTCGGCGGCGTCTGGGGGAAGGCCAGGTTTTATTGAAAAATATAATGGTGCCACCTGAAGCGTGATTTACTGCACTGTCCACTCCTCAGACTTGATAATATATTTCTATTAGATTTCCTTCTTTTCCCTCCCTTCTCCTCGCGAAGAGTGGCAAGTTTCTCCGTCTGCCTGACACCTTCTTAGGCTTAGGCAAAATAAATGTTGATTTTCATCAGGAGGAAGAGCGCTGGAAGTCCTAATTCTCCAGCGAGGCTGACAAGCTCAGCAAAAGCCGCCCGGCTTTCGATGGAGAGCTCGTGATCCAGCCCCGGTTCCTCTCTTTGGAAGCAGTTCAATCATCGTAATGAAAAAGGGGTTTCTTAGCCCGGCTTTCGCTAACTAGAAATTATATACCTGGTTCCTGGAAGATGGATTGCGTGGCTGCTGAAATGCAGAGAAGAAAACGGGGGGGAGAGAGTGAAGGCGCACGAGATGCAACCCAAGATTGATCACGCCATTTGCAGGATCTCCCGTGCACAAAAGCAGAAAATATATTTTCGTTTGCGGGGGTGGGTTAAGCGACACCCCCGTTTTCTCCAGGTCTCCCCCCGGCTTTTGCAGCGGGGTGTTTTGGGATGCGGCGTTTGCCTGACCCCGGCTGCTCCCCGCGGGGTGAAGCATCCACTGCTCCATCCTTTCCAGGAGCAGCATCTCCCTCCATCTGAGGTGAGAAACTGGACCAGTTTAGTCCTTTTACAACCTATTTTGGCTTTATTTCATTTTTGCCCTCCTCACTTTTTTGAGAAATAAATTCGAAATCAGGCGTGGATGCTCTGAAAGCATCTCGGCTCCGTGCAACCCCGTACTGAAGTCGGGAAGCTAATTACGGTCGATTTAAAAATCACCTTCTTTTTTTTCTCCCCCAAAAAAAAGAAATCTATATTTCTACTTCTGTAATCATATTTGCTTTGAATTGCAAAGCATGGGTTTCGTGCCGCTGCACGGATATTAGCTAATGAAGTTTCCTCAGGGGGAATTGAGCTGTTTCCACCGTTCTTGTTGGACCGGGGCCGCGGTCGGTGGCAGGGCAGGAATGAGGAGATGCTGATTTTGACCCCTTGGGATCGAAGGGCAGTGGCTCTGCTGGACCCTAATTACAGCCACTGGGGCCAGATTTGGAAATCCCAGGCTGGGAAAACCATCTGGCTTGATGCAAAAGGGATACTTGGGGTCAGCTGGAAAATTAGGAGGGTGGTCAGAGGCCAAGTCTGCTCAGCGTTGCCGTTCCCCGAAGCCGAATTTGGCTGCGTCGCCGGTGACTAATAGCCGAGCCCGTCGTGGCTGCTGTGCAGCCCGCTGATGTATGGGTGTTATATTAAGGGTGGAAAGGTGCTAAATGAGCCCTCTTTATTTTACATAAATTAGCTCAAAAGCTATGTATCACTGCCACGGCGGCTTAGACGCCGAGTAAGTTTGTTTACCCAAGTTTAAAAGGAAAGCAAAACTCGCGGTGGCTCCCTGTTGTCGGATGCTGCTTGGGGTCCTTACCCCTCCTGCCTCCCCTGCCCCAAAACCTTCTCCTTTGGGCTTTCAAGGCTGCTCGAAGGTGCCCGTGGTCCCACCTCCACGTTGGGTATCATCGTTGGGAAGTGGCATGCAGCGGGGAGCGCCGACGCTGGGTTTTTGCAGAAACATGGGCAAGTTGTGTGCTGCTCATCCAGAACATCTGCATCTGGATGGGGTTTGGGCTGGATTCCCTCCAGCTCCTCCATGGTCTTCTCCACCTCCTGTAATCCCAAGTGAGAAGGGACTTTTCCCACTAAACCTCATCGCTCAACAAGCTGTGGGTCCTTTTTTCTGGGAAACCTCCTTTTCCCATCCACATTCATCTCGGCGTCTTCTCGCCCGAGAGGACACCACGCTCCTGCCCACCCCTCGATCTGGCAGGGAACACCCTGCAACCACCTCTCCGCACCCTTCAGGGAGGGAAAATAGGAGAAATTCTGCAGAAAGGCATGTCCAGCATTGTGGCTGAAACGGAGGAGGCCTTCACGCCGTCCACCCTGGTCCATGGGATGTGTCTGGACTCGTCCTGCAAAGAGGTCACCTCCCAGCGGCACTTCACGGGGGTTTGGCTTTGTACGAGCATCTGGGACCTTCTTTGGGGGAGGCACAGTGCTCCAGCAAGCAGAAGTCATCGCCCAGAGCATCTCGGGGGCATGCTGGGGGTGGCTCAAAGATTTGTTCCCCAAACCTTTCACCAGCATGGCCAGGGCACCGAGCGTGAGTTAACCTCTTGCTTGCTGGTGCTCTGCTCTTGCCTGCTCCAGCCCAGCCCCAACGCAGGTCGTGACGCTCACCCTGTGCTGCAATTTGAAGGTTTGGCTACTATTTATTTTCTTTTTCACCCGTAACTTGGGGATTTTGCGGCACACTCGCTGCTCCGCGGTGAGAGGGGACCTGCGAGCGCCTCTGTCCCGTACCGCTTGTGGGGATGCTCGGGGATTTGGGGAACCAGCCAACTCCCTCCCGGCCATGGCCAAGGGGGACATCAGCTCTGGGCTCGCAGGGAGACACATCCCCACCCCAAAGGCACCAACTCTGCACCGAAAGGCTGGGGAAAGGGCCGTGGGACAGCAAGGCCAGGCTGAGCACCGTGTTGGGGACACGTGTGTCCCCACCAGCGGGCTGGCAGGGCGGTGAGGGAGCCGCAACCATCACTGCAGGCTTCAGGATGGGAGGCACGGGATGCAATTAGGTGGGCTCATTTATTTTTCTCCTTTTGCTCACTAATTAATCCTTCTCGTTGGCGGCACCGTGCCCTCTGAGGCAGCTTTTACTCCCTTTTCCCACCGTTTAAGCACGAAGCGATGAGGCTGCGGGAGCAGGAGAGGAGCTCGGGATGCTCCTACGCCCACATCCCAAGGGATTTCCAAGGTGACCCGAGCCACCCTTGATGACTTTCTCCTCTTTTTTTTCCTTTCTGCTCCCAGGCAGCACCAAATGGAAGAGGACTTTGCCGCCGGCATCCTCGCGGGACTCTGAAAACACCCGTCTGGAGGACGGCGGCAAAGGTGAGGCCGGTGGGTGCTATCGGGGTCGGGTGCTGCTGGGGCAGAGGACCACCCGCATCCCCGGTGCCCGAGCCCATCTCTGATGCATTAACCCGCCGCAACTGAGCAAGGAGAAGCCCGGGGGTGTCCGGACGTGTGTCACCCACCACCCACCATCACCTTTTCCTTTCCTTCCTCCAGGCAAACGGCTGCAGATCAAGCCCCGTCTATGAGTGAGACCCGACCCCGCGGCAGCCGACCAGCTCAGGAACCGCAGAGCCGGGCACGACCTGGCACCTACCTCAGGACGCCGCGGCCGGATGCGGCTCCCCCTTCTCATCTTGCTTCCGGGACATCATTTTGGCAAGGAGCCGGCTGGCAGCGTGGGGAAGCGCCACCCATTCCCGCAGGGGAAACAGCTTTGTTTGAAATGTTTTAATTTGCCAATAAATTATCTTTTCAGCTGGTTTATTGAAGGCAAGCCCTGCCGCCAGGCTCCTTGGATGCCTGCGGGACTGGGAAGAGGCTCCCGTCCCTATCGGTCCTCCCACAGATCACGGTTCTGCTCCTGTCCCGGACACGAGGTGACATGGGGACCTGAGGAGCTTAATGCCATCACCCAACGCGCCCGCATCCAGGTCAGCCACTATACTGGGGAAGAGCGTGGCCGGTGGTCGCAAGTCACCGTGCCGGGATATAACAGGGCATAAAGCCCCCACACGGCTCAGCCCCGATCTCTCCGTGCCAAGAGCCCACCTGCATCCATCCCGCTCCATCCCCTTGGTTTTGGGAGGAGATTTCTTGGAGCGGAGCCGTGTGCCGAGAGCATCCCTAGTGGAAACGTGTGTTGGAAGCAGCGCTGAGCTCACACCAAATGCTCCTGCAGCACGTCGGCATCTCCCGTGGCTGGTTGCACCCTGACCCCCGCCTCTCCCCATCCCAGCAGGGGTTTGGGCTCCCTTGGGAGACCCAAACCAGCTCTTTTGGGGTTTTGGGGGGTCACTGCAAATCCAGGCAGGAGCAAAGCACGTGGGGAACATTGTGCCGAGCCGAGTACTGCCGGCTGTGTAGCTGCTGGCATGATGAGGTTTTGCCTCTGTAGCTGCAATTTCCAGGGGGATTTTGGGGTGGCGGATGCTATTCCCCCACACGGACGCGATTTTGGGGACAGCTACGGGATCTCCCCTTGCCAAGAGGTGCTGAGAGCCGGGGGCAGCCCTGTGGGGCGGCCGGATTTGCCCCTCAATCGCAGCACCTTCAGGCAAAGCCCTGCGGGGAAAAGGCAACAGCGGGGACGGGGGTGAGCTCTGGGGCTCCCTGGGGACCCAGCACCCAGGTGCGCTTGGCGGTGGGGTGGGCGACGGAGCCACCGTGATGCCGTGGGCTCAGGTGTACCGCGGCTCCGGCGAGGGGCTGACGGCTGCGGTTTCACCCCCTTGCAACCGGGCGGCGTGGGTCCCCACGGGGATTTCCCCTTCCCCAGGTGACCCCCGTGGAGGGGTCTTGTTATCACCCCCCATCGACACACTGGGATCGTCCCCCCTGCCCGGCTCGTGGTGGGGGATTTACACCTGGCTCGGGTGACTCGGGGCACGGCGTGCCACCAAGGCACGATATCGTTAATGCCTGTCGCCTCCCCGGGCTCCTGTTTAAGGATGCTGCCCGCTGCTGAACCAGCAGCTGCGAGGGGTTTAGTGCCACTTGGAGACCAGTTTGGGATGGCCGTGTCCCCAGTATCCCCCCAGCCACTGCGAGGACCGGCAGGACCCCTCCCCGGGACTGCCCTCATACCCCGGTGTGTGTACAGCGAGCTGTTTTTTTAACAAAAACATCGTCATCTTCGGTGATATGAAATGTCTTTTATTAACCCGTGTGTTTTGATATGTAAATAAAGAGTTTCTTCCCCCGGGCGCCTGGTCGGAGCGTGGCTTTGCTCTTTTTTTCAGCGATACTGCACGAACATCCCCTCGAGGAGCTGCTGATGCTCTGCTCCCCAAACCTTTCAGCGTTTTTAATTATTACAACTTCCCCCCGCCCTTACCCAGAAAGGATGTTTCTTCACGTGGTGGTTTCCTAAAAAAAAAAAAAAAAACAAAACCAAAACAAAACCTAAATTCACTAAAAATTGCCCCGGAGGAGACAATGATGCTGCGAGTCCCCAGGGATGGCCGGTACGGGGTGATGGTGGCCAGGAGCTTCGGTGCTTCCCGTGGCTGCGGCTCCCTAATGAGCAGGCTAACGGGGATTACGGCTCGTGCTGCACTAATTAAGCGAGGCAATGAGTAGCTCGCTGAGAGCCGCGGCTCTGCCGCCCACCGGCACCGCTGCTCCCTTCCCGGGGAGGATTGTAATTTATTGCCGGCTGTCGTTAAAGCACTGCTTGGGGGTGATTAATTTCCGAGTAGGGATAAACGCGGCCCCTGGAGAAGCGTCACCGAGCCCCGGTGGGTTCCCCCTCTGCCGCCAGCAGCCACGACGCCTGGGCGATGGGCCCCGATGGGGGTTTATCCATCCTCCCCGTGACGCTGGCAACGCTGCGATGGTGGGCGCATGGCTGGGCTGTCCCAGGGCCCCGGCAAGGACGTGCCCTGGGGGAGCCTTGGCCGGAGGGGTGGCACGGGGCAGCATTTCTGGAGGTAAACACCGTAAACATTTCCTGGAAAACCCTCCTGCGGCGGGTGCTGCTGGCACAGCTCTTGGTCCCCTGCCGGGGAAGCAGGTGCCGGGCTAGCATCATCCGCCGGCTCGCTTTTCTGCCTGTCATCAGGGTGGCTGTCCCTTGCCCTCTGCTGCCGCCTCCTCCTCCTCCTCCTCCTCCTCGATGCCCATAGCTGGTCCCACCATGGGCATCAGCCTCTTTGCATGATTTTTTTCCCCCTCCCAAAATCATTTCCAACCCTTCTCCGTGCAGCAACACCCGGATTCGTGCTGCGGATGCTGGTGGAGCATCACCAAGACGGTACCACCAACTCATGGGGTGCATCGTGGTGGATACCACCCTCACCATGGGGTGATGTCCCCACGAGGGCTCCCCAAGCCAGGAGCACCCCAGACTGGGTGCTGTGCACCGTAACCCCATCATCAACCAACTGGGGAAACTGAGGCAGCACCCATGTGGGCACCCAGCCCCGCTCGAAGGGTTAAAGGGGCACACGAGCTGCCCGCTCTAAAAGCAAAAGGTGACGCCATCCCACTGCCATCCCGCGGCCACCAACCTGGTTATGTCACTCGACCGCCTGCGAGTAAACTTAGATGACCGGCCCCAGTGTTTGGCGTGGCGGGGAGGGCCGGGGACATGCCACGGGGCCCGGCCGCGCTCCCCCGGCCATGTCACTGTACCCGGCCACCCCGCTAAAAATACCCAAGGGGGGGTGTTGCGGGCGAGCGACGGCCCCGTTGGAGCCTGGCCCGGTCCTAATCCCTTCGTGGCTCCTGTCCCATTGTGGGTGGCAGCTGCTGATGGGGGCCGGGTGCCCCCAAGGTGCAAGCAGCTCCGGGGAGGAACGTGGTGCCAGGGGTAGGGAGGTGGCACCGCATTCCCCCCCCCCCACACCCCTTTCCTGGTGCGGGACCCCGACATCTCACTGCACAGGGACACTGATGCTGCATTTGGGGTCACACAAATAGGGGTTAAAAACACCCCGTGAAAAGGGGGTTTGGTTGCAAAAACATCAAGCTGCCCTTTTTGTCCCCTTCTCTGCTCCCCACCCCAAGTTGAGGGGGGGGCCCATCATCCCCTGCCCAAGTTTGGGGTCTCCAATATGGGATATGTGTCCGAGCTATCCCATGTGGGGTAACCTCCAGCGTTGCCGGGGTCCTGGGACACACACACGGGGTTTTCTCTGCCTGCATCCATGAC
Source organism: Mycteria americana (assembly GCF_035582795.1). Lineage (NCBI taxonomy): Eukaryota > Metazoa > Chordata > Aves > Ciconiiformes > Ciconiidae > Mycteria > Mycteria americana. The sequence goes on along the minus strand of NC_134366.1, from coordinate 174,252,116 downwards.
CCTTCCTGGGGGGACAAACCCCCAATTTTACCCCCAATTTTACCTTGATAGGAGGAGAAAGATGGGGTAGGGGACAACAAGCACCCCAAACCCTCCAGAGGCTGGATCCAGTAAAAGAAATTATGTCGGGTTTTAATTGCTGGGGATGCGGCGGGAGAAAGGGTTTTCTTCCCTAAAAAAAAAAAAAAAAAAAAAAAGATTTTTTGCATTAATTTGGCCCAAATAATCCCTGCTTTTGCATGGTGAATTAGCACCTGGGGAGGGCAGTGTCTCCTGTCCCCAAGTCCCTGAGCGGGGATGGCCATCGGCTGGGCGAGGGGACCGTCATCCCCCACATCCCATGGAGCTGCCTGGGGGGTGCAGCGGGGCAGGATGCGGCCGGGCCGGGGTGTAATGGGACCCGGGCCGCATCCTGCAGGGTGCTGGGGACGACCCTGGGCGCCGAGGGGGATTGCTACGTGGTGGGTGGGTATCGATAGCCTCTGTGGGATGCAACGGGTTCGCCCTTGGGGTTAGGTGGGACAACTCGATGGCGACTGCTCCGTGCCTCAGTTTCCCTCAAACACCTTGGTGTGGGGAACAGCCGTGCCTGCAACTGGGACCGGGCTGTTGTGTGCCCTGGCCTTGGTGCACGTCCCCATCCTAACCCCGATCCCCCCAACACTGACCCTGACCCCACCGGTGTTAACCCCAACTCTCGCCCGGGCACCCCAAACATCCTCGTCCCTCCCGTGCTGCAGCTGCAGCAGCCACGAGGCGGCAGGGCTCGGAGCAGCGTGGCCGCACCCGGGCCAGGGCCTCATCCTGCGGTGGGCTGAGCACCCCATTGCCGCCCGACCAGCTACCCGCTCGGTGCCGGTGCCGCCTTTTCCACGTGCCGGGATGGCAGTCCTCGTCCTCGTCCTCGTCCTCGAGCTGGTGACGCTTCTCGCCACGTGCCAAGCGCAAATGTCACCTCCTGCGGCACGAACCCAGAGGCAGCGGCGCAAACGGTCCAGCCCCGGTGGCGCACGCGGAGCCGGCTCCGGTGCACGCGGCTGCTCCGTGATCACCTATGGCCTGTGGGAACATCACAAAAAAGCCCCTCAAAATCTGAAAAATATTTATATATCGCTTTCTGCGAGGATGGCACGGCCTCCCCGTGCCCTAGGAAGGACACTGGGCTGCTCCCACCTGGGAAAACCGAGGTGGGGACGGGGCTGCACCCCGATGTCGGGCCTGGCACCCACAGGGACGCGGGAGGCCGTGGTCCCTCAGCGAGGTGGCGTGAATCCTGATTTGGGATGGATAATCCCCATTCTGGGTCTTTCCCATCTCTTTGGGGGGAAATGAGCATTTCTTGTCTCTTTTTTTTCCCCACTCCTTGCTCAGCCCGGCTTGGGCCCGGGGTGGCTGGTGGGAGCCGCGGGGGTGAAGGGCACATGGTGGGGCCGGGGGTGCCCCGGGGGGTGCCCGGGGGGTGCCCGGGACACCCCCTCCCCCCCCCTCCCGCTCCCTCCTCCGGAGCGGCCGCGGGCAGCGCCGAGCCCTCTCCCCGCGGAGATTGACAGCCACCCCGGGGCGTTGCCATGGGGATATGCAAATCAAGGCGGGTCACCGCCGCTCTGATAGGTGAGAAGAGACTGATCCCGCCCCGGGAGGCGGGACCGGACCGCCTTTTCCCCCGTATATAAGGCGCGGGCTCCATTCAGCCGCCCGGCAGCGGCGGCGGCAGCGCCGAGCACCGGCAGCGGGGGGGGCGAAGGCAGAGTGCGGGCAGCGGTGCGGGCAGGGGGTGCGGCCCCCGCCCCCAGGGCACCGTGCCCGTGTCCGGGAGGAGGAGGAGGGCAGGGGAAGGCTCGCAGCCCAGGGAGGTGGGGCCGGGGCAGGTGCCAGGGGAGGCAGGAAGGGGCGGGCAGGGCGCTGCCTGTTCCTCGCCATTGGGAGCCGGCTGCAGGCAGCGGCGGAGCCTGCCCCGAGGAGCCGCAGAACCGCGCTGGAGAGTGGCCGGTCCCGGACCGACGGGGCTCCGCTTCCCGGCGGCGGAGCAAGGGGTGGGGGGGAAGAGCAGCCGGTCCGCAGAGCCCCGGCGGAAGGTCCCGGAGCAGAGCCCCGGCGGAGGGTCCGGCGGCGGAGCCCCGGAGCCCGGCTGCAGAGCGGAGCAGAGCCCCGGACCAAAGCCCCGTCGGAGGTGTCCGGCTGCAGCCCGCAGCAGAGTCCCGGCGGAGGGTCCCGGAGCCCGGCTGCATCCCGGAGCGGAGCCCCGTCAGAGGGTCCCGGAGCCCGGCTGAAGCCCGCAGCAAGGCCCCGTCGGAGAATCCCGGAGCCCGGCTGAAGCCCGCAGCGGAGCCGGGCCGAACCCCGCAGCAAAGCCCCGTCGGAGGCTCCCGGAGCCCGGCCGCACACCCGGGAGAGCGGAGCCCCGTCGGGGCGGCCGGTTGCACGGCAGACAGAGCTCCGGAGCCCGGTCGGAGAAAAACTCCCGGAGCCCTCGGGACCCCCAGCCCTCGGTGAGCGGCGGTGCCCGGGGGATCACCCCCCGGTCCCTCCATGGACTGAGATGGCCTCGGAGCTGGCCATGAGCGCGGAGCTGCCCACCAGCCCTCTCGCCATCGAATACGTGAACGATTTCGACCTGATGAAGTTCGAGGTGAAGAAGGAACCGGCGGAGGCGGAGCGGCTGTGCCACCGGCTGCCCGCCGGTTCCCTCTCCTCCACCCCGCTCAGCACGCCCTGCTCCTCCGTGCCTTCCTCGCCCAGTTTCTGCGCTCCTAGTCCCGGTGGGCAACCGGCTCCCGGTCCCCCAGCTACCACCGCCGCCTCCCTGGGCTCCAAACCGCAGCTGGAGGAGCTGTATTGGATGTCGGGTTACCAGCATCACCTCAATCCCGAAGCTCTCAACCTGACACCGGAGGACGCGGTGGAGGCGTTGATCGGTGCCCCTCACCATCATCATCATCACCATCAAGGTTACGAGCCTTTCCGACCTCAGCCTTTCGGTGGTGAGGAGCTACCACCGGCCGCCCATCACCATCCCGGCCATCACCACCATCATCATCACCACCTGCGCTTGGAGGACCGCTTCTCCGACGATCAGTTGGTGAGTATGTCGGTACGGGAGCTGAACCGGCAGCTGCGGGGCTTCAGCAAGGAGGAGGTGATCCGCCTCAAGCAGAAGAGGAGGACCTTGAAGAACCGAGGCTACGCTCAATCCTGCCGTTACAAGCGGGTCCAGCAACGGCACATCTTGGAGAACGAGAAATGCCAACTCCAGAGCCAGGTGGAGCAGCTCAAGCAGGAGGTGACCCGCTTGGCCAAGGAAAGGGATCTGTACAAAGAAAAATACGAGAAGTTGGCCGGCCGGGGCTTCCCAAGGGAGCCCTCCCCACCCGCTGCCCCCAAACCCACCGCCGACTTCTTCATGTGAGCCCCGGGGGGGGTGGGGGGGGTGTGCGTGGGGGGGTCCCCTCCTTTTTCCTCCCCCCCACCTCCATGTGGGGAGAACAAACCCTCTGCTTGTATTAAAAAAAATTATTATTATTATTTTTTTTTTTCCCCCCTCTTGAAATTTTGGTGAGGGGGGAAGTTGAGCACCCCCCACCCATCGGGACTCGGAGCGGGGGGGGGTCCCGGAGAGGAGGAGGAAGGAGGGGGGGGTGGACCTGGAGCCAGCCTGCATGCGGGACGTGTACGGCGCGCCTCCCCCCCTCCCCGGGAGCATCAGCGCCATCCAGGTGGCTTCCCCCCCCCCCCCTTTATCCTGCGTGTTTCACCCCTAATTTGATGATTTTTTTTTTAAGGGGTCTCCCCACGGATCATCCGGGGGGGTCCCCGGCAGCGCTGCGCCCTGCCCGGCCCCGCCACCCCCCCCGCCCCCCCCCCGGCCGGCAAACCTGAGCCACATCTAACTTATTCACCCTTGTAAATATGTAGAAATTAGTTAGTTTTCTGCCTTTTTGTTTTGTTTCTTTTTGTTTGTTTTGTTTTTGTTTTTTTTTTTTCCTTGAGCCTATATTTTGCTTGGTGATTTACGAAAAAAAAAAACCGACAAAATCCTTTAGAAAAGAAAAAAAAATACACGAGTCTTAAAAAGTTTGTATGTAATAGCATGCAAATAATATCCGAGTTAATTTAACGATGTTGGGAAGAAGCCGAATGCACTATATACAGGAATCAATTGGGTTAAATAATACTGTTTTATAGAGATTTAAAATTATCTATGCTCTTAAAAATAGGGGGGGGGGGGAGAGGTAACAATTCTAGGGTGACCTGAAAGGCAATATAGTAATATATGGACTGCAAACGGTTGGCTGCTATCTCACTATGCACCAGATTTATTTATTAAACCCTCGGGAAATGGAATATTATTTTAACCTCGGTGATGAAAGAAGGAAAGAAAATGCACATTATTTCTTGCGCGAAAAGAAAATAATAGTAATTTGTGCAATTGTGCTTGGAGCGAAAGCGGGGCCGATCCTGCGCAGAGGAGCGGGGTTTTTTATTAACAAGTTGCTTATTTAAAAAAGAAAAACCATAAAAAAAAAATTAATCTTGGGGAAAACACAAGGGTCTTGCGGACAAAGCGAGCTTGGGAGCCTGGTGCATTTTAGGTACTGATCGTGCGAAGCGTTTTTAACGACCTGTTGTTTCGATTTGTGACGGTTTTAACGATGTTGCATCAAGATAAAAAAAAAAAAACTTATATTCAACTAGAGCCTGGGTCGGGTTTTCTCTCAACCGGGGGGTCCCGCAGCATCGCCTTTTCGTTTGGGGTTTGCTTCTTCTTCCCTTTGAGTCCTGGTACTGATGCGAAACCCTCGCGGGCGAGGGGTCGCGGCGTGGGAGGCTCGCAGGGATAAATCCAGCGTTGACCATCGCTCGTGAGCCAGGGACCACCATCGCCTCTGCCCCGCTGAACCCTGGCTTTTCACTTTTCCTGCCTTTTTTTTTTTTCCAGCTGGGCACTGCGGGTTTTTTTGTCCCCAAGGCGCCCCGGAGACCTTCGTCCCCGCGGCCGCCGAAAAGTCACCTTCGCCCCAGGCCGGATCCAGTTTGGCCCCAGCTTGTTTGACACCGCCCCGATGAGCCGCTGGCTTGATTTTTAAACGGTAATAAATGATTTTTTTTTTTCTTTCCCCCTTTGGCTTCTCCCTTTTGAGTTTTTAATCAAGGGAGGTGGTAGGGGGGGAAAAAACTCAAACCAAACACACACCTTCCCTGAAGGAAAGCTTTAGGGTTGGTATTTTTATAAATGTTTTGGGGTTTTTCGGGACTGTTTGCAGAGACGTATGGCTCTGGCAGCTCTGCTCCGTGCCGCTGGGAAGCCCGAGCACGGCTGCCCCGCTCGCAGCTTTCTCGGGCCATGCCGGGCTCAGCGGGGCAACCTGCAACACAGTCCTTGGTCCAACATATTTCTGAGTATTTTATATAATTTTTTTCTATATATATATTTTTTTTTTCTCCTATATTTTTGCACAGGCTCAGCCACAGCTGGTCCCTAGCCGGGAGCTGCCCCAGCACTCTGGCTGCAGCGTGTTTCCTCCTGCCGCCCTCCATAAATCACCGCTGTGCTGATGCAACCCCCCTGGGACCCGTCGTCCCCAGGCTTTGCGGGGTGCGTGTGGCCCCAGGACCCTCTGCTTCTGCCTCCCCTGCACCCCCAGACTTCTTCCCCCTGTTTTCTTCAGCTGCTTCAGGCTTCTTGAAGTCTTATTTTGTGTCCGGAGGGTTTTTGAGCAGCCTGAGCTCGGCTTGATATCTGGCTCAGTTTTTGGGATGGGAGCTGGGATGCGCAGAGGGATCCTCACCCCATGCCTGATGCACCGGGGCTGGGCAGAAAGGGGGGGTTTGTGGGGGAGTTCACCCCCTATTCTTATTTTTATTTAGAGCAGGGGAAGCTTTGCAAACCTGGCTCCAAATAAAAATAACCCGTCCTGCTGCCTGCGCAGCTTCTCGCAGGACATTGCCTCCTCTCCCCCTTTTTTTTTGGGGGGGGGGGGGGGGGTGAATCGCAGCTCCCTAGTGAGTTACCCCCCAACTTTTCCTCCCAACATCCCCTTTCTTGGCACATTTTTTTGGCAGAGGGCTTCCAGCTGCCTGCTTCGTGACTAAATAAGGAGGGTTTGGGGAGGAGAAGAAGGGGTTTAGGGCCAGTGCCTTCCTCAAACCATCCCGGGGACCTTGGTCGTGTCCCCCGTCACCCCCCCCCCATCTATTTCCTTGCCCCTGGATCTTGCTGAGGTCCACACTCCCCATGGGCATGTCCTGTGTGTCCCTGGGGGCCAGTGTCCCCTTTCCCAGCTGCGGTGGGGTTGGCTGGAGGCACAGAGGTGGCTTTGGGGTTTTGGGGGAACGCTGCCGCGTGGGGTCTCGCCCCGGGCTCCAGCGTGATGCTGGGCGATGCCCGTGGAGAGGCTGCGATCGCCTCCTGCCCTGTGACACCTTTCCCCACCGCCTCAGCAGAGCAAAGGCAGCGGTTTGGGGATGGGGGTGCCTGATTTTCCCCCTTGCCTTGGTGCCCAGCACTGCTTGGCCCCTCCATCCCCCCTCCTCTTTGATTTATATTTCTTTTTTTTTTTTTTTTGTGGTGCAGCAAGCTGGGGAAGATGCAACCTGGGTTTCATCGTGTTGCTGCCCCAGGAGCAGATTATTTTGGTGATCGTGGTGTTACCCCTTCCCCTTCATCCCCGGTCCTCTGAGGGCAGCTTTGGGCAGGGGAGCAGGGATGCGACTCCCAACTCCTTGCACTGCTGTGATTTTTATTTTAGTTTATTTTTTGTTTCCCCACTGATTTATTTTTTTTCCAGCACTTCTGCTAATTCCCCTGCTTAGGGGACTTCCAGGGAGCCCGACACAGGGTGTTACTGCCACCCGTTAATGGTGCTCCTCCACGGGGCACCCCATCCCACGGCAGCTCCCTGGGAAGATTTGGGGACAGAGTTGCACCCTTCTGCCCTATCGTAGTGGGGTGCAGCTGGGGACCCCCCAGTGATCCCCATCACCCTGACTTGCGCCGGGCTGCTCAGGTTCCTGGCACTGCCTGGGGGTGGCTGTCCTGGAGCCTTCCGTGCTCCCGTCTGGTGAATACATAATAAAAATTTAAGTGGTTTATGCCCAAATGGGGCTGGCTTATGACTTGTCTCCTTGTTGGGGCTGGGAGGGCTGAACCCCCCGCCCTCCCCTGCACTGTGGGCTGATGGTGGGGGGTGTCGGGGTGCTCCCTGCTTGGTTTTGCAGCATCTTTTGGGGTGGCTGCAATACGTTGACCTTTGCTGCAGGACCCTGCGTTTGTGCGTGGTCAGAAGGCGTTGGCCCATGTTTTGGGTCGGGGGGGGGGAATGTGTGTGTGTTGCGGGATGGGGTGGCATGTCAGCGTGTGTCACCCGTGCAGCGTGCCGCAGGGCTGCGGATGTTTGCAGGGTGCTACGTATGTGTGTTGCAGGAGGGTGCGTGGATTTTTGGGTTGCTCTGATCTCTTTAAAGCTTCCCCCCCCCCCACCTTTCCCCTGATCTCTGAGAGGGGCTGGAGCCCCCTTCCCTGAGCAGTTGCTACTCTTTGGGGTCTGCATGGGGTTGCAGGACCTCAGGACCCCCGCATGCTCCCTCCGAGGATCTGCAGCCCCTGCACCTCTTCTGGGTGTCTCCTGCACCCCGGCTCCAGCCTGGCCCTGCGGCCTCAGGGCAGGGGAAAGCAGCAGCCCCATGGCCTCACCCCAACCCCATGGGGTGCACCAAGAGGTGGCTGGCTCTCGAGGTGGGGGTGTGGGGACAAGCCCCGGGGGTTGGCACCTGGTCCCCTCCACACCACCCTCCCGCAGAGCTTTTAAAACCCATTTTCAAGCTTTACTCGCACCTCGACCCGCGCTTGAAGCACCGCGGGCATCGCTGGGCTGGGAAACGGCCGCAACTCCTCCAGCCGTCCCTGCTGATGGGTTTTACACCCTCCTCCCACCAGGCAGAAGGGTGATTTTGGGGGATGCTCGGTCCCAAACACAGCAGCACCCTGAGGCACCTCGCCCGAGCACACACGGGTGCCTGGCACCGGTTACAACCCCCGGCAAAGCCACCCACCAACCGGGGCCGCGCGCTCCGTGTCATCCCGGAGTAGCGATTAGCTGGATCGTTGCAGATAACCGGGTTTCTGCAAACAGGCAGAAAACCGCAACAGGCCGATCGATGCGGCATTGCCAAAGTACCCCTTGCTCCTTCCTCCTCAATTATTGATGCTAATACCCGGCAGGTTTGCCACCGCGCCGCTGCAGCGTGTTCCGCACAAAGTCCCGACATCTTGGTAACGTGATAAGTCCAGCCCTGGGATATTAAATCACGGTTAGGAAGCGGGGTGGGCTGCTGGGCACGCAGGAATTTGGGGGCTGCGTGTACTGCAAAAGCGCAAATTAATTAAATTCCCAGCAAAATAAATCTCCCAACAAAACGAAACCCCCGGCGGTTTGCGGTGCTGGCTCTGAGAGGCCGCCCTCAGGGCTGACCCGCTGCGAGCTGTGCCCGGGCTCGGCTCGGAGCTGATATTTTTTGGCTCGAGCCGATCTTTGTATTCTGGCTCAGCCGAAGTTTGCCTTTTGCGCGCTCCCTCCTGCGCTCTGGGCCTGGCTGCCTCCTGAATGCTCCCGCGTCCCCAGGAGCCAAACGCTGTCCTGCTCACCATATACAAATACATATATGTATAAAAATACATATATGTATACACACATACATCACCTTGGCAAAACAGAAGTCATTTGCTTCTGCCAGCTCATGGGCTCACTTGCTTTGGCACTTGCACAGCTCATCCCTCCGGCTGGGATTTATTCCTAGCAGAGTGCAGAGCCCTCTGCCTTGCCCCAGCCAGCGCGGCCCCGTTGCACCGATATCGCCCCTGACCTCGGCAGGAGGTGAGGTCCTTCCCGACAGCCGGCACACGGGAAGCTCCCGGGCATACCGTGAACAGGACCACAGCTGGGTTTTGATCCCAAACTCCTTGCTTTTGGGTGGGTCTGTATCGCCCAGGGATGCTGCTGCGGCGGGAGGTGGGACGCAGGGTGTGGGATATGGGATGCACGGATACAGGACATTGGATGTGGGATGCAGGCAGTGGGATGCAGGATGTGGGTGTGGGACGCAGGAGGTCAGGTATAGGATGCCGGAGGTGGGATGGAGCAGGTGGGCTGCAGGATATGGGCTGCAGGATATGGGATGCAGGAGGTGGGATGCAGGATGCACAGATACAGGATATTGGAAGTGGGATGCAGGATATGGGGGTGGGATGCAGGAGGTGAGATATAGGATGCAGGAGGTGGGATGGAGCAGGTGGGCTGCAGGATATGGGAAGCAGGAGTTGGGATGTAGGATGCACGGATACAGGACCTTGGATGTGGGATGCAGGAGGTGGGATGGAGCAGGTGGGATGCAGGATATAGGATGCAGGATGTGGGATATGGGATGCACAGATACAGGACATTGGATGTGGGATGCAGGCAGTGGGATGCAGGATATGGGGGTGGGATGCAGGAGGTGAGATATAGGATGCAGGAGGTGGGATGGAGCAGGTGGGCTGCAGGATATGGGATGCAGGAGGTGGGATGTAGGATGCACGGATACAGGATAATGGATGTGGGATGCAGGATATGGGATGCAGGATATGGGGGCGGGATGCAGGAGGCAGGATGCAGGAGGTGAGATATATAATGCAGGAGGTGGGATGGAGAAGGTGGGATGCAGGATATAGGATGCAGGAGGTGGGATGTAGGATGCACGGATACAGGATAATGGATGTGGGATGCAGGATATGGGATGCAGGATATGGGATGTGGGATATGGGATGTGGGATGTGGGATATGGGATATGGGATATGGGATGTGCCCCTGCAGCAGGCCCCTGTGGCTGTGTGAGCAGTGCCACGGCACCGCGTGTTGGCTGTCGCTGCCGCTGTGCCAGGAGGAAGGGGAAGCGCTGGATCATGCATGAGGAGCAAGAAGGAGCCCGGCACTGCCCAGCCCTCCCGTCCCGGGACAAGCTCCAGTGAGGATGCAACGCCGACGATTACCAGCAATGCCAACTCACTCCAGGCACGTTTGATAACAATTTATTGGGTGCTATCACTCATCCCTACCCGTCACTCCATGCAGGTGCGTGCACTGATACCCATGTGTGCAAGTACACGTGTAAACCTATGTGTGACTGTGCATGCAGGTAGTGGGATGCGGGATGCATATCCGTGTGTGTGCATAGGGAAACCAGCTGCATTGCCAAGTGGGAAACATGCAATGACAGTGTCAGTCCTCAGGTCTGGTGGTGATCGGGTCCCATCAGCCGTGGCCCTTTGCTGTCCCAGGTGCCCGTGCAGCACAGCTCTCCTTGGTGCCACCATCCCCAATGCCCAGGCATCCCCTCATCCCCCACACTGGCCCCACAACTCCTCATCCCTGCCTGCCAAGCTCCCCAATGAAGTCATCAGCGTAGTGGGGTGAAATCCAAAGGCTCCTTGTTCGTTTTCTCCCCCTCCCTGGCCCTTCCTCTCTTTCCGTGGCTGAGAGCGGGGGAGAGAGGGGAGGGCAGGTAGAGCATCTCCCCCCCCCCAACACCAGGTTATTTATTCATGTAACAGGCCGAGGCTGGAGCGCAGCTCAGCGCAGCCCTGGCAGCTGTCTGCTCCCTGGGAGCGCGAGCTGTAATTTGCACAAGCAAAAAATAAACTAATTGTTATTTTCAATTTACATAAAGGGAAGGGAAGAGAGGTGGGGGAGGCGGCTGGGAGGGCGAAGGGGAGCCTCAAGCTGCCAACCTCTCCTAGGTGACGTGCGCCGTAGGACCAGCTCTTCCCCAGCTCCCGTGGGTCTCATCCTGCCTGCCTGGGGGATGATGCTGGTAGGTGGAGGGGTCAACAGCTACAGAGATGGGGAACTGGACCATCATCTTCCTCACCGTAGGGACAGGGCTGCTGGCCCACTTCCAGCTGCGAGGGGCGAAGCCCATCTCGATGCAGGCACAACCCAAAGGGAGAAAACCGTTTTCATCAACCGGCTAAGGAAAGACTGCCAGCGCCAGGCCACTTTTGGGGGCTGAAGCAGGATCAAAGGTAGGTCAAAGCAGGAACTCAAGCTGAGTGGACACCCCACATGTTCACCATCCCTCTTACTTCTTAGTGGAGGTCCTTGTCTTTCTGAGGCCTCTTTTGAGGGCTTTTTCATGCCCAAACACCTTTCACCCCAGGAGTTTATTGCTCCCACTTCTGCTTAGTTTGCTGGTCTCATGTTTGAACACTGGTAATGAGTCTCTAGCCCTTTCTCTTACTGCTAAGCCGATGGGGTGGCTGGAGAGGCAATCTTGAAGCTCTTCCTACAGGAAGACCTTTGAGACCTTCAACCATTTTCTCAAGCGAGAGCTCCAGAAGGGCACCTGCTGAGGACATGTTTGCTGGATCTGGGCTTGTGATGGAGGTGAGCGTGACACTAAATAGCAGAGGGGGCTGTGAGCGCTTCCCTCTCATCAACTCGGGGCAGCCCAAGGACTCTTCGGGCCAGGGAGGAAGAAGAGGAGGAAGAGGAACACATCCATGGTCCCATGCATTGGGAAGGGAGGGTTTGGAGATACTGGCAGCCACCGTCTCCAGCAGCATCCCCACCATGTGGTGCAGGAGACCCCTGCCATACCAGCACATCCCAGGAGCCTTTGTCATAACACTTCGAACGAGGCGTTGCGGGCGTTTAATTTAGATTTACGCCGACAGGTTCTGTCCGTTAATTAAATATCAATTGATTGTTCGGAGAACACTTCCTTGGGTTTATCGTGTTTCTCAGAGACAAATCAAATTGCCATGTCATTAACTTGCAGCTATACAATCCATACATAATTACTGTCTTATTAATACCTTCGAGTTACGAGGAAGTTTTAGGCAATTAATATTTGTGGGATAGTTTGTATCAAGTTAATTCCGTCAGGGTTATGTTAATAATGCGGACATCTAATAAGCTGGATAATTAACGTCTTTCTCGTTAGCATCTTCTCAGATGTCAGTTAAATGTCAGGCCAGCCTTTGTGGCCAGGCTGCGTTTAATTAAACGTGTTATTACAGAGGGACTCGCGTCTGTTACATGTGAATAGAGCCAGGTTGGAGCAGCGCGTGGCTCCTGCCCTGCCTGGGCTGTGGATGCAAAATGGGTTTGGGGATGGTTTGGAAATGGGATTTGGGGACTGTTCACAAGCCAGGATGCAGGAGGAGGCATTTTTATGCCTTGCAGGAGGGTCAGGATACTGCCCTGATCAGTGTTGGTCCATCGTTGCTCAGATTCAGAGCAGGGTTTGGGTTTAAGGGTTGGTCTTCCAAAAAAGTGGCCGAAGAGCTCCCTGACGTGGACATGGGCACAGTGGAGTGGGCAAGGTACTGGCCAGCATCTGTGACCACATTTCCCCAGCAAACCCAGCCTTGCCTGCAACTCCAAAAATGACCTCCATGAAAATTCAGGCAAATCTTAGGCCCAGCTTGAGCCAAAAGTTGGGGGGTTTGGTTGTGTTTCTTCCTGGGCTGGCAGAAGGTTTGCCCATATGCCCCAGCCCTGGTATCATCTCACCCCACGTTGCTTCCCTGGGGCTTTCACGCTGCCTCATCCCTTGAGCTGGTGCCACGGGGAAAAATCAGCAGGGGAACATGGCTGTGTGTCCCCATGGCAGGGACTGGTGAGACGTCTCCATCTCCTGACATGGATGCTGCTGGGATGCCCACAGGACAGGGGTGTGCATCAGCCGTGCAAGAGGTCTTGGCCATAAGATCTTCACCGGGAGATGTCCACGACTCGGCTGAGCCTGGATCTCTCTGCCCACAGCCTTCCCTTCCCTGATGCTCATGAATAAAAGATTGACCCTATCTACCTGGCCTGTTTGTCTTTGTGAAATATTCATCAGTTGCTGATTAAGTTTTAAGGAAGGGACATGTTGCCCAGGTGGGTTGCGGTGCTCCAGCTGCCCAGAAGCAGTGGGTTTGGGGTGGAAAGCCATGAGGTTGGGGTTTGCCCCCTCCAATTGCTCTGGGAGCGGAATGGGGAGAGTTTTGCTCCTTCCCTGCTCCTGGCTGGGGTCCGTGCAAGAAATCCTCGTGGGATAGTGGGAGAGGGAGGACCAGGCTGGGCTCACCTCCCATTTGGGGAGGTGACTTGATGCACAGCAAAGCCCAGCACCTCCAGAGCACAACAGAAAGAGTTGAATTCAGGAGAGGAGACACAAGCCTTGCCACCGTGACCACAGAGGAGAAAAAGGCCTCGGGTGACCTGAATGAGGTCCTCCATCCCTGGTGAGCGTGGTGGCTGCAGAGGTACTGTCTCCTTTTAACAGTGAAGCCTTTCTGGGACAGCATTGCCTTTGGGAAAAAGAGGGAATAAACCAAAATTAAAATGATTTTCCTTTGTGGTTATCCACAGTCCCTAAAATAAGGGCTCTGCTGCTTATTTCTTCCCTCCCCTCTTCTTATCTCATTGCAAGGGCAGACAGGAGACACTCAGGAAGTCATTTTTAATTGCAATTAGCTCAGCTAATGCTCTCTCCAAAAGGGTTCTTGCTGGGGGTGCCTCTTCATGTGCCCTGTTCTGGGACGGGCTGGGGAAGGAGAGGAGGGAAGGATGCTCCACCACCTAATGTGCTGGGGGCCATGCTCACACTGCCATTGCAGGCAAGGTTGCCCTGTGCAGCCTTCCTGGCCAGAGGTTCCTGCCCCATGAATATTTCAGGAGCCAGCATGGGGGTCCCGAGAGCCTCCTGGGACCGGGCATTAGTGCAGGCTGAGGAAGCACCAAACAGACAGCGGAGGAGGAGTGAAGAAAACTGCAGTGAAAACCAAGCAAGAGGCTGCCAAAGCCACAAGGTCAGGTATGAAATATTGATGGGCCTGTGCCGTGCTGGAAGGGAGGTGTGGAGGTCCTGGTGAGGCTGCGGTACCCCAGGTCTGGCTTCCTTCTCGCCCATCACAAACACAGAGCCGGGAAAGTTTGGGCGGTGGTTAAAGATGAATGAGTCTACTCTTGCAGCAACCGGACCCATCTGGCACCTCGTCTCCCTGGTGCTCCTCTTCTGTGCTCTGAAAAGTTAGGTGGTGGAACTGAGGGGGCAGACACGGTGGCCCCAGCGTGAGCAATACTGTGTGGGTCGGGCTCTGTGGGAAGCAGCAGGTGTGGTTCTGGTGGTGGGGTGGTTGCGTGGGAAGGATGGACAATGGAACGGAGGTGGTTGACCAGGAGGGATGGGCAATGGGGCAGAGGTGGTTGATCAGGAGGGACAGGCAACGGGATAGAGGTGGTTGAGTTGGAGGCATAGGCAATGGTCTGGAGGTGGTTGTGACGGGAGGTGGTTGTGGTTGTGAGGATGTGGGGGGTGCGTGTGTGGTTGTGAGGTGTGGTGGTTGTGAGGGTCTGGGAATTGGTTGTGGTGGTAGGAATAGGCAATGGGATAGAGGTGGCTGAGTTGGAGGGATGGGTAATAGGAGGCAGGTTGACTGTGGGAGGAAGGGGCAATGGGATGGAGGTGGTTGGACAGGAGGGATGGAACCTTCAGGCAAAGGCCTGTCCCTGCATGGGGACTGCTTTTTCCTTTTTTGGGGCGGTCGTGTATCCTGTTTGGCCCCTCCGTGCCCCGTCTGTGTGAGCAGCTCAGAGGCAGGGCTGCTGCCCGCGGGGTCTGCACCAGGCATCCTTCCCAAATCCACCACCACGTCCAGCGATCAGCCTAAGGACCATCTCCTTCCTTCCCTGCTGCCGCATTTCCTCTGGGCAGCCCCTTGACCACCCCAAAAATGAAGTTCCCGAGCCGATGTTGAATCAACTCTTCCTAGTAATAACACCCCATCAAGAGCTGTATTTTCTTACACAAATGATTTCCTTTTGCCTCCGTGCAAGCTCATTAGCATTCCTAAACGCGACCGCGTGGATCGATGTGGTGCTGGGCCAACGCACGGCAGTCGATTCCTGTTTGCTGGGAGACTTTACTTCCCCGTCTAATCAGGCAGGGCCCAGCTGATGGCAACGTCTTTCTCCCTGCTTTTTGCTCTGGTATTGGTCACCTGCTGATTAATTTCCAATGGGTTAGTTCATCAGAGAAGGAGGCTCTCTAGTTTAATTAGAAACGGGTAATATGAGTGCATATTAGCATGCAGCTGTCCAGCGGTGGGTTATTGTGGAAGCGTGCCGGGAGTTTCAGCTTTTCTTAAAATAAAATTAAAAAAAAAAACTTGGAATAAAAGGTCTCTGGTCTTCATACTTGCAAGGACAGCATCTGGCCCAGGAGCTGATCTAAGCGGCTTCATTGCCACCTGCCTGAGCCTGCAGGCAGCTTGCCCCAGCCCTCTCCACAGGCAGCTGCCTGTCGCAAGCATCTTGTTGGGATGCTGTTCCTGAGATGGTGAGTGCCACCAGATATTAGGGGATGGAGCGACTCTTTGCTATGGAGACCTTATGGGACGGGAAGGCAGCATCCATGCCACACATCCCAGTGGCAGCCTTGCCCCTGTGCCGTATCGTCCCCCCCCAGGAGCTACGTGGCGCGCGGGTCCGTGCACACATGCTCGCTCCCTCTGGCTTTGCTGGCTCCGGGTCTCCTTGCGAGGAGCTGCCGAGTCAGCAGCCTGCACATCTGCAGCGCGGGATCCACTGGAGGATGATATTAATCAGTGTTTTTCTCCTGGACTTTGGCAGCCTCCCTGCGCTCGCAGCTGTGCCTGCGCCCTGGGAAATAAGCTCCGGTGGCTCCCCCGCTGCCTGCTGGGGGACGCACCCTGTCCCCAGGCGCTTTTGGGGCCATGGGGACAGATGTGTCCCACTCCGGCAGGCGAGCTGGAGGGAGGGGAGATGCTGCTAATGCCTCAGTGATGAGGGGTGCTGCCCTGGCACCCCTCCCCAGGCATAAAGCAGCTTAGTCCCTATCCCTTCTCATGTTGGTGCTTCTTGGAGCATCTTTGGACGTTATCTCCATCAAGGAGAGCATCCTGCACAGCACTTGGTGCTGGACCAAGCAGCATTGTCAGGGTCCCAAACCCTCCCCATGATGCTCGGAGGGGGGAATAAGGTGTTATGGGGCATGGGAGACTCATTAGCATGGGGGTACCCATGCTGCTGGCTGCATTCACCTCCAAGTGTGGGGTCCCACGTGGCACGTGCTGCTCGGCCGTGCTCTCGTGCCATCACGCAGTCATCACCCAGAAGCTGGATGAGGCCACGTGGATAATTAGGATAATGGACTGTACTAACGCAGCGCTTCCCCGCCGAGGCAGTGCTGAGTACTTCATGGGCACTAATGAATTTAGCCTCCGTGCGAATGGGTAGGAGGAGTGGAGGAGACGCTTCTCCCAATAAGGGCCTCTAACCCCATTCTTGGAGAAGAACCTTTCCCAGTGCCTCAGTTTCCCTGGGTGCAAATATGTGGGAGGGCTGTGGCTTGGACCATCTAGCTGAGGGTTATATTATGTTGTCTAAGGGGGTTTGGGGGCAGGGACACCCATGTGCATATGCTTGCAACCCTGTTTTTCATCACCTGGATTTCCAGCCTCCTTTCCCATACCTTCATCCCAGTGGTTGTGGTTAAGGGGAAGCAGTGCTGCCAGGGAAGATGGGGGAAATGGGATGCAGGAGCTGGGGAACTGCCACCCCACGGGCATGGGGACGCTTCAGTGGCAGCCGGTGAGGACAGGGTGGGTTTGCTCAGCCCTTGCTGGCCCCTACGTGTTTTGTTTTTGCGCTGTTCTCCCTTCCCCATGGGCATTGGCTCGCCATGGGGGTTGGAAGCAGGAGGGGTGCAAGGGGCGGGGGGCTCAGTGCAGGCTGCTGCTCGCTTGCGATCGCTTTGTGTTGTGGTGTAATCAGCACTCACTTATTCTCTTTGATTTTTTTTTTTTGCTCCTTTTTGTTGTTGCTATTTTTCATGTTTCCACCGTGTCGGCAGTTTTCTCCCCCATCCCTCCCCGGCTCCCCCTTCCCCTGTGATACACCAGAAACCTGAGACCAGGAATCTTTCGGGTTGCAAAGGACTGTTAGTGGGTCACTTGTCTCCTGCTGTGGTATCTTCCAGCCACTGCTTCCAAGCAGTTAACCCTACCCAAGCTGTAAGAGCAATCCTCCACGCATCCCTCTTGCTCCCCATATAGATCCCCATGCAAAAACCCCCAGCAAGCCTGAAATCCCTCAGCAGAAGGACCAGAATAGATCAGTTTGGGGGACTTTGGGCTGAAGAAAATGGCTTTGTGGCCTCTGAGTGGTCAGACTGGGGATGCTGGGTGCTCTGCTGGGAGGTGATTTATTACCCTTGGGGTAACATGGCTGCAGTAGCTGTTGGGGGGGGGGGGGCTGGGGTGAGATGGGACATTGGAGGATGCTAGGTTAGGTTTGCGGGCAGCATGGCACTATGGGGGAAGCCAGAGCAACAGGGCAAGAAGATATTCTAGGACTTTGGGTAGGGTTTTAAGCACTGAGGTACTCTGGAATACTGGGGGCATTGGGACTTCCATGGCAACAGGGTGGGATTGTCTTATGAAGGTGTGGTGATGCTGTGAGCAGCAGATTCTCCTGGGATGCCCAGAACAGACTCATAGGGACTGAAACATTGAGGAAGATTGGAGCAGGATTTGGGACAGAAGCCTTTTCGGGGACAGGGGTGGAGATGTGAGCAGCTGGGCAGCACCGTGGGCAGGGAGGTCTCTGGGGATAGCAGGATTAGACCTGTTGGCCCATGACTATAGAGGGACAGTGGGTGGGATTTGGAGCACCACAGTAATCTAGGATGGGGCGGGATGATAGGTGCACTGTTGTTATCAGATGTTGGAGATGAAGGGCTAGGAAAGAGATCTACATTATTTTCCAGCTACATCAAACGAAAACGAACTACAGAATATTAGAAAAAAAAGCAAGGGAAATACAGAGTCTTGCTTCCTTGATGGCAAGTCCTAGAAAAGGGCCATATTTGACCTTTTCAGTGCAGGGCAGAGGCTGAAGTGCTCTTCCATGCCAGACCCTGCATGAAGGGGCTGTGCCATGCCTGATGCATGATCAGAGGTGTCCTGGGCAGCACTGGAAAGCTCTCCTTCTCCCAGCTGCACCCTTCCTGAGTGCCGTTACGGGAGAACAAGGCATTTCGCTATTTCCTGGCTTCGTCCATGTGCTGGCAGGGAGAGGAGAGGGCAATCCGTTTGCTCCTCTCAGCTGAGCATGAGATCTCAATTTCTGCATGGCAGCTTGGGTTTGCTCATTGGGGTTACTGGCTCTCCTGTTCCGGCATTTCCTTCACAGACTGTCTCATAGGGAGCATCTGGACACCTTCACCGTGTCCCTCAATCCTTTTTGGGGTGCAGGAGCCCACACACCATGATGAGGTCTTTCCCAGCTGCACAGAGCAGGTTTTTGGCAGAGGCCATGTAGGAGCACACTCGCTGGCTCCTGGATGTTGCTTTGGTGTTGCCTTGTCTGGCTGGTCCATGGGTCTGATATGGGGGTGAGAAATCATGTCCAGCACAGAGAGAGAGGATCAGGATCCTACAGCATGCATGCTCAGCTGTGGATGGACGACAGTAAGCTGGGTTCATGTAGCCATGCTAACACCAGCCTGGTGGGGCTGTTGGCCACCACGTCCACCACCCATCCCCACTGAGCTGCTCTTGTCCCACAGTCCTAGCATCTCCTCCAGCTCGCGGAGGAATGCACTTGGCCCGGAGGTTTGCCACCACTCCCTAAAGGGAAGGGCTGCAAAGGAGAAACAGCACCACGAAGACGTGAAGGTGACTTTGCAAAGGCAAAAAAAAAAATCATCATGGGTAAAGATAGGCTGACTGTTCTTCCAGTATTTGGGGAGGTGTGTGCATCTCTCCCTACTTGTTTGTCACTCGAGGCTATCAATCAGGAGTACTCAATCTCAACCTTTTGGTCTTTTCCCAAAAATTCATTGGAGGATGCAGAAAAGTGGATCAGCTCCTAAGTGCTGCATCAAGAAAGTTGCAGTTTAAACAGATTTGTTTTTTCCTTCTAATGGTGAGCGGGGTGTTTGAATTAAATAGGTGTTGACTAAAACCAACACGGAGCTGTTAGCTGTGCGAACACAAATCGCTGGCCCTTGCTCCTTGACGTCGTCTTCCCCTTTTGCATGGTCCCCCAGTTACCCATTGATGCTTCCAGGAAATTTAAAAAAAATCCCCAAACGTGTAGAACAAGGCAGAATTACTGATGTGATAAGCAAATGGGGCTAAAATGATACAAGATGAATCCCAAAGCCTATTTAGCCACCACAGCTAAGATATCCAATTTTCAGGCTTCTCTAGCCCAGGTCGTGAAGCAAGCAGAGGTGCGGGGACAGTTCTCATGACTGAATATTTGCTGATGGTTTTAAAAGCAGCCACTGTTTACGCAGAAGACTCCTCTGCACCTCATGGTGACACATGCATCGTGTGGCTAAAGAGTCCCTGGTCGCCAGGGTTGTCAGTCAGGCATCTTCTAATGGTGCTAAATTCACTTAAAAAAAAAAAAAAACCAAACCCACAAAGAAGAAATATTTAAGCAATCAAAACAAAACCTGGCCAGGATCCATAAAGCAAAGAGCTGAGCAAATTGGGGCAATTGTCAAGGGAGGTCAAATCTGTTGCCTGTCAAGGCTGGCAGTTTCCTCTAGAAAGGACTTGATGTAAATCATCTCCCCGTAACATGTGCGGTATCCAGGGGCAGCTCTGGTTTCCTAATGCGCATCGTTTCCGTGGGGCGAGTTTTGCATACGCAGCCGAGGCCGATTTTACATCACACTGAGCATTTAGCACCGACTCGCGGCTGCTCCTTTCGTGCTGTCTTTCCCGGTCGTGCTTTGATTCGGTTTGATTGCACTGGGTTTGCAGTTGGGGTGATCCTTTCGGATGGTGTGGGAGCAAGGGCAGGCAGCACGGGACATGGGTTCAACATCTTGCTCTGCACCAATTTACCAGAGTGAGAGGCAGTATGGTGATTAAACCCATCTCCTCCTCAAAAAGGAGCCATGTAGCTCCTAAAGGCACCTAAAACTTCCCCAAGAGGCTGGGCTTTTGGCTACATCTCTGCTGCTAAGCTCAACAGGGCCACAGACCTCTCTCTGGTCCTGATGGTGGCTGGCATGGCAGGGCTTGTGTCCAGCCAGCCAAAATTAGCTGCAGCATGGGGTGGCTTCGTCCAACGTGCCTTTTAGTCCTGGTACCCAGGAATAGTCCCTGGCATGGTCTAATTTACTAGCCTTTGTGTGTGCAGCTCTCTAAGCCTGCAGGAGGAGGTGGCCATGCTCCAGCATGTCCCCGATAACTCTTCCCGTTATGGTGATGGGTCTGGGGGAAGCATAGGGAGGTCTTGGGCAGAGGGAGGGTGAGCCGGGGTTTAAAATAAGCTTGTCAGCAACATCCATGTTGCTGTCTAGCCCCGTTGCCATTGCAGTTTGCATCTTGCCCCAGCTCCTGGGCAAGCCTTGAATGGTGGCTTGGAGAGTGGCAAAGCCCAGCGGTGCAGAGGGGAGGTCCAATCCTGCATGGTCTGAAGCATCTTCATCTTATCCTCCAAGGTCTCTTCTAATGCTGTGTCAGCAGGGCTGAGATAGAGGGTGCTCAGCACCCCAGAGCAAGGAGCCAGCTCCCGGTTCCTCTCGACTGTCAGGTTTCCAGGGCTGGTTTTTGGGATGTGCTCACTACAGTTTCATTCCTGTTGTGTCCATTGCATCTTTTCTTCCTCCTTCCTCCATTAAATAATTAACCGTGCTCTCCATGTTGCTTCCAAGCCCTCTTCTTTCCCGCTTCTAAGCCTTCCCCATCTTTGCCTAAATGAAATGCTGTCAGGGCTCTCAACAGCCACCCTGAGCGAGGCATTTAGTAATGTGTTCTGGTTTAGCCCCTGTCGGCAACCGAGCACCATACAGCCGCTCGCTCACTCTCCCCGCCTGGTGGGATGGGGGGGAGAATCTGAAGAGCAAAAGTAAGAAAACTCATGGGGTAAGAACTCCAAAAAGTTATTAAACTTTTTCAGTTTAATAACTGAAAAAAGAAAGTAATGAAAAGGAAAACAATGACAGAGAGACAGGAACAAAACCCAAGGAAAAAACCAAGTGATGCAACTGCTCACCACCTACTGACCGATGCCCAGCCAGTCCCTGAGCAGCGATCGCTGCCCCCCAGCCACCTTCCCCCAGTTTCTATACTGAGCATGACGCCATATGGTATGGAATATCCCTTTGGCCAGTTTGGATCAACTGTCCTGGCTGTGTCCCCTTCCAGCTTCTTGTGCACCTGGCAGAGCGTGGGAAGCTGAAAAGTCCTTGACTATGTAAACATTACTTAGCAACAACTAAAACATCAGTGTGTTATCAACATTATTCTCATACTAAATCCAAAACACAGCACTATACCAGCTACTAAGAAGAAAATTAACTCTATCTCTGCTGAAACCAGGACAAAATGAAAGCGCCTGAGTCTGTGTGCTCCACTAAAATCCACTGGAAGCTCCTTATGGTACCAGGGACGCATCTTAATACAGGTGATTTCAGGAAGCCAGCGCAAGAGGCAGTGTCTCCTATGGAGAGCGAGCAAGACTTGAAAACAATCTGTCTGCATCAACCTTCGCAGAAGTCTGCAGAGCTTCCGTCTCACTGCTGGCGATGCGCGTGTGGAGGCTGACTTTGCAGCGGTGTCCTGGTTTCGGCTGGGATAGAATTTCTTCCTAGTAGCTGGTATAGTGCTGTGTTTTGGATTTAGTATGAGAATAATGTTGATAACACACTGATGTTTTAGTTGTTGCTAAGTAATGTTTACATAGTCAAGGACTTTTCAGCTTCCTGTGCTCTCCCAGGTGCACAAGAAGCTGGGAGGGGACACGGCCAAGACAGTTGACCCGAACTGGCCAAAGGGCTATTCCATAGCATATGACATCATGCTCAGTATAGAAACTGGGGGGAGTTGGCCGGGGGGCAGCGATCCCTGCTCAGGGACTGGCTGGGCATCGGTCGGCGGGTGGTGAGCGGTTGTATCACTTGGGGTTTTTTTCCCTGGGTTTTGTTCCTTTCTCTCGCTCATTTTTTAACTTTTCATTACTATTACTACTACTACTACTACTACTACTACTACTACTATTATTGTTATTATTATTATTATTATTATCCCCCAATTATTAAACTGTTCTTATCTCAACCCACGAGTTTTCTTACTTTTCCTCTTCCAATTCTCTCCCCCATCCCACCAGGGCGGGGGGGAGGGTGGGCGAGCGGCTGCGTGGTGCTTAGTAGCCGACCAGCTAAACCAAGACAAGTGGCAAACAAGCCACACAGAAATCAAAGTGACGAGCCCACAGATCCCAAATTTCTCACTCTTCCAAGTCGATCTTGCTTTCCTGGCAGGAGGATTAGGATGGAGATGCTGGAGGTGGATTTGCTGGAGGTCCGGTTGCAATGCATGCAAACTGCTGGCTGGTGTCGTGGTTGGAGAGTTATGGGAGATGGCAGGGGTGAAGGACATGTCCCATCCTTCCTCCCTTGTGTGTGCAATCATGCCCATGAGGCTGTGTGCTACCTCTCCTTTGTTTGGGGCTTTCCCTGCACACCTGGGAAGTGCAAGACTTGCTATTCCTGTGCAGTTTGGCAGAGGCTAAGCCACGTGCGCACGCTGCCATGAGAGATAAACCAATGATGGAAGTAAAAATATTTTTACTCTGCCATCAGTTGAGTAAGAAGAAACCTGCTTGAGGTGAAGAAACTTAAAGCCATTAAAAGTAGAAAAGAGCAATCAAGCCTCAACCTAAATGTCCTCCTTTCTTTCCTGCTTGCAGAGCTGAAGGCTGTGGGGTGGCTGCGTTATACTCGAGTAGCGCTGCCTGGCTGGCGGTCAGGTACCGCAGGTTTCATCCGATGAAACATGAGCGTTGCCCCTTGGGCCAGGCAGCCTGGGTCACTCTATCGTCACTGGAGAGAGTCACCGGAGGTTCATTCAACCTAAAGTAAATGCTTACGTTTGTTTGGATGAATGCACCATAAAAATGCTGGCTTTTCTCTCTGGACTATGAATGAAGCCACGGGTATGCAGCTCAGATGGACACATGTACAAGAGAGACGTCTAAATTTAGGGGAGATGCTAATGCTTTTTGCTGAGCCCTGGTTGTCAGTCCTATCCAGCTTTGGTGCACAAAACATGGTCTCTGCAGCCCATGTTTCAACGACCTGCAGACGTTGTTTCTCTGGACCTCAGAGCTGAGGGCCAAGCAGTTTTGCAGGGCAGGAAAATTATTCCCTGCTCAGCTCTGCTTGTTCGTTGCTCTAAACCGGCTCTTTGGCTCTCAAGTCCTTTGAGCATTGGAGTGTGGTGCCTGTTGAATTAACCAAGCTGCCATCCATATCACTCTTCCTCTGGGTCAAGGTGGGCCTTGAGATGCTCCAATACTACAATAACAAGGTCCATTAATACCTAAGATAGGCTCATGGTTAATCACTGCTGTAGGTGTGGTGGGCCAACCGTGACTTCAAAGTTGTCCTGTGCAGCCTTATGGTCCTGAGACAGCTCCGAAGGTTTGGTACTTCACCAAGACACCAAGACTAGTGATGTGTGGGGTCTGTTTGCAGTAACGTTGCCCTGTGGTGGCTGCTGTGGGTAGAGTGATGCTATGGAAGTGCTGTGGCCCTCAAAGTAGGTTTGCAGGGCCATCAGCCACATGTCATCCTTCAGAGCTTGGGACTGTCTCCTAGAAGATGTCACCAGAGCAGTTAGTGACATAGAGGCCTGTGCTGGAGAAGATTGGGGCTGTGTGAAGTTAAATGGCAGGGGAGACATGGGCATCCCCTGGGGTGAGAGGAAGAGAAAGAGAAGATGCTGGTACAGGGAGAAGAGCAGCACGATCCTTTTGCTGATGAAATGAAGAGGTGAAGTCTTTGAAAGCCCTTTGCAGGCCATTTCCTCTGTGCCCATTCTGGGAGCACGTACAAAGGCATGACGGTGAGAGCAGTGCCCAGGGCTGAGGTGACCACGCTGGCTGCCTCTCCATCCTGATTATTTCATAAAGCAAAGCAAACTACCAGGCATTTGAAATGCTCCAGTACAGTGGCTAAGGAGCTGTGAAGCATTAACACTGATGAGAGCTTTGTCTTGATTAATTCTTTATTATTTTCTTTCAGGCCAGCAGTGGGTTTGTAGCAACAGTCAAGCAGGAGCTGAGGTCATTCGAGTGCCAAGGAGATCGACGTCTTGGACAAGTCCCTGGAGCCCTTGTGCTGTTCATGTGGAGGAAACAACTCCAGCAGTTAGGGCATCGTTTGCTTTCTCCTCCTCTGTCGGCCTCTCTGCTGAGGTTGCCAACAGGGGCTGGTGTTCATGACCTGCCCCAGGACATCATGAGGGCACGTTGGTGAGTGTAGGGTTTCATGTTCCAGCTAAATTGTAATGACAGTACCTAAAAGCAACCACCTCGAGTCCCTTCTACCCCAGTTATGTGGTCCTGCCCTGTCCCTTGGACCAGCACTGACCATGCTCTGAGCCCATGGAGAGCTGGTCCAGGAATGCCCCCCAACATGGAGTGCATCACTTTTGTTGTAAGATGCTTTTCTGCTGGTTTAGCTGCTTCAGTGGGGCTGGATGAGCTACGGTACCAGGCCACTTGGGTGGGTTTGGGTAGAGGGTAGAGGGACTGCCCCTTTGAGTGGCAGCCAGCTATTTGACTGGCTCCTCTCCATTGCAAAGCTGCCTTCAGGAACTGGGATACTCTTGGCTCCTTCTCTGCCATCCGTTCCCATGAGCTGGGGATCACTCTGGGGGCATTGAAATACCTTCACAGGGCACCTACAGCTCGATGAATCATGTTCCCAGGTGGAGAAGTCAACCAAAGATGTTCTGCCTGTGCCCTGGGGCCATGCTACTGCCTTGTGTCAACGCAGCTGTCCTTGGGACCCGCCCAGAGCCTGTCCCTGGGGCGATTTGCACTAAAAATCTAACTTCTGAACTTTCTGGATGGCGGAAGGGGTCTTCCCCGCCCCATTCCCAGAGTCCCTGGGCCTGACTTAGGAAATGCCCTAAGACAAGCTCCAATGCTTTTGGTAAGGCAGAAGTGTGTGCCAGCCCTGAGGGCAGCAAAGCATGGCGAGACCAAGGGTGCTGGCTCCAAACCGGCATCCTGGGTGTACAGCAGAGTGCAAGAAGGATGCTTCAGACGTAGAGCCCCCTTAGTTCCTACCTCTCTAGGCATGCAGCAGGCTGATGGAATGCCTGTTACAATGTCCCAGACTCTTCTTCCTGCCTCCAGCTTGTCCTTAAAACTTCTTTTTCACCAGTCCTTTTCACATTACGATTTGTTTGCTTTGTTTTTCTCTCTATGTTGCTCTGTATTTCTGACCTCTTGCCTCTGACCTGTTGTCCAACTAACAATCATATAATTATCTCCTTCCCTTCACTTACGTCAAGGTTGAATGCTGACTTGGGAGGGTTTCTCTGAAGCTTAACCCTGCAGCGATGGGCCTGAGACTTCTCTGGAGAAGCTCTTTGCATGGCAAAGGCTGGAGGTCAGCTCACTAGAGATGGCCTGAGGGATCATTTTAGAGGAAGATGAACTAGACCTGCATAAGGTCTCTGTCGTGGTTTAGCCCCAGCTGGCAACTAAGCACCACGCAGCCGCTCACTCACTCCCCCTCGGTGGGATGGGGGAGAGAATCGGAAGAGCAAAAGCAAGAAAACTCGAGGGTTGAGATAAAAACAGTTTAATAGGGAAAGCAAAAGCCGCGCACGCAAGCGAAGCAAAGCAAGGAATTCATTCACTCCTTCCCATGGGCAGGCAGGTGTTCAGCCATCTCCAGGAAAGCAGGGCTCCATCACACGCAACAGTTACTTGGGAAGACAAACGCCATCACTCCAAATGTCCCCCCTTCCTTCTTCTTCCCCAGCTTTATATACTGAGCATGACGTCATATGGTATGGAATAGCCCTTTGGTCAGTTTGGATCAACTGTCCTGGCTGTGTCCCCTCCCAGCTTCTTCTGCACCTGGCAGAGCATGGGAAGCTGAAAAGTCCTTGACTGGTGCAGCAACAACGAAAACATCTCTGTATTATCAACACTGTTTTCAGCACAAATCCAAAACATAGCCCCATACCAGCCACTATAAAGAAAATTAACTCTATCTCAGCTGAAACCAGGACAGTCTCTTACAAGACATAGGTAAGGAAATTCTGTTGCTGTGGATCCAAGGGGTGCCAGCGAAGGTAACCACTAGGCACACGAGAAGGGATTTTTTTCACTCCTTGATGGTTGTTGTCCAAGACCTCTGGCTCTTCCCAGAGGATGCCATGCTGCTTTAAAGGAGTGAACAAAGTCCTCTGTGTTTTTCTTCCTGAAAAATCCCTTCGCTTTTTTCCCCCCGGGTCATTTTAGCCCTGATCAGTTCCCTGATGAGGCTCACCACAAATGCTTGCAGAGAGCTGGAGGGGGGAGAGTGTAAACAGATTGAGGGGATGGATTTCTTTCCATCCAAGATAGAAAGCAAGCAGCAGCTTTGGGTTAAAGAGCTGTCTGGTCTTGAAGAGCCCATGCCCTTACCATGGATTGCCTTGATGCTCTTTGCTGTGCTCCCAGCCACTTGGAGGGCTGGTGTTTCAGAGAGCTTGTCTACATTTCTCAGCTGTTCTAAAAGATATCACCTCTTCTTTGAGACCTTGCAGGTTGCATGTGCTCAGACTGCAGTCCCTGCAATATTATCTCTAGAAAGATGGCAACTCATAATGCAGAAATAGCTGTGTTGCCCCGTTTAGCCCAGGATCCCACTCCCAGCACTAGCCAGTGGTGGAGCCTTCGGGATGGAGCAAGGCAAGGAGAAAGCAGTCCTTCCGTGAGCTGAGCTCCCTTTGCAGCCAGTTAATCATGATATCGCAAACTGCAGGATAAAACCCAATGATCCAGAACTGGAATAGCTGCTTCTCAGTCACCCAGGGCTATGCAGGGCTGAGGGGGGATGTAGACTAGGGCTGAGAAAATGAGCAAGTCAAAACTGTGGGGCAAACCCATAAGCATTAGCTCCAGTGCAGCCAGAGCTGGTTTCTCAACCCAGCACAGCAAAAGGGGGACCTTGTTTGTCCCCACAAGGGGCTCCAAGAATGATGATTGCTTTGAATATATCCTCAGAAACGGCTGTGTCCTCACAGGCTTGGGGAGCATTTAGTGCAGCAACTGCTGGTGGCAGCAGGCAGCACAAAGGAAGTTGCAAAAAACTCCATGGGACATTATGAAACAAGTTGAGCTTGGGGAAATTTCTCAGTCTCCCTCCTCACTCAAAGGCTGGATTTTGCCTTCTCCATCACTCAGGAGAAAGGAGCCCTGACTGCTGCTGGCTTGGGATGGGACTTGGAGCCAGAGCCTGGTCTCTGAATGCAAAATCAGCTTTAAGGGGGAGAAGTTGAGAGCTGGAAAATGCTAAAGATACCCATTAGATCATCTGCTCCATCCCCAGGAGGGCCAGCAGTATTGTCCCCCCGAGGTGGCTGGGATCGAAACGCCTGCTGTTGCGGGGTTTTCATGATGGTCCTCTGGGAACAGCAGCAGAGCCCAGCACGTCTCCCTGCCAGTGTATGAAACTTTGTGAAATTTCTACCTTATGCTTCTAGTTAGAGCAGCCTAAGCATCTCCCTTATCCTGGGGGACCTCTGCCCTCCAGGTATAGGAGACCCTTCTTCCATCTGTCTACCCATATGTCTGTCTACTGAGGTCCCTGCAGCATCGGTGCCTACCTGCAAGGGACATTGCTGGGCCTTTGGGTCCTGCCAGCCCCCAGGGTAAGACGAGAGGCAGCAACAACAGCCGAGTGATTAGGTAGGATGCAAACAAAGAGAAATGGTGTCCAAGGAGGATCCTCCTCACTTAGAAATTCCCCTGCTGAAACACATCAGGCAATTTCATTTCTCCACGCCTGTGAGTCTGCACCCTCCTGAGGCTGGCACCACCTTTCCCAAGCTGTGCATGAGTTGAAAGCCAGCACCATCCCTTTCCCTGTGGGACAGTGGAGGCATTTATGTATTTGCTTCCAAACGGACAACCCATGCCACTAAGGGATCAGGATGCAGAGCATGTGTCAAACTGGAAGGGTGACAGTGGGGACTGGATCAGGCCGGGGATGGTTTGATCCAGCAACTTGGTGGGTTGGGAGTTGGGGGGCAGATTGGGATGAGGACTGTGGCTCCCCTGGCCAACCTGGAGAGATGAGCTCTCTGCAAGAGGGGAAGGAAAGAAACTGGGGCCCCGGGGGATACACCCTTGGGTCTATGGCAGGTGCTGTGTCTGCCGGAGGGCTTGGAGAGCTGTGCAGAGCCAGAGGAACAGGGACAGGGTTTTCGTGCAACAGCTCTACCCATGGGCTTACCACGCAATGGCTGGTTTTGCCCTGTATTGAAGATAATTCAGCAGCCAGCCTATATCTGGCTCTGCCCAGTCTGGGAAGGAATTTATTGCTAGTCAGATCCAGAGACCATCAGAGCTGGCAGGGATCTCTCCACTGATGTGAAAGCTGTTCCCATCACACCTCCTTCCACCTTGGCTTCCCTGATGAAATGACCCACGTTCACATGAGCATTGCTTTGCTTGGGCATAGAAACCATCCCCCCTGGTCCAGCAGCTCCTGTGTTGAACATAAGCAGCCGAAGCAACAAAAGCTTTGCTGTTGCAGCACCGACTCGTTACAGCTTGGAAAAAAACCCACACTCCAGAAATAACCAAGGTGTGTTTAGACTGTGAATGTTTGCAATCCAATTTAAATTGTAAAATGTTTAGAAAGCTGGCTGCTGGTGATGAGGACCTGTCCTTTTCTGTCCGTATGCTGCACAGAGCATGGTGAGGACCTGGACTCCAGTGGGATGGCCAGGTGCTATCACACCAAGTGTGACAAGGACAGCAATAACCGACCAAAGCACTCCTGAAGATCTTTGAACAGCAGTCCTGAGGGTTCCAGAGGCTACTCGTGTCCTGGAGAAGACATGAATCCAACACAGGGCAACCAATCCATCACTCAGATCCATGAGGATTTATTGTTCCCAGTTCAAAATGGAGTAAAATTAGCTGAATTTATTTCAGTGCAGTTTGTTGCTGAAGCAGCTGAAGAACCTCTTAGGAAAAGGATCTTCTGAGGGCAGGAAGGGCAGAGATGGGCCTTGCAAGGTGTGGGCTTTCTGCAATGCTCGGCACCTAGCTCCGATGGGCCTGGGTGGGTAAGCCAGGTGCCTGCATAACCCATTGTGCTACCACGATGGGGTCGCGACCACCCTGCTAACTCCCCCACACCGTTGTGCTGGCTTCTCCATCTGAGCTTATTGTCATGGCCATACGTGAGCGTCTCCTTGCTCTTGCTGCACCTTCAGCCTCCAAAGCTGCAGGAGGCTGCAGACACAAGCTGTTGTGGTCCCAAAGCCCTAGAGCCATCTTCCACCTGCCTTGTTTGGGTCCTGCTCCCATCACTTGCCGGCATTGCATTCACCCCTTCCCATCACTGTGCAGACCCACTGCATGCAATGGGGGTTAGGTGAGGCCAGGACCAAGCAGTTGCAATCACAGAGGACTCCCCATGTCTCAAAATCCCTTGATCCCAGGATCAAGGAGGTCTTGGGCCATATCTGCTAGCCTTGGGCCATTGGCATCGTGTTGCTGATGAAGCAGCAGGATAGGGCAGCCCTTGGGAGGGACTACACGTGGTCTTCCTCCCCTGCAATCACATCTTATATCAAGCATCTTTGGGATGCTGGTGTTTCTCCCCAGCCCATGGGACAACGTCCCCCTGGCTTGCACCATCCCACCCCAGCATTTGCAGCTTAGCAGCCCTCCATGGTTAACCCACTGGCAACCTCCTCGCCCCGCTCCTCGCCCTCCCCTCTTCTCCCTGTCTCGGTGCTCACCCCTGCCGGCAGCCGGCGAGCCTCTTTCAGGTTACCTCCGAGCTTTAATTGAAAGCAGTCGACGCTGCGCACAGGCGGCACACAAACATGCCGAGACCTGGGAGCCACTCTGAAGCCTGACTCAGGTTGGGGAACCTGCTGGCACGTCGTGGGGCCGACAGATAATTAAAGTGACAATCGATCACGCGGGAGGAAGGGGGGGATGCAGCAGCAACGGAGGCAGCGATGCCTCTCCCGGGGAAGTCACAGCAGCATCGGCAAGCTGTGCCAAGCAGATGGCCCAGATGAAACCCCTTTTGGCCACCTCCAACCCGGCTGTGTGGCCACCCTCGCCCCCTCACCACTCAGCATAGAGGGATTTGAAGTCCCCCGGGTGCCCCCGGTGTGATACAAAAAGGCAGGGCTTGATCGCTGGAGTATCGTGGCGTTTAAAAGCACGAGCAGGAGCGAGACTTGTGTGTGCGCATTAAGACAGATGGGCTAAAATTTCCGAATGCTCATGAAAGATTCAGGGGCGTCACTTGTTAAATTTAATTGGGAGAAACCCGACTCAGTGCCTGACTGCACGGTTTGCTGGCTTTTGCTTAAGAAGTCAACTGACAAGCTTGTCGTATGTGGTTTTTTTTCTTCTCTCTCCTCTCTCTCCCTCCCACCTCCTTTTCCCAGCTTCTGCCACGGGCTGCATTGTGAATAATTTGGGGAGCGTTATCTCCTGCCTCCTGTTGGGGTGAGCACCACTCCTGGAGTGGCAGGTGCATGGGAAGGAGAGAGGTGGGCTTTTGGTGATGCTGTTGGCTTGGGATCCAGGAGGTAGGAGTTCATGTGCTGCCTCTGCTGCAGGTTCCTCACCTTCCCTCAAGTCAGTGATTTTGATCCAAATCCAGGAAGGGATGGAGGTGCTTCAATAAATGTCAGGTGCCAGCATAGATTTGGGCTGTAATCCCTCTGCCCCAGAGCTGGGACACTTTTCTTCCCCACATGAACACCCAGTGAGAGAGAGGGGAGGTGGCAAAGCCCCTCTCCTGGGCAGGTCCTCCTCTGGAGCTGAGCTTTGCAGAGGGTGGAGGAAACCTGTGTGCAAACAGGGGTGACTGAAGTTTGATGGCTTCTTCTCATGAGGGATTTTTGAAAGGGATGGGAGTTTTCAGTGAGGAAGTGCATGTGCTACTTGATTCTTGTAAAAAAAAGAAAAAAAAGATGCCAGGAGGGACTCATCCCTCCAAAAGCAGCTATTTGTGCTCATCGTGGCTGCCTCTGCTGCCAGGGAGAAAAATAGGCCCTGCTGGAGGGGCAATTCATCTCATCTGAACTTTGATGTCTGCATAAAGCCAGATAAATCACACCCCAAAATGCCTGCTTCTCCCTAATGACTCCAAGAGAAGCTGATGTGACTCCCAGAGGTGTTCTCCTGCTCCAC
This sequence comes from Mycteria americana, assembly GCF_035582795.1. Lineage (NCBI taxonomy): Eukaryota > Metazoa > Chordata > Aves > Ciconiiformes > Ciconiidae > Mycteria > Mycteria americana. The sequence goes on along the minus strand of NC_134366.1, from coordinate 174,220,869 downwards.
ACATATCCTTAGAGAGGTGATGTGGACCCTCCCCACTCATATTTAGGTGTGCAATGCCAGGTGCTCCCTCTAGCCCCATGCCTGGACCTGGGACTAGATTTGCACAAGACCTCCACATCCTTGAGCACTTCCAGGCTGAGGTTGCATCCAGCCACAGTGTGGTGGGAGCAGAGAGTTTTGGAAATCATGCAGCTCCAAATGGTCCTTGGCTCAAGGTGGGATGCTGCTGGCTGGCAGCTGTCACATCATATTTAATATCTGAGTGCATCTCGGGCATAGTCTTAATGGTGGGCACTAGGGGCAGTGGCAGTGCTCACTAGGGCTGGTTGGTGGGCATGGGAGCTGCTAGGCACAATGTGGGGGCAGTTTGCAACCTGCCAGATGACCTGGTCATCACTCTGCATGCATGAAGGACATGGAACACGCCCCCTTTTAATGGCCTGTGCCTTGTCTGGTGGGATCTATGAGCCTAAGTGGAACTATTCATGCCATTAAGACTCTGCAAAATATAAAAACCACGCATCTTTCCATCTGACTGTTCATCCACCCTTCTGTCTGTCCATTTATCCTTCTGTCCATCCATCCATCCATCCATTCTCTTCCAAGGCTGTCATTTAAGTATCTCCGTGTCAAATTCTCTTTCCCCTCCATGCCACAAGATGGCTGGGAGATGTGTTGTCCTCCCCAGTTAGGTTCCCATGGCCTGTCGTGTCTCCTGAACCGGGCAGTGCATCACAGGACTGCTCTTTATCTGAAATGGTTAGTGCATTTGGGAATGAGGATCTGAGGCCCTTTGTACTGCAGGGCCATAACAGAAAACTTCATAAATATTTCCTAATCACTCCTTTCTCTTCCTGATGAGTATCAGAGTGTCAGCAGTGCAGAAAGGTCAATTCCTCGCGATAGTCCAAGATGTGTCCAAACTGACACAATGCCCCAAAGGCAAGACCATGGCAGAGCATGGAGCCCCAGAAGTGTTTGCACCCTGTTGCCTCAGATAACCAGTTGCCTAGGGCTGACCGGTTTAAGCTTTGCCTCTCTGCAGCCTTGCTGGCCATGCGGCCTGAAGGCAGCACACCCCAAGTCATGTCTGCTTTGGGAACCACAGCCCCCACGGACTCAGCTGCCTCTGCATGACACCTGGACATCCTGTCACCAAGTACCATGAAGAGGCCACTGTTATCAAGAGGCCTTTGGTTCTCCTTGAAGGATTTCCTGTAGATGGAGTGGATCAATTGCTTCACTGGAGTGGGTTTATGAAATGACTATGGCCCCGTTGTTCTAGCTGATAAATCACCTGCAAACACTGTGATTTCTTCTTTTATGTGTCTCAGTCCATGATCCTAGGGTCAAAAGGTGGCTATTGATGAACATCTGGACATGCTGGAATGCTCCTGCAGAGAGGCAGCCCTGAGGTTAGGACACAGAGTTGTGCAGGGTAAAGCTTTGCTAGGCTTTAGGTGCCAAACTCTCAGGCATTTCACTGGGAGTGACATGCGTTGATACCAACATCTTCTACACAAGGTTGGTAGGACACCTCAAAGCAGTCATCACTGCATTAAGCAGAACACGCTGGTCTCAGACATGTGATGGGCTTACAATTTAGCATCTTCTCATTCATCAGTTGGGCTGTGGTAACCCCCTGTCCTTGGGGACCTCAGCCACCAAAACGCTTTAGTGTGAATGATGTCGATTAGGGCTTAAGTGAAACTACACAGTTGCAGGTGAAAAGTACACACAGCACAGCTGATGGTGGATAGCTCACTAAGCTGCTCTAACTCAGTTTTTTTGGTCATCTGCCCTTGCCATGAGCTCTCCCTTGAACTCATAACTGCTGGCTGGACAGGACCACCTCATGTACAGCAGCATCCTCAAAGGCTGAAGGAACAGTAATGAAAGTGCTGCTTCCTTCTTGCCACAGTTAATTACCCCTTTCATTAACAACTTACTGTGCATCTCCAGTATGCATTGGTCAAGCTTTGCCTTTGTCTGTTGGATCTTGCAGACTTTGTCTCTCTAAGATAAATTGTATAAAAAACCAGATGACAGCACATAGCCAGGTTCCCGCAGCTCCATGATGACTCACTTGCAGTTTCACACTGATTTAGGTTCTGGCTTTGAATTTCTCAGGATAGATATACACATTTTAAGGGAAAAAAAAGGGTGAAATTTGCTAATCACCACAGCTACCCCCGGGGGGAGGGGGAGTTTATTGCCTATAATTACAAAACTTTTGCCAAACTTCCATTGCACTTGCGGTGTCCAAGGGACACGCTCCCAGGTGGATTACCTGAAGTGACACTAAGTGTAATGAGACACATGGCTGGTGACAGAGTAGCAGGAGACTGAATCTCTGCAGGTTCTACAGTCTGGTGACTTCTGGTGATTTCAGTGACGGAGCACGAGACCCCAGTGGAGGAGACGAAAACTGCTCTGAAACCATGAAAGAGCCATGCCGGCCCTGCCACAGCCCTCCTCTCTCCCCTCCAGGGAGCCCTCTGCTAAACTCTGAAGCCTCTGACTTGCTACTCAGAGGGCAAAAAACATTATCGTGCAAAAATAACGGGCTAGCGCAGTCCAGAGCATGTCAGCCAGACCCCCGCTTTTGGAGACAGTCTCAGCAGCAGCCAGAGATGCTCTTGGGTTTGGGATCTGCTGCAGAAAGGGAAGCATTTCCGTGCAAAAAATCTCAAAAGAAAAAGCAACTGAGTCTTTTGACTACAGTTTCTGCTGGAGATTGCCTTTATATTTGTCCTTTGGTTTCTTTTTTTTTCTTCTTTTCCTCCTTAAAAAAAGCAAAACCACCCCCCCCCTCCTTTTTCTCCACTAGCAAAGGAGGAGGAAAGGGACGAAAAAGAATTATTATGAAAGGGGAAAAACAATCTCTGCAATAGAAAAACGCTCCCTGTAATTTTTTGTGTTGAAAATGAAATCTCCAAAAATCCCCTACTTTGCTTTGATGCAGAACAAAAGAAATTTGAATGACACAGACATTTTTGTATTGTTCTGTACTCCATTTTTCATTAAAAAAATGCAGTAGACTGAACAGTCTTTTGATTACTGAGTCTTAAACAGGGCCTATCAATCTGATATTCAGGCCCATCGGGCCAGAAATGGTTCCAGAGATGTTGCAGGAGGATGATGACAATGCCTTGCTGTCAGCAACTGCCCTGTATCAGGTTCCTACACCTTGAGGATCTGGTGGGGGAACATGCCCTGGAGATCTCTCCTGTCAGCAGCGTCACAGGTCCAGGTTTCAGACCTTGGCATGGAGGCTTCCAAGAAGGAGCTGATGGGTGAGCTCTGGAGGATGATGGAAACCTCCCATGGGGGTCCCTTGCAATAGTTGCTAGAGCTCATGAGACCCCAGTGAGCACCCCATGGGGCCTGGCTTTCCCTGGTCTTTCCTCAGGTCTTCTGTCATGAACCTGCTGGCAATGTCCTCTAGATTAACTGCACAAGTTTCTCAGCACTGTGTCTCCCACCCAGGGCGTAGAGACCGGCGGTGGAAGAGATGGAATCACAGAATCACGGAATCGTGTAGGTTGGATCTGAACACAGATCCAAAACTGAACACAGCATTCGAGGTGCGGCCTCACCAGTGCTGAGTACAGGAGCACGATCACTTCCCTAGTCCTGCTGGCCACGCTATTTTTGATACAAGCCAGGATGCCATTGGCCTTCTTGGCCGCCTGGGCACACTGCTGGCTCATATTCAGGCGGCTGTCAACCAACACCCCCAGGTCCCTCTCTGGTGGGCAGCTTTCCAGCCACTCTTCCCCAAGCCTGTAGCGTTGCATGGGGTTGCTGTGGCCCAAGTGCAGGACCTTGCACTTGGCCTTGTTGAACCCCATACAATTGACCTTGGCCCATCGATCCAGCCTGTCCAGGTCCCTCTGCAGAGCCTGCCTACCCTCAAGCAGATCAACACTCCCACACAACTTGGTGTCATCTGCAAACTTACTGAGAGTGCACTCGATCTCTTCGTCCAGATCATTGGTAAAGATGTTAAACAGGACTGGCCCCAACACAAAGCCCTGGGGAACACCGCTTGTGACCGGCCACCAACTGGAGTTAACTCCATTCACCACCACTCTTTGGGCCCGGCCATCCAGCCAGTTCTTTACCCAGCGAAGAGTCCACCCGTCCAAGCCATGAGCAGCCAGTTTCTCCAGGAGCAGGCTGTGGGAAACCGTGTCAAAGGCTTTACTGAAGTCTAGATAGACAACATCCACAGCCTTTCCCTCATCCACTAGGTGGGTCACCTTGTCGTAGAAGGAGATCAGGTTGGTCAAGCAGGACCTGCCTTTCCTGAACCCATGCTGGCTGGGCTTGATCCCTTGGTTATCCTCTACATGCTGTGGGATGGCACTCAGGATGATCTGCTCCATCAGCTTCCCCGGTACCGAGGTCAGGCTGGACTCAGCATGGAGCTCAACCTCTGGTTGTAGAAGAGTCATTTGTTTAGGAGCTGCTTCTAACACAGATGGTGCTATTCAGAGCTAAGTTTTTCTACTTGTCTTCCAGGGCCAACTGCATCCTTTAACTCAAAGGGTATTTTGTAATTCAGCCATGCCATCCCCCAGAGTGAGTTGGTACCTACAGAGGGATGCTCTAGAGATCTCTCCAGATCAATGGAGTCCAAGTGCCCTCCCTGCACCTCTCTGTTTTCTCTAAGCACCTGAGAAATGAAGGCCTGTTTTACTTGTTGAGGTCTAATCATCCCAGCCCTTCACAAAACCCTTTCCTTGGAGTGTCCTACCAAGCTGCACTACTTGGTGTGTAGGACAGGCAGGAGTCCCGCACCGGGTTATGTCTGTCTTTGGTTAAAGCTCAACTGCAACTGATGGCCTTGGTGAGAGACAGGCATGGGGGTGTCCAGTTACTCATGCAGCATTTGGGACCCTGGGCCCTCACACTGTGTATAAAGTGAGGTGTGCAGTGTGATGCTGAGAAAAAGGAGGAGCAACATTTGCCTGATAGTTGAGAAGAATCACTTTTGTTGCTTGCATCCACATTGCCTTAAGACTACTTCTATGGTTGGAGGGTGGGACCAGCTTTAGGACAGCCCTCCCATGGGACCTTAGGTGTGCTCAGGACTTAGAGCTTCTTACAGGGTGTCCTTACCCACCTTGCTGAAGGCCAGTGTGCCAAGTAGCCTCCTCATAATTCATCAGCAATTGAGCAGAATAGATAGATTTAGATCCAACCTCTTCCGAAGGTGGGTAGGTTTTGTTCTGGGTGTACTCAGGGAGCAAACGAACTCCTGGTACTTGGGATACTCTATGGGCTCAGTATGGTCCATCCGCTCATGCAGCTCTCTCCTGCTCCCTGCCAGATCTGGCTGTGTTGGCAGAGGCAGGTCCAAGGACTCTGGTGTAGGTGTTTCTGGACCCATCTGAGCCATTCACTGCAGTATACAGCCTAGCCTACCCTCCCATGGTGTTGGGAGCCTTTTCCCATGGCGAATCCCCATCAGTCAGCAAAGGCTTTGCTCCCGCTTGGGGGTCATTGCCTTAGGCTGCCAGTGAGATTTCCTCGAAAGGATCATACTGTAGAAAATATTTCATGAAATTAAAACCTGGTAAATAAACAACTCCTTTCTCCCGTTCCTCCCATTGAGGTTTCTAGGCATTTCTGTTACGAAACCTCTACAAAATCCAGAGGTTTAACAATGCAATAAGCTCAGTGGTAAGATGCTGACCTGCTGGTGCCATTGTGGTTGTCCTGGGTGGGAGGTTCAAGGCTTAAGGGCTCAGTTTGGATACCAGTGCCCTGTCTGGGTGAAGCACTTTGCTTGCCCAGGGTTGCCTGACCATGGAGTAGCGTAGCAATGCTGCCTTCACGAGTCTGAGTCCCCTTGCAGAAGAATTTTGGGGACTCCCTAAGTGTCTGGGTGGAGTCTGGCCATGGGATCGTGTTGGGACCTATTGCAACAGGAGGAATAAGGATCCTACCTGTGCAACTGTGCTTGGACAGAAAAGACAGCTTGGCCAGGAACATTAGAGGTGCAATGGAAACCCTGCTGGTTTGTGCTGTTAGGATGTTAAACCCCCAACACTGAAGTGTTGAGCTGCCCAGGCCTTTCTGGAGGGGGTAGGGGCTCTTGCCTGCACTGTGGTAGGTGCTTCTTTTCCTTGGTTGGGCCACATAACTTGTCCTGAGCACCGGCCACTGTTGCTACCTGATTTACAGAAGTGCTCACGGGGGCTATGGACCACAGCCTAGAGCTTGTACAACTAAAACTGCGAAAAGTTCACAGCAGAGCAGGCAACTGGAGGGTAGATGAGATGACTCCAGTGTAATCAACATTAGCAAGGTTGGGCCTTGAACTCTTTTCCTGGGAGTGCTCATCAACACAATCTCTTGAAGGCTGGGAGAAGAAGCAGGCAGAGAGCAGTGCGTGGGCAAGCCAGGGGTCCAATGTTTAATGTTACTGCTGCTTAGGAGCAGAAATAGCTGCTATTAGGTTGCATTTAGTGATTTTGAGCCAGAAAGTTGAGGTCACTACCGCAGAGCGTGACCTGGTGTTTTGTGTCCACTGTGATTCCAAGATCTCTTCCCAAGAGCCATCCTGGGAATGGCATCCCCCTCCTCCTGCTCCGGGTTAGTTAGGACACTACCTGCCTCTTTCAGGGGAGATTTTGCTGCCTTTAATTTCACATGGCATGACAGTGTGTGTGTGTGTGCATGTAGGAAATGGGCAGAAGAATAAATTTATGTCTGAGCTATTATATGGGGTTTTGCTCAAAGCACCCTGGTCTGTCCACTTGTGTGTGCCTGCTGCTGGTTGCTCTCTGCAATGGAGATAAGGGTGCAGCCAGGCTGAATATAACATGCCAGTGTTCAGGCATGCCCTGAAGAAGGTGGGAGAGCAGAGAATATGAGTCTGGGACTCTCAGACCTCTCTTGCTGGACTATTATGGTCGGATTCAGCCCAGCAGAAGCTAGACAGCATGTGTGGGATGAGCTGGTCAGCCCCAGATCCTGTTATGGGGAGATATTGACTGCTTTAGGGTGTGAGCTGTTTGAGCCATTTCCAAAACTTTAGGGTGAGGTGACGCATGCAAAGCCCGTGTCTGTCCCATGGGAAAACCCCAGATGGAGATACCTACGTCAGGTGAGCTCACTTACCTCCTGCCTGTGTTTCTCCATCTCCAAATGGCATTGCCCGACCTCGTAAGGGCTGGTACATCTTCTTGGAGAGCTGGTGCTTCAAGAGCGATAGCAGAGTTACTTCAGTAAATACCAGTGTCGAGTTGCCCTTTGAAATCACCCCATAGAGGGAAAGAGAATTCCCCTCTATGGAGAGGGGCCAGGAAACCCTGGAAAGGAGCAGGTTTAAAGGCCAGGGCTATGGGCTGGTTCCAGGGCAATACACTTTTTCCTCAACCACCTGCTCTTGTTAGAAGGACATAAAGACACAGGAAAGTTGTCTCCCTGCCTCCCTGGTTCTCATCCAGCCTCAGACGCAGACCAGAGTAAAAGAGGGTGTAGCAAAACAAGTGCAGTGGGAAGAGATCTGACTCCATGAGCCACATGTCCTGCTTTGAGCAGTGACGAACACAGTGGCATCTGTAGGACATCCACATCTCAGCAGTTGCGGGGGGGGGTTACTTGCCCCTGGGGTAGGTTTATTTCTGGTTTCATGGCTGACTCAAGAGAAATTAGGAAAAACCAGAAACATCTGAGCACATTTCATATGACAAGGAGGGAAAGTAGTGAAGAAGTGATCTCTTCTGAGCTTGGCTTTGGTGTTACCATAGGCCTGAGGGGATGGGTTTGAGATCCTTCCTTCAGCAGGGCAGAGCCTGAGTTAACTATGCTGTCTTGGACACTCCGGGATATGTGCAACATCTGGCCGGGACCTCCTTGTTCTAAATAAACAACAGACAATTGGCTAGAACTGATTGTTTTCCCAGGAAAGGGAAGTCCCAGGTACTTCTTGATCAATTTTTCATGGAAAGCTTTGAAACTGTCAAAATATCCCTTGTTCACACAAACTCTGCTTTCAGCCTTTTGTCTTCATCTTAGGGAAGGTGAAAGTGTGCTGTTGAAATACCTATGAAAAAGAAAAAGTCATAATTGCAATGTGTTTGCAAAAGGAGGAGAGAGAATATTTTGCTTTGGCCCCCAAGTGAGTTGTGACTGGGGACAGGAGGACGATTTTCAATTTCTGTACAAATTTTCTTCCTGGCTACTGACTGGGGGAGAAAAAAATAAGAGTTTAAAAAAAAAAGATCTCAAAACTTCCCAAAATAGGAAAATTGTCCAGCTGCTACATGCTGATTCCTACATGCCTGAATCATGACGCAAAAGCCCCTTCTGGACGTGCTTATCCCACCTCCCCAGCCAGGAACAACGATAGGAAAAATTTCAAGGGTTTCAAGGTTTGCAGGAAAGTCTGATGGCCCTCAGATTTTGACATTCACCTCCATGCAGCATTATTTTCAGGCAGGGATGGAAAGACCTTTGTGTGTCACTGGGCAATGAAGCAAAAGGGGATACCTTCTTGATGCCCGTCTGTGCTTGGTGCTTGTGGGCTGATGAGGCTGTCTCTGTGCTGTCACAGCAATGCTTTCCTCATCCAGGCATGTGCTCTAGGGTCACTCTTCCTCTTCCTCACTGCTCCTGGAGAGATCCTGACTTTGGGGAATTGCATTGCTATCATCCATCTGGCCATATTTCTTCTCCTTGCTCCCCTCGTGAGATGTGAAGGGTAGTGAGGGTGGCCTGGGGATGGTGTTTGTGCAGCTCTGTGCCAGGCATGTGAACCTGATGGCAGGAAAAATGGGTTATTTCTTTGCTAGGCATCCTGCAGTGAGTGCATGCCATCCATGGAGGGGTGACTGCCCCTTCCTTGGCTTTCCAAACCACTTCTGCAGGGATGGGGAAAGCCCACAGTTCTATTGCCTCCTCCAGCTGGCCCTGCTGGCTTGCATCCCAGCTCTACTGCAGGATCTGCCCCATCTCCCGTGGCAGTGAGCTCCATGGGTTAATGTGCCCTGGCACCCGTGACACCCCTGGGTGCCCTCGGTCGTGGCCGCATTGCCTTCCCTCTTCTCCTGGCATCCTCCAGGCCCTGCTGTTGTCTTGAGGCGCGGCAGAGGCAATCGTTAGCATTAAACCAGTTGCTTGAATTTCCCCCCTTCCCTCAAAGTAATTTTTTCTCACTTCCGCACAGCGTGTAGAGTGAATTTTAGCACCCGTAAACACTTTGCGCTGCTGGCTCCCGGCTAATTGACTCTGACAGTTAGTGTAGTCAGCAGCTGAATGGTGTCACTGGGAATTAGACTGCCGTGATAGACTGCCAGGAGCAAATTACTTTGTCACTTCTCAGCTGACTCTAAAATATGGGGCTTTTTTTTTAATTCTTCTTTTTACTTTTGATTTTTTCCCTAGTTTTTGTTTTGTTTTTGAGATTTTCTTCATGCATGTGTGGGAGCGCACACGGGCGTTTGAAGCCCTGATAAACTGAGCCAGATTTAAGGATCATTTTCTGTCGAAGACAACCTGGCAAGTTGGGAACAAAATCCTCTATCCCCACCCTTCCTCCTGACCCCCCCTGTAATGTTTATGAAGCAGGTTCTGGAAATGATCTTTTAAAGGGGACCCAAGAGGACTGCAGGCAAGTGACTTACACACGGGGAAAGAGATTACACACAGCTCCTGCGGCACACACATCCCTCTGCCTGTCTACGGTGTCCCTCCACCCTGGTATCCATCACCCGTTTAGCAGTGCCATGGACCTATCACTCATCCATCCACCTACACCAGGCATCTTCGATTTGCTTGTTCATCTCTCTGACGCATTTCTTTTGCCATACAGTATTTCAGGATTGCATCCATTTGCCAGCTGTACCTCTCTGGTTATCCATCATCTGGCTGTGGAGTTTCTCTGGTCCATCCTTTGATCTGTCCCTTCGCTGAGCTTATCCCCTTACCCCCTCCCAAATGCCTCCCATGTTGCCGGACCCCTCCAAGCCAGCAGGCAGTGCTGGGATGGTTGCTGTCAAGCTGTCCATCCTCAAAGCCCTTTCGAGGTCCTGTTGGCCACTTGCATGCTGCTTGTTGGAAAGCTGGTGTGAGAAGTTGCTGCTTGGGTGTTCTGCATGTGCTGGTGTCAATGCAACCCCTCTGAAAAACAGGACGAGTGGGATTTTAACCAGGCAAAGGTAGGCAATTCATGGGGTGATGGAGCCAAGCCCTGTTTCAATGTCGCATGGATGCTAACCCACCACGGCTGTCCTTACCTGGGAGGACCTGGGCTCTCCCAAACAATGTCACTCTGACGCTCATATGCGTTAGGGTTATGAGAGGGTTATTTCCCTGGCAACATCCCTCTCTCTCCGTGGGGAACCTTGAAATGTCACCTGGACCAGCTCAAGGCCAGAGGAGAAAGGCATGGGGCAACTGCCTGGCTCCACACTCAGTGGTTTGGGACTGGAAGTGAAAAAGAGCCCTGAACCGCTTTCATCCAGCTGGACCACTCATCTGGGGATGATCCAGGGCTTTGGTGCTATTAAATTAATCCTGCACTGGAAGGGCTTTTCATACACGTGGGAATGAGAGGGAAGGGCTGGTGCGCCTGAACACTGGGCTGGGTTTTTTTTGGTAATGTCACTTGCTTTAATGAAAGACATTTCCACTCCCCGCTGTGCCTGCATCCTTAGACCAGCGCCACTTGTGCAATGCTGCTACTATCACTCTTTGCATCTTTCCAAGTGTGATTCCACCCATAAAAATAGTGACTTCAGGATTTATGCTGACAAAACCACACTTTTTTTACAATTTACCACCAGTGCAACCTCTCCCCCGACTCTCCCTTCCCATCACCCTAGTGCTAAGGGGTGAAGGGCAACACTGGCCCAAGGGAAAGTCCCTGGCCAGTCCCTATGACTGGACTCATTTGTTCTCCCTAACACAGGCCCTGGGTTGGCATCCCAGCCAACCTTTGTCAGAGAGAGGAGAAGTTTGCCACCTCCTTTGGTCTAGGAGCTGTAGGGATCTCACAGGGTTGACAGTAATGGGGGCAGTTGGGCCCCAGTATGGGGGGTTATAGCTGGGGTATGAGCAGCTTTTTGACTCTGTCTTGAAGGGTTTTGTTCTTCTGCCTTGTGACTGGAGTCCTGAGATTCCAATCTCAGGACTGGAGTCCTGAGATTCCAAAAAGTCCTCCAAATGCATCTACGTTATCCTGGATTTATACTGGGGAGCACCTGGCTGACCTGGGTGTGAATCAGGACTTGCTGGGTTGTGGTGCTGGAGACATTCATTCCTCATTGAACTCCTCTATGGGGTGATTTCCTAACACTCAGTTTCAGCAAGGCTGCTAACCTCCCAGCCTCTCCAAAGCCTAAAGCATCTGGGCACCAATTGTCCCCACCAGAGAGGAAGCCAGTGGCCAGGACCAGGTAGCCAGGGTGGCTGTCGTGATGCAAGACCAGCGGAAATGGGACAATCACACCTGGAAGAGAGTTTGCACAGCCAGGCACACCCCATGCTCCCTGGACATACGGCAGAGATGCCCCAGCAAGTAACCCCCATGAAAATACCGACTCTGGCTCTGCTTCCCACCAATAAACCCAAGTGTGTTTAATCCTCAAATTGCCTGGGCCTCCCTCTTGCCAGCCTCTGGCTCTGACACAAGACGTGCATCAGGCCTAAGTAGCTCTTCGTTGGCCACACAAATAAAGAGTCACCATAGGTGTGGGGAAGAGGCCATGGTGGAGGAGATAGGTGAAGGGCTGGGGGCTCGCTGGAGGAGCTGGCAGGGGTGGGATGGCAGGATGGGGCTGCTGGGGTCCCCTCTGCATGTCTTTGGCCAGGTCCTTTCTTGTGGATGGCTCAAGTGCTTGGCTGTGTGCTGGGGAAGAGGTGCACACATCTCAGTGCCCAAACTGCCTGGATGCACGCCTCTGATTGCATTTAGCTGGAGCTGGGAGCTGCCATCCCTATTCTGCAGAAGAAACCACAATTTCTGTCTGTTCCCAGTGGCCTATGGGCTCCTGGCAGGCTAGCTGGTAAGCTGGGTGCCCCAAGGTGTGCATATGTCTCCTGGACTAGACAGTTTCATTGGAGGCTCTAAAGGAGCAGACATTCCCCCAGGGTCCATCGAGTCCTCCCACTGGTCCTTCAGGTGCACAGAGTCTTTTCTGGATTGCCAGGAGCAGGTAAATGCCTGGAACATCTCCCCGTGCAAAGCAGGTACCCTGTTTCTGCCCAGTGTCTGCCCAGGCAGCAAGATCAGGGTGATCTGGCCCTTGGGCTTTTGGCAAGGTAGATGGTGCTCCTGACACCACTCATCCGAGACACCCAGTGAAAGTGTTGGTGTCAGGCACTGGGCTTTGCATGAGCAATGAGTGGTGTGATGAGCAGCGGTGATGTGATGAATGGCAGTGATGCGATGAGCGGCGGTGATGGTGACACGTGTCTCCTTGTCGCTCTCAGAGCTTCTGCCTCTCCTGGGAGGAGAGTTTGACAAGCGGGTGCAAGGAGGAACCTGATGGTTCTGATAAGGAGAAGATATCTCTGCAAAGCAGCATCCAGACGGTTTTGTGGGCACTCACCTGGTGCATGGAGCTGCTGTAGGCAAAATCAATATAATCGTTAACTTTGGTGGTATCGCTCTAATTCCTCTAGGCATGGGTGGAGAGAGGTGGGGAGAGCAGAGGATATTTCACATTAGCATGAGTCTGCTAAGGTCAGAGGTGTGTCCCAGGTGCAGAGCAGAAGCTTTCATGTTTCAAAACCAGCTTCTTATTTTTGTGGCCCGCTTTTCCCTTCAGATGCTCAGGGCTGAAGTCACCTGTGGCTCCAGGGGATGTTGACGTGAGCAGTGGGTGCTCAGAGCTCCCTGCACATGTCCTCAAGGTGACCCATGGCAAGGAAGGTTTGGAAGGGGGCTGACCTTTGCGGGGGAAGAAGAACATCTCCAGCCTGTCAAGAGTAGGGCTGTGTCTACTGGGGACGAGCCAAGAGAAAACTGATCAATGGAGCACGGGAGAGAAAATGAGACGCCCAGAATAACTTGGTGTCTGCACCTGCACCTCATGGTGAAAGCCTGTCCATCCACGAGACCTGCCCTCCTGCCTCACTGCTGCCCCATCCCAACGAAGAGCTCTCCCCATGTGTCAGGGTCCTGCAGAAGTGCAGAGACCCTGCGGCACGGCTGTAGTGGCTCCATGGGTCTGCAGACACCCCCAGACGTGGTCCCTGACAGAAGCAGAGCCTGGGAGAGTGGTCCCACAGGGAGAGCTGAGCTCAGGCCGAGGTATGTCATTTAAATGGGATTTGACTTATCAGGAGATTTTGGGTGAATTGCAGCAGGGGAATGGCATCTGGCTATGCTTGGGGTTTAAACATGCCCATCATCGTGGCCTCCTGTCCCCCAGAGCATCTGCCAAGTGCTGCTTTGCACCCTGCAGAGCAGAGACCTCTCCAAATTGAGCTTTCTCTTCCCTTTTTGGTCCACTTGCCCCATTTCTCCTAAACTGCTTGCAGTGCCCTGTACCACATATAGCATACGACACTGCAGGGATTTTTTGCAGTCCATGTTCTGGTAGACTCAGAGGTGCTTTTTTGCAAAAAATCTGGTTCCTTCCGTCGGGGAACAGAAACAATCCCCTGTGCACCAGGAGGCCAAATTAAAGGTGGACTTTGTGGAACAGAGCGGTTCCAAAATCAACGGCAGATGAAGAGTGCTGCCCAGAAAGGAACATGATCTTTTGAAGAATGATTAGAGAAGAAAAAGAAGAGCAAACCCACCCCAAAGCAGAAATGCAAATCAGCCCATCGCTGCCTGGGCTACTTGGCTTTTCCCATTCCTGGGACTCTCCTGGCTGTGGCCTCCAGGCGATGAGTTTCTCACTTCACAGTTTTTGGGAGAACATGTCTCTCTGGCCTGTGAGCCGTCATGGTTCAAGCGCATTAACCTTCCCCTGCCAATGTCCCGCGATGAGTGATTTTAACTTTACTAGCTCTCGGATTACACTGAGCCGTGGGGATGTTTAAAAACATCCTTGGGTTGGGGCTTTTTGACTTTGCCCTTCCAGGATTGAAGAGCAAAGTCTCCGAGGGCCGGATCCTGCTCTTTCACTATGCAGTTGTGATGACAGCAACAGGAAGATCCCAGATGACCCCTGAGCATCAGCATTTTGCCAGGAGACCACACAGCACCGTGACAGCCCCAAGCCTTTCCCTGAGACATGCAAAGTTTTGAACAGCAGCCATCCCACACCGCCCCGAATCGGGCTACATGGTATCGTTACAGGGCACGTGGATCTGGCCCTGGGAGGCTCTGTGCGTGTGTGGATGTACATGGCGCTGTGCATACGAGGCCACGTGTGCAAAGCCACGCATTTCATCAGGAAGGCACAAGGTGGTGTTGGGAAGGGGTGTGAGCACGCACACGTGTATCGCAAGGATACAGGAACAGCCTTGCAGGTGCCTTAAAGGTTGCATCTGGCTGAATGCTGCCTTGCTTGCCATTGCTGCAGTGTTTGTTACCACGGATGGCTCTGAATGCCCCATTCAGGATAAGGAAAGGGCTTCTGACACACGAGGAGAAGCAGCATCCTGTAAAAACACATCTGAGCTGGCCCCTTCCTAGCAAACCTCATGTCAGGCCCTTCATTCTGCAGACACGCTCATGGGCATCACAGTGCGTCCCGTGCAGGCACACGCGCACAAACACGTGCATATCCCTGTACGGCGATGTCCGCACACCCAAACCAGGAGCCTTCACCCTCTCTTCCCTCTGCTCACGCACCCTCTCCTTCTCTTAAGAAAATCCCTCTCTTGGGTTTCTTCAGCTTCGCAGCCTTTAGGGGTCACTCCTAGCAAGATTTCCATCGTTTCCCTGCAGCTTCACAAGGTGGAAATGTCTTGTAAGAACTGGCTGTGCCGTCAGGATGCCTGGTTTCCCAGCCTGTTTCATGCTCAGTGTCCTCAGTTGCTAGTAGGGCCAGCGATGCCTAATGGTGGCTTTTCCTGGGCATGATCCTTCCCTTCTCTTTGGCACTGCGTGTCTCCCCCCCGCCATGATGACATGTTTTCTTTCAATGGGTGGGCATGCCCTATCAGCAGATGCGGTGAGGAAGGAGGCAGACAGTGCCGTGCTGGGGGCTTCCCCTGACTCCAGAAGCTGCGTCTGAAAGATGAACAACGCAGGGCATGCAATGCAGCTATTGGTTTGGGCTGTAAAACCTTGCAGTGCCTCTCTGAGAACATCTCTCCAAGCCTCTATCTCTGCACTCTGCTGCCTGTCCAGCTCAAGACAGGACCAGTAAAATGGGGTGCACTGGTTGGGAAGGGGAATAGCAGCACGGATCATGCACTGCTAGGGGTTATGCCTTTCCTCATGTGCCTTGAGGGCAGGGATTCACCTGCTCTCTCCCCTTGGTGGCTACCATGGGCTGCATTGATAGCAACAATTTAAACAGCATGTGAGGATGTTTCTAGGCAGTGGAACTCCATCATTTGCTCTGCTCCATTAGGCCCAGGCCAGAGGATTCTGTCTCCAGTGATTTGTGAGTGTGGCTCAGGTGCTAGGATGGGCTGAGGACTATTTGCAGTCTGCAACATGGAGATAACCACATTGTGTTGGAAGGTAAGAAAGAGAGCTGCAGTGTGGCTACAGGATGCTTCATGCCACACAGTCCTAGGTCTGTTTAACTAGGAAGTGTGGATGTGTCCCTTGTGCACACGCAGCAGTGCCCAGATCAGCATCACCGGGGCTGTTTGGGACTGTGTAGATGTGCTGCCACATGTGGTTTCCTCCCTAGGAGGTATAGCAGTCCCTCTGTACGACAAGGTAATGCACATTGCCATGTGCTTGGGTTGGAAAGCTCTCAGGTCACCTCCAAAAGCAGGCGAGCAGAGGTTTGGTGTGAAAACCAGGCTGTGCTACCCAGAGGAGTGGAGCTGGCAGCTCCAGCTGGGACTGTTTCAGCAGAGCTCTCATGCTCCAGCCAGCACCAGCATCCCCCCTCCTTGCACATGCCTCTTCTCCCCTTAATCAGCAGCCCCCCAGATCCCTCAGGGGGTGGTTATCACCCGTGGGGAAGCAGCCGGCATTGCCTTCCCATCCTGGAAGGCAACATCCCCACCGGCATGACACTCAGTGGTGGCTAGACAGCCAGAGATCCCCTCCAGCTCCCAAGCCTTTGGCCCCAGAGATGGCAATGGGGGTGGTCAGGCGCAGAGGGACAGCAGGTCCCTTTGGTGAGAGGAAGAGGACGCAAAGCCAGCATTTGCCTCAGGAAGTCTATTGATTGGATTTCCTGGACAAGCCAAAAAGCCCAATAAAGGGAATTGTTCAATAATGAAAAATAGACAATTGGACTCTATTAAGTGACTGAGCCAGCAGCCAGCCTGAGTGCATTAAGGGCCCTGGCTCAGGGCCCCTGCTTGCCCGCAGAGGAGAAGTGGCTGTGGAGCAAGAGATGGCCGGGGACCTGGTGCTGGTACCAGTTTACCAAGGACATTTTGGGCTGCCCCATGCACTGGGAGTGAGGCAATGGCTCCTGGCAGAGCTCCAGGGCTGGCACAACAGCACTGGGGTGCGAAGGGTCTGGCAGGAGGGATGAGTCTTGTGGGATACCCCAGGGCAGACCCAAGGGCTGGCCGTGCAACCCTGATGTCCTACGGATGTGCTACAGGATGGCGCAGCCACGCAGGAGTGTTTGTAGGGACAGCGAGATGGCACGTGAGGTCTAACAGCTTGAGAAAGGGAGCATGGGGACAGGCAGCATGCAAAGGCAGACAGACAGAGGGACAGGAAGGGGGGATGTGGTGATGGCTGGCTTGTTTGCTCTCACCCTCAATGTTGTGGGTAGATTGACCATTCCCTCTAGATGGGTGATTGCCCTGACCCTGCAGCCTTGCTGTGTTGCTCCAGCCCTGCCTGCAGTGCTGAATGGTCTAGCTGCAGTCCCTGGCCCACCTGTCCCTCCAGGGTGAAACCTTAGCCTGGTGCTGGGACCTCTGGCTGTGCCAGTTTGGAGTCTGATATATTTTGTCCCCCAGCATGAGAAGATATCTGCTGCTGGAGCCTTGCACATCCCGCTGCCAGGTCCCCGGCCCCAGTGGTGTAAGCAGATCCCTGCAGCTCGTGGCTTGTTACATTTCCCAGCACAGTCTGTGCCGGTTAGCATGCACCTCCAGGAATTTGGAGATGCTCCTTCCAACAGGGAGGCCCCTGGGTAAGAGATGGCATCTTCTCTCCATGACGTAAGCCCTTGCAGAGCCAAATAGCT
Organism: Mycteria americana; assembly: GCF_035582795.1. Lineage (NCBI taxonomy): Eukaryota > Metazoa > Chordata > Aves > Ciconiiformes > Ciconiidae > Mycteria > Mycteria americana. The sequence continues at coordinate 174,203,611 of NC_134366.1, read as the reverse complement.
CCATGCCCGGGTGCTCTGCAAAGGGCTTGCCCCAGCATGTATCCCTACTGTAAAACTGGTTGCACCGTGCAACCTTCATCCTTCTCCACCCAGGACCTCCTGGGGACGCACAACTTCAGTATGGTCGGGTGTGCAGGAATGGTGGGGCTGATCTGAGCTCCACGCACCTTGTGGTTGGGGTGCTGCCTGTGGGGTAGCTCCATGCACCAGCGAGTCTCCTGCTGCAGGGCTGGTGGTAATGCTGGGGGAAGCCCGTGGGTGGGGGCTGAACTCAGTGTCTTCCCAGCGGGAGGTGATGATGCATCGGGTGTCAGCCCTGGCTTCTGGCCAGGGTGTCTTCTAACAGTGACCAGGGACCTGGCGCTGCTCTCTGGGTGAGGAAGCCAAGTGGCCCCCCGTGGCAGGTGCCTTGCAGGAGGGGAGGGCTGGGGGACAGAGGGGGGGACATTTGAGAGCCAGGCATGGCTTGTGCCCAACTCCCTGCACCCCAGCAGTGGAGGGCAGCCCTGGGGGGAAATGCCTGGCCGAGATGTACCTGCCAACCAGGCCAGAAAGGATGTACACCTCCCCTCCCCACCACTAGGAAATGGCAGAGAGGGCTTTTGTATGGCTTGGATACATGGCCAGCCTGAGTCTGGAGGATGCCCTGGAGCAGCTTTCCCCTCCGGGTCAGGGTTGGAGCCAGGTTTCCACGCAAACACCCCTTGCTCTTGTTGCTGGACCCCACGGGCTCCCACAAGCACTGGGGTCCTGCCCTGCTGTCTGCGACAATCCTGGTTCCCTGGATGAGGTAGTCCTGCAGGATGTCTGGGGCTGCCTGAGTAGCTGTAGGTTGTGAAGTCCTTACAGGACACAGGGAGTGTGCAAACGCGTGTGTGTCCCTGTGCATGGCTTGCAGTCACGCGTGCTTTGGGTCTGTGCCACGCGGTCTGAGCAGTACAGGTGACTGCCCCATGCACTGCCTGTGTGCACGCCTGGCCAGTTTTGCGCACAATTTCCACGTGTTGGGGAGCCAGCAAGCTCTGCCATCACGTCTCCAGGCTGTGCTACCCAGGCTTGTGTCTGGCACATCCTTGCAGCATTCACTCGGCTCACTCACTTTTTCAATTTTCTTGTGCTCAGACAGATAAAATCCCAATTCAAAACATGTCTTAATCTCGGGTACAGACCTCGGTGGCTTCTTTGTTTTAAAAAGCAGACATTTCCCCAACTTTAGCAATGTTTAAGCCAACTCAGAAAAGTTGGGCTGCCCTAAAGCTGTCTCTGTACTGGAAATAGGACCAGAAGTTTCCTCTTTTCACTCTCTTCTTCTCCTCAGCATCCCTTACTTGTCTGTGCTCAACACAGTCCAGCTGAGATGCTGATGTTTCTCTGAAAAGATCTTTCTTGTCACTAAGACGGTTTTTATCCTCATCCCATACTTTGCTTTTCCCCCTTGCAATTCCTTTTCTACATTCCAGAAGCAGTCCCTCCTCCATGAGATAAGTCTAAGGTTTTAGCTAAATTGTTCTTTAAGGAAAAGCTCTCCATAAGACTCCATCTTTCTTATGTTCACTTCCAGGAACTCCATACACAGATTACTAGGAGGGATGTAATGTGACCATTTTGGGGTCACCCCTGTGCCCATGTGGTGCCTTTGTGGCTCTTCCTGGACTTTACCCCCAAAGCAATAGGACTTTGCCCTATTCCAGCAGATGAACCCATTTCTGCACTTTTTTGGAGAAAACTTGCTTTCATGGTTATAGATAACGTGGGGCCTGACTCTGCTCTCCTTTTGGGGTGCTCTTCACAATTAGCAGCCCCAGAAGGTCTCCTTGGGTCAGCCATGAGCAGGACCCTGTCTGGGCACAGGTCTGTGTGGCAGTGAAATTACAGCAATGTGCTTGGTGAAACCTCTTGGCACCTTGGCTCCCCTGCTGCCTGGTTAAAGAAATGTCTTAGGGATGCATGGGTTGTCCAGATCCTCACATTCAAGGATTTCATCAGGGTTAAACGGGGTGCCAAAGAAATCACTCTTGGCTCGTTCTACAGTCAAGGGAGAGAGGTGAGTGTTCCCATCATCCCATCCTCAGGCCTGAATTCACAGGGTGGTGAATTCCCAGGAGACTGTTAATTACAGCTGTGAGCGGCGCAGCCTTTTTTCCCCTCTGGAGTAATGACTTTTGCAGTAATGGCTTGTCCCCTCATCAGTCCTTTGTGTTCCCATATAACCCTTCCTCAAGCAGCAAGCGCAAGCGTCTCTATCCAGCACACAGGGAAATCTAAAATCCAGGTCCCCTAAAGTAAGTGTAATCGCAAGGGTCATTTTCAACTCTGCAGATGCTAAATCGTGCTCTGCTGACTGCTGGAAAACCTCTCCCTCTCCCTCCCAATCCATGCAGAAGTTTTGCAACAGCAGCAAATCCCCTGATAACCCTCCTATGCTGGAAGCAAAGCCCTCCCCAACTCAGCGCACCAATAAGTGTGCTGGGGCACAGCCAGCTCTGCAGAACATCAGCTTCGGTGATATCCCTCTGTTTCCCTCTCTGCTTGGGAGCTCCAGGCAAGTACCGTACTTCTGAGCCAGTCTTTTTCTTTGGGTCCTAATTCAGGGCAGTTTGCAAAAGGATTAGTTTCTGTTTGAAGGTTTTTTTCATGCTCCAGGATAGTATCTAGGCGGAAGAAGCAGGCTGAGGGAGAGAAGAGCCTTGCAGGGTCCCTTCCTATATCCAGTCAAACTGGCAGCCTGTGATGGTGTCAGTGGGATCAGGCTTGTGTTGGACCAGGTCTAGTGGGCTTGATAGCCCCAGAGTCACTGCTGGGTCCAGCTCTGTATGGGAACACTTTAAGTTGCTTGTCGTGCCAGGTGTTTGAGCTAATGCTGGTACAGCTCATGATGAACGTCATGCTGCACAGAGGTCTCTTCTCTCTACTCGTTCTTGTTGGAGGGTTGGCTTGGTGCAGGCACGAAGACACCTGGGGACTCACCATGTCTGCACCTCATCCACAGGTACAGCTGTGGCTCCCAGGCCCCTTTGTGTCCTCTCACCCTTCATCTTTGCCTGGCTCAGAGATATCTAGCCCCACCGTGGCTTTTCTATTTCCAGCCCCCAGCAACTGTTCTCTGGCCCTGGAAGCAAGCGCATAGTACAGCTCATTTTGTTACTGCCAAACTCTTTGCCTTGCATCCTAAATCCCAGTGGATGTCCATGTGGCCTCTTGGGACAGCCCCCAACTGCTTCTTGGGAACAGCCCCATCCACGCTGCCCTCCAGCAGTGGTGCTGGAGCTTTTTTTCATAGTCCCAGCTCCCCGAGCATCTTCCATGCTTTGCAAGCCAAGCTGCTCACTTTTCCCAGCAGTTCTTCCTGAAGGAAGGGAGAGACCCATGCTCTTGGGTAGGTTGCATGGCATCCCGCTGTATTACAAGTCTCTCCACTGATCTCCATCAACAAGTCTAAATGCATCAGCGAGTCCATAAGTTGGTCCATGACTTGTTTGCCCAGTTGTTGGCTTCTGGTGTAGGTCAGCTTGGTTCCTGGCTCGAAGCCCTGCATCAAGACCTTGCACTAGTTCAGGATAAAGGATTGCATTTCCAAGGACAGCTTCACAGCCTGTAACCATGAAGTTGACCATGACAAAATCCACTTCCATAACCTTCCAGATGGCTCTTCACCTGGGCTCTGATGTTCAGTGCAGGGCCTGTTCATGCTATGCAATGGAAAGTCATGCAGAGGGGTCTGAGGGGGACCAGGAGCAAGGCAGAAGCATCAGCCTGAGGCTGAGCCCGGAGGAGTAGGAGGAGAGAGGCAGGTAAGCCCTGTGGCACATCAGTTTGGGTACCAACTCATGGGCACATTTGTGCTCCAGTGGGTTGGGCAGATGGAGGAGGGTTGGGCTATCTTTACAGGAACCATCCTGTCAGGGCAAGTAGGGCGTGCTTCCAGCAGGGATCAGATACACTAGGGTGTATCTGTCTGACCGAAGGCTCCCCAAACACCACTGGCTCTGCAGACCATGACTGCAGAGGGACCCCAGGGCTGGTGGCTCCGATGGAGACCCTGATGCTGAGTCCAAGCAAACCATTACCATGCCAGGGGCGGCACCGCTCACAATGGGCTGAGGGACTCCACAGTGAGTATCTGTCCTGCTTGTGTCTGTGCTTTCTTGCTGTCTTCTCCCAGCACCCCTGCTCCTTCTGCATCGCTCCAATGAACTCAAGTGTTCCTGATCCCATGGAGTCCTCCCAAGGAGGGACCCTTGGGCTGGGCTGTCCGTCTGCTTTTCTGGCCTTGACGCTGATTTCCACGGTGATTCCTGTTTCATCTCCCTTGTTCTGCCCAGGCCTGCAGTGATTTAGTGTTGGTGGAAAGCAATTGTTACAACCCAGTATCTTCTCCAGGGCCACCACCAGCCCCATCACAATCCTCCCACGTGCACAGGAGCATCCTGAATTCCTATGCTCCCTAACTGCTGCAAGTTTGGCTGAACTGCCTAAAAAGTGCTGCCTTTGGCCAAAACTGCCTTTAAATCCTTCACTCAGATCCCCACGGTCCTGCGGCAACTGAGTGGCTCCATCAGGTGAACATTTTCCCACCTACATCCTGCCCAAAGGAAAGGGCCCTGCAGCTTTTATCTGCTCATCTCTGAATAAACCTCCCAGCACCCGGTTTCTTCCCCTGCGGTGTCTCCCTCCCTCCGCAGCTTGTGCCCGGCTGGGCAGCCTCTTCCTGCTCTCCAGCTCAGACACTGAAGCGAGTGCAGCCTTGGGTCAAGTGTAATCATTTTTATAGAGCTGGGGATCAATAGCCACTTGAGATAAATGCTGTGTGTCAGAGTCCCCCTCCGATCCTGGAAAGCCAAAGCAACACGACATGAAAGAGCACTTACTATATTACTGCTGCAGGCGGGTGGAGGGGCCAGAGCTCCGTGCCAGATGCTCGGCAGAGCTTTGGGAGCCGTGGCAGGATTCGTGCACGGCCTCTCTGGGGGTAGAGGAGAGCATCCCTACTGCTGCATAGCCCTTCCCTCTGCCCATCTTTCCCTGGCCTGCAGGTACGTCCCTGTATTACAGAGCACAAACCTCAGCTGCAAGGACACCCGGGGATTGGTGGCTTCATCCCAAGTCAATGGGTAAGGCAAGGAAAGCATCATATAGATACATATAGATTTAGGGCCATTCTGCTCCTAAACCTCTCTTTGGCAGGTTCTCTTATGGTATAGAGTCTTTACTGCCTGTTTGGCTCTGCTGTGTTTCTGTGGGCTGTCAGAAGAGCTATAGTCCCCCCACAACTGAGATTGCCAGGGACAGACACCTACATTCAGCCCCTGCAAAGCACTTTGGGACAAGGTGTTGGCTAAGTGTCAACAGGAAAACTCTGGGAATACTCTAAGCTGGCTAATAATTCTCCTGGGGTGGAGCTAAATTTACTTTGAGCAATTGATGGTTTGAAGAAGAAAATGTGGGGATGTGGCAGAGGTGGCTGGATGGGCACTTCTTGTGACAGCTATCCTTTTATTCTCACATGATGCTTTCTGTGGTGCAGTGTAGTTGGTCTGTGGCTTGCTACGGATGTGTGGCATTTGCCTAAGTGGACTGAGAGCCTTGTCATCTGAGCCTTTTCCTCCCTCTCCCTTTCCCATCTCTGCCTCTGGCCCCTCTGTAGCTATTCTGATAGAGTTGTGCTCAGGAGCTCAGTGCAGGGGATTTCTAAGTGCTCAGAGGTATCTGTTCTGCACAGAGAGCAAGAGCTTGTATCATCCTCCCCACCATGTTCACGGGTGTCCTGTCCAGACCATACTGAGAAAGAGGTCAGCCTTAGCCCTCCATAGCCTGCTCCAGCTTGGCTTGGGAGATGAAAATTGATGCTTGGCCTGGTAAGATGCAGCATCATAAAGTTGGCATAGGAGTCCGAGGAATGGACAAGCAGTGGATGCCGTGACCACCACCCATCCCTGGGTAAGTTCCTCCACCCGGTACTCATCTCTCTTACTGGTTTCCTGTGGTGGTGGCTGTGGGTGTGTCACTGCAGTAGGAGTGGAGGATCTGAAGAAGCAGAGATCTTCTCCACGGACTTTTAGTCTCTTTGCGTGGAACACTGTAGGGTGACAGTTAGAGTTAGGGTTTGCAAGAGAGGCATTTTATAGCAGCATCCTTTTGAAAGAGAAATTGTTCTCCATTGCAAGAGAGATCAGTTCTCAGTGGGGTTTTGTCTGCACCAATCCCATTGCTCCCCAATGGCAATCAGTGTCAGGAAGGGGATGTGAGGGAGCGAGGCTGGGTGCATGTAGCAAGGCAATGAAAATGGGAGAGCGTACTTTAAGGTGGCTTAGACCTGCTGAGCAACTACACATGCAGCCACCTTTCAAAGAGGAAAAGCTTTAGGCAGCCTAAATGTTTTAGGTCTGTATAACTGAGAACTGAAATGCACCGACAATAGTCAGGATGCATGGGAACCCATCCATCTCACCTCCATCCATTTCTGGTTAGTTTATCCGGTGACCCATCCATACATCAAACCATTTCTAATCCATCCTCTCAGTACTGCAGAGGAAGGTTTGACAGGCGGAGAGGGAAAGTGCCAGGTCATCACTTCTATTATTGTTGCAAATGAATTTTATGCATGTATATTTAGATACGTATATATGATCTGCTGTTATTTACTAAAGAAAGACATTTAAATCCATAGGAGGTATCACTGTGGCCAAGATCTTATCAAACAGAAAAAGCAATACGGAACAGAGCATCTCTTCCAGCCCAGAGTCCCATTCTCTGTCTGTCTCCATCCACCACCACCATGCAGTGATTTTTGAGGCATTTCCAAACTACAGATTCCTCGCCCCAGAGGCTAAGCATCATCAGTATGCACGGGCAACAACCGAAAGCATGCCTCCTTGCTCCCTTGGCCCCGATGAGACCCTGGTAGGACACCCGAACCATATAGTTGCTTGGACCAAGGCTGCCAACTATGCATCTCCCAGGCTGTTGCAGATGCTACTGTAAGTGAGCTGTAGTGGTCTGGTGTCAGCCCTGTCACCCCTGGATTCTATCCCAGGGGATGTTTTGCCAGTGAAATGCTCCCTCCCCACTTCTTCCTCTCCTTTGGCTGGGGTTGGGCAGGTTGAGCTGGGTCTGTTCTCCCTAAGGCCCCCTTCCACCTCTGATTGTGGCTTTCTGAGTCTGGGTCCTTCTCCTAAGCACTGTGGCTGTTTCCCCTTCTCATTGCTGATTTGGTCCTGACTCCCCCTGTCTTTTTCCTGAAACTGGATCAGCACACAGGGCACATGCAGCCAGTTTATAAAATGCAGTCTTGCAGAGGGGCTGCTCTTCCTTGCTTTGGCTAAATTGCCTTGTTGTGCCTCAGTTTCCCTGCTATGGGTGGTGGGCTATGTTCTTGCCCCTGCAAATATCGCAGCCTTAGTGCTGGTGAAGACCATACCCCATCTCACAGTTGCCTGTGAGAGTTTGGTCCTGGAATGACCTTTCATGCCTCAGCAAGACTGACTAAACTTTTAATACCTTCCCTCCTCCTTCTCCTTGCTGGTGCTCAGCTGATGGACACCCATCTCCTGGCCCCAAACCAGATGGGTGCTGGTTGCCCTGTGTTGCAGATGAGGAGACCCAGGCTGTGTCCACACTGCAAGGTACAAAACAGGCTCTGGAGTGGGAGAAGCGCTACGAACACTGCTGCCCCAGGGCATCCTGTCCACACAGCTGGCCCCTCGCCTGGGGACCTGGTGTTATTTGATGGCTCTGAGCCACAGTGGCATTGAACAGCTCACACCGTCTGGCTATGCTCCCTCACCGTCCCCAACCGGGGCATCCCATCCACACTGCCCAAGGCTACAACCCTGGCAGCACACCCACCCCAGGCATTGCAGCCTTTGACTTGGGCTAAAACCATGCCAGGAACCCTCATAGCAATGCAGCTGCATGGAAGATATTCCCAAACGATCTTTAAATTGCTGAGCACATAACTGCTCTGTCCCACTGGGGCACACAGTGCAACGATGTGTGATGTGTGTGGTACCCACCAGGCTCACAGGATACAGAAACATCAAGTTTTGCAGAGGGAGAAGGTGACCAAGGGAGTTTGCTACATGTTGGATGATGCTCCAGTATCTGGCATGAGCTGGCAGTCATACCACCATGGGTGGCTTCATGGCTGGTGGGGGAGATCCTGACCGGGCTGGAAAGCCAGGGCTGGGACAGGACTGTGCAAACCCACAGGCAACCTGCTCAGTGGCCGTTTGAAGCAGCAGGAAGCTGGGCATGGCCTCTCCCATTCCGGCAGCCTGCAGTTAAATATCGACAAGGGAGGACTGTTTTTAAAGGATGGCTAATTTTATGAGCAATCATCAAGGAACGCGGGGAATGCCACTATCTCATCCAATATCCTGTCTCTGAGAGCATCCCCTCCCATCTGCTTCGGAGGAAGGAGTCAGCCCCTGTAATGGACACTTATCCAATAATATGCCAATGGGGGCAGTTTCTTGCTAACCTCAAGTGGTTAGTGTTTGGCATGTGTCCTGAAACACAACACTGACATCCCTCATAAATATTTATCCCAGCTGCTGGGGCCGCGTAGGAGATGTTTGACTATCTACAGCCTTTGTGGGATTTTTCAAAGCACTTGTTTCAAAGAGACCCCGTGCCCTGGTGTGCTCAGGGCAAAGTGCAGCTCCTGAGTCAGCTCCAATCTGCTGCCACAAAAGTCTCCGGGGAGGAAACACACCCCAGAACACATTGGGGTGCAGTCATTGTTATCTGGATTTGCATACTAACCAGGACCACAGCACGGACCTTCAGTCACCATCCCTAATTGTCAGCACAGGGCTCAACACTGTTTCCACCAAGGCTGGCTGCAGCAGACCTGGGTGGCTCGCGGACACGGTCAGGGGCTGGCGGGGGCCAGGGTGGTTTCTCCGGCAGGCGCTACGGATGAGGCCACCATGCTGCTCTGCTGGTGGAGACAATCAAATGTCATGCGCCAGGGCTTGACCTGTGTGTCTCCAGGGATCAGGAAAGGATTGCCCACCAGGACTGGGAGGCCAGGGAGCAGGGGTGAGGTTTTGGGGCTCCAAAGACCCCATTTCTTCCTATGTTACAGGCTCTTTTGGCATGGTGTGTGAACATGTCGGGCTCCATGGCAATGCTCTGTGCTGTCCCAGGGGACCCTGCTGTATGTTGCAATACCCAGGCTGTGCATTGCGATGTGCAGGGACATGAGGCAATCCTCCCACTCCCCTCTGCTGACACTTTGGGAGAATATCCATTTGATTTCTGCTAGTGGACAGACTTTCCTCCCCCTGTTTTTCACCCAGGGGTGCTCTGAGCCTCCCCTAAGGGACACACTGCGGGGAGTCACAGCAGAGCCCACGGGGACCCCGGGCAGACACCAGACTTGCCCATGCCCCGAGGCTGGACCCTCTCCCCTCCTGCTTTTGGACACAAGCAGGCTCATTTGTGATGTGGGGGTGCAAGGGTTAAGCCACCCCAGTTGCCCTTGTCTTCTTGGAGCAATGAATTAGTCTCATCACTCAGTCCAGGTCCTCCGCCCCCAGAGCAGCACCCAGTGCAACCCTCCCTCCCCCAGCTCCTGGGGCAGCCAAGCCTGAAGTCCCCCTCACTTCCCACCAGCATGAACAATGTTATTCTGCACCGAGGCAATTACCTCCATCTAATTAAAACCAAAGCGCGTGCCATCCCTCAATGACATGGGGGTGGAGGTGGCAGGGAGCAGGGAAGGTTGCTGCTCTCTGCCTTATCCCCCCTCTTTCCAGCCCTCCTCCACCTCCCTCCCTGGCCCCCCTAGTTCCCTGTGGGACTTTGCTATGGGGCTGCTCCCCAGAAAGCCCCAGAAAGCTCAACAAGGTGGGCAGGGGGGAGGGGGAATGGGAGGAGGGACAGAAAATAGATTGATGCTAATGATTTTGCAGAAGGTGCCCCAGTGTGTGTGTGTACACAGATCAGCTCCGGGGGTCTTTGTCCCATCCTTTCCTCCCACCCCTCCCCTACAACCTTTAACAGCCACTCAGCTCCAGAAGCTCTTGATTGACTTTAAGTGTAATTAAATTGTAAGCATGCTGAGCGGCATAATTCAGGGAGGTTTCATTGCCCATCAGAGAACGTGAGGGAGCGGAGACAGAGGGGTGTTAATAATGCACTTTTTATTGGTGTGCAATTGGAAGAGGTTCAGGGGATTTGTGGGGAGGGAGGTGTTTGAGGAGGAGCCTTGGACCAGGCAGGGGGGTTGGGGTCAGGGAAGGTGAGTCTGGGTTTTTTAGCTTCAATCCCAAAGGTCTTGGGAGGGATGAGGGGTGTCCCGTGATAAGTCAGGTGGGGTGTCCCTGAGGCACTACCCCATGGGAGCGCTGCATCTTTGGGTCAGTCCCCGAGGGACGCAGGGATCCAGAGCACCCTGGTGCTGTACAAAGGAGCATCCAGCCCAGTCCTTCTCTGTGGCCCGTCTACCTGTCTTTGGATATTTTCCAGATGCTTCAGGACCGCGCTTAGCTGCAATGCACCAGGTCTGGCCTGGGATGGAGGTGTTGGCTTCTCAGCCTTGCTTTGTTCTGCCATGGGCCATGGATCTCCTCTGTGCATGAGGATGGACTGAGACCTGGTGGGAAGCAGGGCCTGCTTGTGCTGTTTCAGCAGAGATCTCCCATCACACCCAAGGGCACGTAGGTACCGTGAGGAACAGGGAGAGGCAGAAAGGCAGGCCCTAGTGTATGGGTTTGGTGTTTCAGCCACAGTATTTCCTCCGAGCAAGGAGGGCGTCTGCCTTGCACAGTCAGGCATGCCCGAACTCAGGACAAGGACATCTGTTTTCTTGCATAGCAGCTTGTTATGCATCCTTGCTGTCTCCCATCACATGGGGGGACAAGTCTGTTTTAGGTCCTCTGGGGAAACCCTGTTTTCCTGAACACAGACTTTCACCAAACTGGCTGATATTTCCTGAGCTGGATGCCAGCTTTGAGCTGATGCTGATTTTTGCCACTTGTCTATTTTTCTGGATTCTATCAGAAAGAACTTCTGCTGTTTCCTCTACAGGAGAAAGTGGGCAAATATGTCCCTGGGGAGAGATTCTTGCACCAGTTTTGTTAAGGAGTGCTTCCCACCTAAAACCTCTTAGATATAGTCTCCAAGTTGAAGGCATGATCCGCTCTACAGTACTACTGTTACAGAAGTTTAGGAAAACTCGTCACATTGTGCTGTGCATTTCTGTGTTTCTCCTCTTTTCTTCAATCAGTGCTATGATCTCTTGCTGAGCCATCGGGGTTTGCTGTGTTTATGGGGCTTGGTGGGGTGATCCGTACAACTTATACATTGGTTTAACATTGTGTTGGGCTTCAGGCTGCCCCTAATCCCACGACTGACAGCTCCATACTTGGCTCCATCCAGGGCAGATCTGGAGAACTTCTACACTGCAAGGTAAGACCTAGCAGGGGTTCACTTGGTGTAATGCAAGGGAACCTGGGGGCACATCCTAGCTCTCTGCTGGAGAAACAAGGTGCACAATCTAGACATCAATGATACCAAAAGATGCCCCACAGAACCTGAGCGGGTTGAAGGTGACTTCAAGGTTCATAAATGTTGATGCTTTTGGAGGGTCTGCTGTCACTGCCTTGTTTGCAGATGCTGTTGGTTGCAAAGAAGGATTCAGCGGCGTGATGGTACCCTCCTTTCACTAACCTGTTGTACACAAGCCTAGCTGAGTTTTACTGAGCTGTGTGTAAGACTGGATTTGGAGGCGTTACAAGCAGAGACACGGTGAGACCTGGGGAATGTACTGTTGGTCCACACTGGTGTGCAAGCATGTCTGGATGCGTGTCAGCTGGCATGCACTATCAGTGGAGAGGACAAGGCATAAGCACTGGCTATACAGAGAAATATCTGCGTAAGGTCTACAACAGGTTTTGGAAATCATGCCTGTTAGTTAAAATTAAAGCTTGGACATGGCCTTGAAAGTTCAGAGACAAAACATCTGGGTTCTTCCTTGTGCTCAGACTCTGCAATTCCGCTTGAGTTTCAGAGTCTGCCAGGACTTAGCTGTGTGACCCATGGCAAGCCAGAGCATCCCCTTCCACTTCATTTTTGCCATCTGTCACATCGGGCCATAATGCCTCAGTTCTTACAGTGCTTTGAGATCCATGGGTGAAAACGTGGGAAGGGGGCTGTGGATCAGTATATCCTTGGGAATGAAGGCATGGCTGAAAGGTTTGGGAATGCAGAAGGTCTGGTTTTCAGAAAGGAGGCATCTCAGGTGGCATTTCTTGTGGTGGAAGCTGGTTTAAGGACTGTGTTTCCAGAGGAAGGAAGATATCTCACAGTTTGTTGCATGTGCTCTGAGAGGCAGATGTTGCCTGGAAGGGGAGCTCTGACCCCCCTGCAGAATTCAATGGAGAGCCACAGGGTGATGAGACCTGGACACCACATCGTCTGTCACCTGCTGGTTTGTCCTCTTCCTGAATTCCCAGGTTTGGAGGTCTGTCTGTCCCTGTGGCACCTTGCATGGTGCTTTGCTCATTGCCACAGAAACACCATCTCTCCACCACCGTCCTTCCCGACTTGGAAGAAGATCCTTAGAACACACCAAAGCAGTCAGTCGAAGCCCATCAAGATGCATTTACCCTTGATGCTCTTGGTGTTTTGTTCCTGTGGCCACCCAGGAGCCTGGGGTTGTGTGGGACCACCGACAGCCCAGTTCATCCCATGGAGTGGAGAGTGGGAGCTGCAGCTGAGAAGCCACCTCTCCCAGCTCCCAGAGAGCTGATCAGCAGGGCTGGGGGAAGCAGTGACAGGCATGGAGTGGGTCCCCATGTCTGGTTAGGCCAGGCAGAGCCCGCTGGAGCAGCTGATGGGGTGGGGGGGTGGGGAGCGGATTAAAATTCTCGTTTCTTCACGCTGGGTGAGAATGATACAGTGGATTAGGCTGGGAGCTGCTCCTGGCTGCGGTGCTCTGCTGAATTAGCAACATGTTTGAATGAGATAAAAGGGGCAGCTTACCCCATCGCCCTCGTTCCACTAATCCCACTACAGCTGTGAAATGAATAGCAGCAGATCCGCTTTACTCCCTTCACTGACTATTTTCTACACTTGAGACCGATGCAGCTCCATGCCGCTTTACCAAACCTGGCCCCGCAGGCGTATTCCTGCTCTGGCCAGATGCTCACTCTTCTGTGAAGGCTACCTATCCCGGGCCTTCTCGGGACAGGGGACCCTCGGCAAAGCATGAAGAACCAGAGAGTGGGGCTGGTTGCCCTGGGCAGAGCCCATCTACCTCCCCATGGCCTTACAAGGGTCCTTGTCACTCTGGTGTCTGGCCACCGATGTGCTGGAGGAGGGAAAAGGCAGCCCTGTTATAGCAGGTCACCTCAGCAGCGTGTAAGTGGTGGGTGTTTCTACCGCTTCTCACTGGGAGTCTGTTAGGCAACTAAACTGAGGATGCGCCTTGGTGCTGCAGCTTGGGCTGACTCTGTCTGGCTTTGCTCCCACCTCACCTCCACTTCACTAATGGCACTTTACCTTGTAGTGGCATCTCTTGCTTGTTCATGGACATCCCAGTCTGGGACTGATCACAGTTCTAGGGACGTGGATAATGTCTCCCAGTGCTGGAGATGGTCCCACCAGCTTGCTCGTGGGAAGACCATGGGGCATACAACAGCCTTAAAGGGTCGAGTGTCCTAGTACACTTTCTTCTCTTTCAAGTGGGTCTCAGTATGGTTCAGACTGCCCTTTCACACAAGGATGTGCATGTTGCAGTGTAGACCTTGTGATAACTCAGGACCACAATGCCCCACCTCCCTTCATGCAAAGAAAGATTTCTGGAGGAAGATGAGAGAAGGAGAATGTAAATACCCAGGTAAAGATGCTGCATTCTAGAGCTTGGAGCAAGGGGTTGCAACCAGTCTCTGGGTCTGTTGACCTGCTCCTGGCACTGAAATGGTTTATCACATTGTTATCACAGTGAGACCAGGAGTCACAACGGCTGGATGTCACTCCACTGAAGCTGGGGAGCTCATAGGTGTCCTTCTCCCAGTTACTTAAAGGCTGAGATTAATCCCTTCTGTTTTGGGAGTCTTCACATAGATGTCTCCATCTGAGTGTTTAGGCTCCTGTTACAACCAGAAGTTTAGATCTGTGCCATCCACAAAGCTGAAAGAGTAAATTGTGCACTCAGATGTCGTTTTCTGCTTTAGGAAGAGTGGAAAAGTTCCCTCAGCTCCACTAACTGTATCAGATCATTCTCCATCAATGGGAAAGGGGGCCTGAGGTGGAGGTGTCTCCACTGCAGACACACCGTTTAGCCAGATGAATCCCATCAAAATGCCTTTTATCCAGATCTCCGTGACATGGGTACGTAAAACACACCTGGGATTGGACCTGGATTGGACCTGTCTGATTGCACAAGAGTCTCTTAGATTTGGAAGCAGGAAGGCTGAAAAAAGTTTGGTGTGTTTTCCTCAAAATTCTGTATATGCAGATTCAGAAATAGGTCAGCTGGAAATAGCTCTTCCAGAGGAAGGTTCAAGAGAGCCCACAAGGAACCGAGATGGTGTAATGCATCCCATGGAGCTTCATCCTCGCTCCTGCCAGGGAAATGGTTTACAGCAGCAGGATTTGTTTGTGTGTTCAAATTTGTGGCCCTTAAATTATTCTAGTGGAGGCTCAGACCTCTATGGTAGTAAATGTAAACTGCTAGTTAAGAGACTCACTTCGCTTAGTTACTCTTCAAAAATAGCTCAGAACTAACCTTTGGCTATGTCTACTGTAGTTAATTAGCCAGTATTAAATAGCAGAACTTCACTGGCTGCTGGAACTCTACTGCCCACATCAGTGAGGGTGTAAGGTTTTGGCCTCACTGCTAGAAAATAGTTCTGCACCCATATAATTTCCTTAGCTTTTGTGGCCTGAACCACACTGTGGCTAAACCACAACAGGGCCCCAGGTGGAAAAGTACTGTCTTCATGTGTGAAACAAGAGATTTGCCCTTTCTTGCATTATTTCTCTGCTGCAGTTACTATTCAAAGCCCAAATATGCTTGCTGTGTGTCCCATGCTCTCTGCTCTGGAAGGACCCTGCTGCCTTTCCCTGCATGGCTCTGTGTCTTGATCACCGTTTTGAAGGTCTGAAGAGACTACTGCAACCATAACAATGGGTGTTACATCCCCCAGCCCTGCCTCAAACCTTGGGACTTCCCAGCAAGATAACTGGGCTGTGTCTTGCAGAGAGACTTTATTCAGGTGGTCTGAGCATCCAGGACATCTCTTGGTGACCCATGCGAGCCAGATCTCATTTATTTGTCTCCTCATTTTTCTCATTCTGCAGGACACCTCATGCCGTCCTGGGCATGGGTCATTCATTGCTCCAGCACAATTGTCCCCAACCCTCTGCCTCCAAAACACCAGTTCCCAGCTGTGAAGGTGAAGGTTGAGCTTCCTAGAGGTATTCGACACTCAGAGCCCAACAGTGCACAAAAACATCACCTTTGCTGATGCAGAGCTGCAATTAGTTGATGCTTTTCTGCAGTTGTGGCCTAATTTCAGCATGATGAGTTCGAAAGTGTTTGCCTGATGAGGAACTCTGATCCCCTCATCTCCAGGTGTGGCTGATCCCAGATGCAGCCATTGAAGAAATGCCTCCTAAAAGCAAGGTGAGGCTGATGATCTGGCCCTGGCCTGGATTTGCATGTTGGGTTGGATTCAGCTCCCTTGAAGTTTGTTGGCACTGAGTTTAAAGCACCATCTGCAGAAGGCGGCGCTGGATCCCTTGGGCAGAACGGGTGTGAGGGTGTCCTGAACAGAGATGACACCTTGCCCAAGAGTCCCAGTTCATTCTCCTCATCCAGTGCTTGGGCAATCAGATGAAGGTGCACATCTGTGTTTGCACCTCCATCCCAAAAGGTGGGTCCTGTTTGTGTGTCATCACCCACAGTTCCCCTCCACATCCTGCTGGCCCACAGTCCCCAGTGAGGTGGCATCCTTCACATTATCAATTTCAAAGACGTCTCTATTAACAGGACAATGGAAGAATAAGCACTTTCCTTTATTCATTTACCCGCTGTCTGATAATATCATATTGATGATAATTTTCCTTTAATGGACCATTTGCAGTAATTATGATGCAGCGGGTGAGTAATTGTATCTGACGCCCGATGCCTCCAACATAACTCTGCAAACTTAATTCACTTGATTGTCTGAGAGGGAGGGAGAGAGAGGAGGAGTGAGACAGAGAGAGGACTCTGTCATAGGTCTCTCTCCCCTCACAAATGGTCACTAGAGCAAATTATTGCTTCTTGTGCCTCTGCAGCCACAGACCTCTGAAGAATGTGCTTCAGTGCCTCTTGTTCTGTAAGGAGATATGTCCCTTTCCCCTTTCTTCCCTTTTCTACCAGTTCCCAAATTTGCCTTCTCTGTCATATTGTCTCCTTTGCGAACTCACTTTCCCCACTTTCACCTTCTAGCAAGAGTTTCTACCTTGCCTGCTGGGTGTTTTTTCCCATTGCCCACCATCAGGCTCTCCACTTGGACGAAGCAGATGAAGGTTGCCCCTCCTGCAGGCACCACTTTGCACTTTCTTTGCATTATGTATCTTGTTTCTACAGGGACCGTGGTCTGTGCCCTTCATGGGAGCTGCCTTCCAGGAACCCCAGGCAGGGGGATTGCTGCATTTTAATGATGTGTGTGATAGCAACACCTTGAAGAGAGGCTCTTTCATGCTCTGAGCCTTGCAAAGCAAAAGGAGAAATGGATTCCCTGCCCCAACTGCTCATCTTCCTGTCTACAGCAGTGTGGGGTGGCCTCCATCAGTTGTTGCTATGCTGGATTCACTCCAGCCAGTCCTGTCTTGGTGTCTTCCTTTAAAAAGTGCCAATTAGCCTTGCCAGACCTGGGACAGGCCCATGCATAGACTACCTACCTGCACCATTCCCTTCTCCTTTACGGCCTTCTGGCATGGATGCACTCTGAGGGGAGCAAGAAGAAGACCTCCAAAGTGCCTTGCAGCCCTCTCTGACTGACAGCAAGGACAATCGCTCAACGCCAGCTTTCTGTGCATGGCATGTCTGATTGCTTCAGGGACTTGTGGGGCCTGGGCAACCCAGCAAAGGTGGCGTGGTGCTGTGAGAGGGGCTGAACTCTGTTCCAGGCTGCACTTTGTAAACTGAAACAGCCCTGGGAGTAGCGGGCAGCGGCACCTCTGTGATGGTTTCTGTGGTAGCCAGGGTATTAGCACACAGCTATGCTCAGCTGTTAACTCCTTTGGGTGCAGAGTGTGGAGATGCTTCAGACAGCAAGCTGCTGGGAGAGGCGAACGGCCATGGATCAGCTACCACAGGCTGCAGTCTGTGTTCATGAGGGTGGTGCGATTGTGGACCAGACCCTTGTGTTACCTCACTGCCGTATTGCCCTACCCTGCCCACAGCCAGTCTGGATGCAGCGCTTCTTTAAGTGGTGCTCTGGGAATCCAACCATGATTGCCTTCCTGACTTTCCTGCTGCTTGCATAGAGTAACACCTGGAGCTGGTGAGGTGGAGTGACTTTTGCAGATGAGCAGTGGTTGGAGAGATGGTATGGAGCCTCCAGGTGAAATGCTATCATTAAAAACCATCAAACAAATGAAATGTGTTTCCTTTCAATTTCCCAGGCTGCCCAAGTCCCTCCAGGTTCCAGGCAGTCAACAGCACTTCTGTGAAACACCTTGGGTAGGGCAGGAGGATGGGCTTGTGGGGGACGGCTGCTCACACCCCTGTTGGTGCTGGGTAGATGCTGGGGAGAAATCCTTGACTCGTGTCCTTCTGTCCACACCTTTCCCTGCAAACCATCCAGCAGAGAGAGCCTGAGTGTGCTGCACTTGACAATGACACAGCCCAGGTCTTGGTCAGATGGTGGTCCTTCCCTCTGGGCTCTTCTCTGCAGGCAAGAGGGACCTCAGGGAATGAGCCTCTGAAAGGCTCCATGTTCAGAGCATCTCTGTGAAAACACGTTCCCCTGCTGTGGTCCAGTCCTGAAGTCCAAGGGAAAGCTTTGTCTGTGGCTGAATTGAGTGCCAGAACCAGGAGCTGTGCTCGAGGGAAAAATAAGCCATAGTATGATCTGATTATCTGTGAGTAGGGTGCAGCCAGCAATATATCCTTGCTCAGGAGAAGGAAACTGGGAAACAGTCCATCCCGGATTTGAAGCTGTTGGCCCAAGTCTCTTTGGAAGTCATGCCAGAGGCAGCACCATGTGAGTACAAGGGATTGGTGAGGGGTTGAAGTTGATCAGCTGAAGTTAGGGATGGGCTGAAGTTGTGGGGGGATAAACATGGATGCTGGTGCACGGTGCTCTTGGTAGCGGTGCAACCAGCCTGCCCAAATCTGTGGGTTCATCCAGTGGGAGATGGGGCTGCAGGGAGAGCAGCAGAAACCCAGGAGGGAAATTTGGACAGGCAGAGAATCTGGCTATGCTCTTAAAGCAGGGCAGATATAAAAACATCAGGTTCATCAGTATTCTTGAAATTGGATTGGAATGGAAATGAATATTTCTTTATGTACTTCAGCAGATTGACTATTTGGAAAAAATTGACTTTGGCCAATTGAGATGTTTGGTTGTGAGCAGGCTTCAATATTTTGTTTCAATTAGGAACGCTCCAAGTTGGCTGCAAGTTTTGCCTTTTTTTTCAAGATGAATTTGAATAGTTGTTCCCAGCTGCAAAATGAAAATGTCTTTTAATGCATTTCATTCTATTTTTAATTTCTTGGAATTAGGAAGGGAACTTAAGCACCAAAAATTCAATGAAATTGAAATGTATCTGAGAAATGCTTTGATATCGTTAAAACTCAATTTTTTGGCTATAAGAGTTTTTGAGTAGAAAACTTCTCCCCAAACTCTGCTCTCTGCGAGATTAGTGAGTGATAAACTCTACAGCTATGTGTAGACCAACTGATGTCTTTGTACCATTTGCAGCAGAGATCTGGGGAGAAAAGCAACCCTCCTCCTATCCCCTGATTTGTGTCTCATCCTCGCTGAGGGATTGCCTCTGAGTTCAGCATTTTCCCCTGGGCTTCATTTCTGCAAATTAGCTGTTAAGAGAAATGAAGGTCTCAGATTTTCTCATGTGCGTGGCTCTGTCTATCTATCCATCCATCTTCCTCCATTTCACGGAGCTAAAGCAGCTCTCTGGTCCAGCTTTCCTTACCCATAGGAAATTGTTCATCGGAAAATGAAATGTGGTGCTCTTGGGCCCATGTGCTTGAGTTTTGCCTCTGCTTCCTGGGGATGGAGTGCTGTAACAAGGGGTTCTGGGACTTGTTGCGAGGTCTCCATGGTTCAGACAGCTCCTGGAGGTGCTGAGCACAGATTAGCCTGAGCAAATGTCCTCTCTATCTGGCACAAGCATTTGCAATGCTGCTTCTGCCAAGCTTGGATGGCTTGAGGTGGCCAGCCTCAACTCTTCATGGTGAACCGTGATAAACAGAGACGTCATGCAAATCCTGGTTAGGACACTACGTGGCAGTCGTGCTGGAGACTGCATGTGTCAAACGTGGCTAACTCAGTAGCCCAGGTGAGGGCTGTGCTCCCATCTCAAGTGCTTGCTTTCCTCATGCCTGAGACCACACTGTAGCAAATCGTGTTACATGAGATGGAGTTAGAGAGCAGCTTAGGAAGGCCACATCTAGGGAAGGGCATGGAGTTTCTCTTTGGCAGAGCACAGGCCAGGTCCTCATGCACCTGCATGCGATGCTACACCAGGGTGTGGATCTACCTCTGGATGGAGTCCTACCTGGATGCTGTGCTAAATGCCTGCCTGCGTGGGATGCTGCCGTGGGAAGCACAGTCCGGGTGCGTGAAGTGCCAGCTCTGGGGCCAGGCGGTCCCAAACCCTAGGGGTCAGCACTGGTGGAGCCAGATGAATGTAAAGGCAGTGCAGCCCACGCATGCAGAGCACAGGCATACACACCTCACGGGAGAGGCAGCAGCTAACGTTTGCTTTAGAAACAGAGGTCTGGCTTCCCTGCCCCATGCACAGGATACTGCCAGTACTTCCCAAATCACAGTCCTTGCTCTGTGGGAATCACCAATGTTTTACGATAATTAACAGGAAACCTGTTCATTAGCCCAGGAGTTTAATAATTTAGACTGACGTTGGGTGCCAGTTATTTTTTTCTTTGCCCTCGGTGATCTTGATAGCAGAATAAGGTAGATCTGGACCCTGTCTATTGCTGAAACTCCATTCAGAACTGGGCATGCATTGTATTTGAATAGGCTTTCTTTAGGATTAATGGTTATTCCTCCTCTTCTCCATTACTCTTTATAACTGAAAGATTCTCCTTCAGTGAAGGCTGAAGGATACAGCCATTTACTAGGAAGAAGACCTCCCTCTCTCTAAAGTGTTGGTACCCTTGTTGTTCCTGATAGGACTGAAGCCAGCGCTGCCCTTAGTCTGGAGTCATTTTGAGAAAATTACGGGTGCCCTTTATTTTCTGAATGGGACCAAGCCATTCACAACATAAGGGATCACCACCTTCTCTCACGGGACTGTGGCATCAGTCCTAAAACATAGTTAAAGTTGGCAGTGCATATCAGTAATTATAGCAAAATAAATTACAGGGATGTTACAATTATCCTGGAGCCAAGGGCAATAAACCTAGACATGCAGAGTTAATGTTAAACTTAAAAGTAATCCAATATGTTAAGGTGTAGAGTTTCCCAGTATCCAAAGAGCCTTAACTCTGCCCTTGGCCAGCCTCATGAAACTTCCCATCACATTTCAAGTCATTAAAAATTGGTATAGAATCCATATTTGCATTTTGAGGATGAATATGAATATTTTCCCCCCTATACTCTTTCACACAGGAAAACCTTTTAAAAATTACTAGGTTTATTTTCTTTTCTGATTCCTAGGTTCCTGATGAGGGAGAAGTATGTTTCTACAGGGCAGGAAAATGTTATGTCAAATAATGGCCAAAAAAATGACCAAGAACCTTAAAATAATAATACCCCCTCCTTCATAAATTTGAATATATTTGAATGTAATTGAATATTTAAACTTTTTTAAATTTGGGAGGAAGAACTAGCTGGGAGGAAACTGTGCAGCAGGTACAGTCTTTTGGAAAACTGTCCTCAGATATGGCTAGTTCATTGTCCTGTGGAAAGCTTCCGTCTTGCGCGTGCCAGGCCAAGAGATCTGGGTGATGAACATCTCCTGGTGACCCTGGGAAGGAAATGGGAATAGGAGGGAAAAATAAGAGTGTCTGGGGAGAGCCTGGGACTGTGGTGAGATACTCAGGGGTGGCCTGGGATGGACTATGTCCCTAATGGTGAATAAAACAGAGCTGACCCCCTTCCTCGGTCCTGAGGGCAACCCATATCTGTGTGGCTGAACTCATTGCCTCCTGGAGCAGGATGGTCCCATCCAAACTGCCATGAAATTGGCATTTTGGTGTGTCTTCTTCAGCTGGGAATGCACATTTATGTGAAAACTTTAATCTGCAGATCTTTGAGAGGAATGCAGGAGGTCCACAAATGTAGGGTCCTTCCACCTTTTTGGCCACCACAGCCAGGAGATACTGGGAGAACCAAGCTGTGATGGAAATGCCAAGAGCTGGATCAGATTTCCCAGTGAATCTCTTCCTTCCCCTTCCCCTCACTGAGGAACCATCTTTCTCTTGTTTGTTTGTTTGGTTGGTTTTTTTTCATGGGGATTATCCCTTAACTTGTTGAATATGTGCGTATCACCCAGTTTAGGTGTGTTCCAGCTCTCCCTGTTTTGACCATTTCACTGATTTCTTTCCACAGAAGAGTCTTGAATCAGGAAACTGACTCTGGGCTAATACTGGGGTAGCAAATACATCCTCTGAATTCAAAGAAAAGAGCCTTATTCCCTTCATTTCTTGATTCTGAGGCAGAAAAAGAACAAGAAGACACTCCCCATCTTTGATACTGCAATGTATATGCTCCATTTCCAAGGGGCCACCTGTGGTTCTCTCAGCCCTCGTCCACATCTACCGGGATTCTCAAAGCTCTTCACCTCAGTAAAAGTACTTTTGATGTCTTGGTGCCAGCCACGAAGCAGTTCAAGGAATCCCAGCTGGACTACCTTGCTCGCAGTGAAGCACACAGCCTTTGGGGATCCTGGCAGCTCCCACGTTCTGCACAAAGTCTTGATGGCAATATCTGCTGGGCTTATCCTTGGCTGGTCAAGTGAGGAAGAGGAACCACAGATTACTGATGTGACCTGGAGGCTGCCATAGACCCCTCCTGGGGACAACCTCAGTGCTGACTGAGGAGGGCAAGGTTGTGCTTGCAAGTCAGGCCTGTAGGTCAGGAACTACCTCTCAGGACCCACAGAGCCCATCATCTGCATTGGTATTAAACTTGCAAGGAAGAGTTCATCCCCACTTCTGACTGAATTGCCTGCGATTGCTCTTGAAACAACACGCAGTATCAGAAAAAGGCAGAATAGTAGTTTTGCTGCTCAGCTGAGCTGCGGAGAAAAAGGGAAGATTTAGCAGCATTACTGAAGGACTCTGAACCCTCCAAGACTTCGTGCTCTCATGTTGACCTGAATTCCTCAGTTCAGGCTGCCCATCAATCCCATCTACACTTGCAACGAAAAACTTTTGCACATCACCTTCCATCTTCTTGCATGGGATGCTCTCAAGACAGATGGGATGGACCGAGAGCTGGGTCCCATCCCCTTGCTGGTCCATGCCCTCCTGTGCATGCTGTGAAGATCAGCAGTGCTGGGCAGTCTTGCTAGCAGATGAGCAGGGTGGATGGGCAGCAGAGATCAGCCTGGCTTGCTCCAGCACAGCTGTGTAGAGGCACCTTAGTTGGTCTAGGTTGCCCTATGGCAACATATGCGACCCCCACTGGGATGCTGGCAGGTCAATGCCATCTATTCAGAAAGGGTGACAGATATTTGTTGTTTTGGGAAATGGCAGTTGCCTTCCCAAGGGACATTTGTATATGGGCAAGCCTTGTTCTACTGCTCTCCGTGAGCAGTAAAGTCTCTGGGCTTCTCCTTTATCTTTGGCAAAGAGCAGTGTCATGACCAAGAGAAAGAAGAAGCCAAACCAAACCCGCCGTCCTGCATCTTATTTGAGACCCCCTTGTAGCTTGGCTGCCTCTCCCTTTCCACTCTGCCAATATCTTTCCATTTATGCAGTAGCTCTTAATGAGAATGAAGCGACTAATTTGGCCATCCTCGATGTCTTTATAACCCAAGCCCACAGCTACGACAAGCCAATAGCACAGAGCTAGTTCTACTGATTATTTTAATCTCATCATATGTCTTTTCTGGTCAATAAACTCCCTCTCAAATCAAATTGTTACTGAACATAACCTGACGCTAATGTCCATTGGACTCTGGGCTATAGCGAATAATGTAGTTTGTCATAATTAAGTGTACTGCCTAATTAATTGAGTGGTCAGGATGCTAATTAGCCAGGTTTATTGAGACTGGAGGAGTATGAAGGGCAATACTGCAGCTCATCAAAAGCACTGGGACTAGAAATAAAGTACATCTCCCTTCCCTCTCCCCTGACAGGCAGACTTATCTGTGCCTATGTAGATTTATGGACTCTGAGCAACACCCAGAGATGGAGATGAACAGGGTTGTGCTGGTCTTGCTGACTTCCTTTCAGTGTGGCTAAGGTTTCTTAGCCTTTGCTCCCATTTTCCACCCATTCCTCTGGCTTGTCCATCACTGCAGCCTAACTCGGCTGTCTCCACAGTCCTCATCTGACGCTGCCTGCTACGTCCCCTGCTCAGATGAGGGACAGCAGGGCTGCCATATTTCCCTCCAAAACTGCCAATAGATATTTGGGTCAGACATATGCAATAAGTTTCCTGAGAGCAGCAGTTCATGACTTTTCCTGCCCAACCTGTTTTTAAGTCCTCTAGTGATGGGGTGTCTAATTCCCAATGCTCAAATCCTCTTTCTTAGAAACCATTTGACTGACCTGAAGCCTCCTTCTGTGGTTCAAACCTAAGGACTTCTTGGTCTCTCCCCATGACCCATGGAGAAAAGATTTTTCCCTTTCTGTTTTTAGGAGCCTTTCACAAGAAGTCAAGAAAAGAATAAAGATTG
Organism: Mycteria americana; assembly: GCF_035582795.1. Taxonomy (NCBI): domain Eukaryota; kingdom Metazoa; phylum Chordata; class Aves; order Ciconiiformes; family Ciconiidae; genus Mycteria; species Mycteria americana. The sequence goes on along the minus strand of NC_134366.1, from coordinate 174,179,554 downwards.
TGCAGCTGAAGAAGGGTCTTCAGCTGAGATCTGGACTCCAGTCTTGGCTCTGCCACTGGCAGCCTTAGGGAAGTTGAGTGTTGTATCTCAGTTCCTCAACCAACTAATGCCCAAGAGATCCTTCAGGACCTCTCAAGTTTGTTCACATGTGCAATATAGTGGCAGGATTGGGAAGAGAGGGGGTGCACTTAGGAAATAAAGGAATATTTAATACGCGTTTGCAATTTCATTTTTGCAACAAGGAGGATCTGAGCATGTCCAGGGGGATTCAAGTCTTGGAGACAACCAAGCAGACCCAGTCCAAGCCCAGTACCTGGTTAGGGAGAGATGAGTCTTTATTTCAACTTTGCTTCTGTTTGGAGGTCTTGGAAACCAGAGAGCTACCAATGGAGCTGGTGTCTGTGGAGAGAAAACGTGGGCTGTTTGAACTGGAGGTGGTAATTTAGAAACAATCCTGGAGTCCCACGTTGTTGAGGATGCAAGCGTTCCTCAGGATTACAGCCTCCCACACGATGGAGGTGGACTTTGGCATTCCTCTGGGAGAACTACTCAGATATTTCCCCAAACTGCTGCGCTCAAGAGCATGAGGGACGTAGAGTAAAAAGGCCCTCATCCCCTATCCATTCTCTCATCCCTTGTACGCTTACAAACAGTGAACACGCACAATCTAAAAAAAGTTTTATATCACATTTCTACTCAAGGTGATGAGGCTCTCCCTGTTTTGGCCAGAATTAAGTGTGTTGCCAAGAAAGACGTATCCGTCCCACCGACTATAAACAGTGCCTTGATTTTGTGGGCAGCATCCACCAACTCTGCCCTCCAGTATTTATTTTAGTGGCTGAGTTTCATAAATGCTATAGCAGTTCCCTCTCTCCTAAATCCACTGCAGGCAGGCAAAGCTTTTGACCTTGCAACTGCCTATTGCTTTCAATGGTCTGTGGCCAGATAGCTTGTTTTGCTTCTGATTGCTTTCGGTTTCAAACAAATAGCGCTGCTGTGGGTAAAGCTCAGCCCACATTCCAATATCTCACCACATAATTGCACTGAATTTGACCACAAGCTAATAAGTAAAACTGCCCTGTAGTCAGGTGCTCAGATTGTGCCTGCTTACATCTGCGAAACAACCCGACCACTAGTTGCATTTTGTAGCCCTGACAAATGGGTCCTCCTGTGCCAGGGTCTCTAAACCCCTAAACGACAAGGTGGCTTCTGCAGCAGAGCCTGCCTTCTCCATGGGGAGAGCAGGCAGGGACAAAAACCCTGCAAGCAAACTTTGCGTGCCTGCGTGCACGCCTCATTTTTAGCTGTTTCCCCTTTGAGAATCTCCAGGTAGAGATGCCTGTGCAAGACTGAGCCTTTCGAGCTATGATTATCCCTAATCTGCAGAATATTCCTTGAAAAAAAGATAATCAAATTCCTAATAGTAAAAATTCTCACTTTTCAGTAGTACAGCAGAAATTTGGCTTGATGACCCTGCAAACTGAGAGATCAGAGCAGTCTGCAACTCTGGTGATCTGTAACCCACTCATTGAAGGGAACTGGGATGATCTGTCTGGAGAAGGATTTCCCTGCACTTGCCCTGTTTCATATATTCTTTCCCCAAATATCCACAACGAGCACTTTTAGGGAGGAAACATAAGATCAGATTGGTATATTCTGCCTATATACTTATCCAACCTTGCTGTCTAATCAGAATCAGCAAAAAGCATGTTCTTAACAATTTCAATGCAACAGAAAATTCTTTTTGGTAATTAATGAAGGAAGATTTCCAGGAGATCAAAAATACTTAGGTAAACCTTGATCTTTATAGCTACAAGTGGCAGACCAAAAACTGGGGAAGAATTAATTGTGTAAACTAGTGGTTAGGAGGTTTTCCTGCGAATGTACCTTCTTGCTAACGGTTTAGGCAAAGTGAGGATGAAAATCCTGGTCTCAGACATATTCATGATATTTGCTGTTTGGGTCTAATGGCAAAACTTGACCAAATTAGGCACAGACGGGTTTGTGGGGGAAAAGGGTCTGCCTGAAAAAGTCTGAACATGCGTCCTCTTTCTAGTTTTCCCTTGTAAAAAACGGCTTTAAATGGCTAAAAGAAATAACAAGTTTTTATATAATTTGACTTAAGTGAACAGAGCTTGTCAAACATGCTCAGATGGGAGCTTTCAGCTGGGAAAGGCCAACTCAACAGAAACTGGGAAAAAACAACTTTTGCAAAGACACATAGATTTCATCCCTGTATTTGTATGGAACAGTGGCAGCGTTTCAATCAAGTAGGAAAGGTTTGGTTTGATTTTGTGATTTCAAATACATTTCAATGTCCAGAAAAATCAAAACATGGATGGCTTAAGAAACATTTTTAGAATTGTTCTTTTCATAAAAATTCTTATGTATATATATGTATACACACACAAATAAAAATAAAAGTATAAATACATATATATATGTATGTATGCATATCTTTTATATGTATAAATAAATATGTATATCTTGATTTGGGATGAAGCAGGATACGAAATTTGAAACTGTGACTCAGTCTAATACTGGTGGTATCACTCAGTTGATATATTTTCAGTCATAGATTTAGTAAAACAGCTTATTCCCTGCCAATTTCCTGATGTGGTACATTTTTGGATTTTCTTTTATTTGCTCTGCAATGGGGACTAACATTCATCTCCTGACAAATAGGTTATACCTGTATGCAGAAGGCTGTTAGAAGCGCAATTTTGTTACAGTCTTAAAACTAAAATATCTTCTTCCTGCAATCCTATAGCCTGTTTTAATTGTCAAAAATCAAATTCCAGCTTTATATGCATATGATTGTATATATGGTAATGCAAAATTTCTTTCCTCTCCTCCCCAGATTCGTGCCTTTTTTAAAATAAGACTGAATCTAGCAGGGGATTTCTGATGTCCTTCAGTTCCCATGCAGCTGGTGGGACTAGGTCCTGGTACGCAGGTTATGGCCCATTTGGGGGATAACTTTGTGTCTGTGGACCACCTCTGTAAAACATCTGTAAAATGTCCACAGATGTCCACAAAACGTCCATTGAGTTCATTTAGTCCATGACTTTGGGCTCCATCTGTTATGGTGGTCACTCAGGACAGGAGAGGTGGTGTATTGCATGGAGTTGCTGGGCACCAAAGCCAGCTCAGGTCGGGTCACTGCTGCGCTTGCACTGCTTCTTGTAAGGCTTGTCCTCCATTGGTTCAGGTGGTTCCTGCTATAGTAATTCCCATAACAGGCAACTCAAATCCCGGGTTACAACAATTTAAAGGTATTTCCATTATAATCTCCACCCCATGTCCCTTTGGACCAGACCATCGGGTTTAACATTGCAGTGAACTCCTCCCCTTGTCCCTGCTCCGGCTTGGACTTATCCACAGACTGCAGTCCCTGAGGGGTGTACCTGCTCCAAGTGGAGCCTTATCTATGAGCCACAGTCTCTTCAGGGGTATACCTGCTGAGGCATAGACTTATCCACAGCCACAGTCGCTTTGAGGTGCACCTGTTCCAGTGTGGTCTTCTCCATGGGCCACAATGCCTTCAGAGATATACCTGCTCCAGTGTGGCCTTACCCACAGCCACAGTCCTTTCAGAAGTAAACCTGCTCCAATATGGCCTTAGCCACGGCTGCAGTCCCTCCAGGGGAGTATCTGCTCTGTTGTGGGCTTATCCATGGCCACAAG